>NC_044501.1:12095290-12430290 GCF_902362185.1 Chanos chanos
ATGCTCAGAGTTATGCTTCACAACAAATTACGTAGAGCTGTCACCATATACAGTGAGGTGGTTGTATAGCCATCAGGCCTGTGAAGTTAAGTGGTTATATAGCCAATGGGATCGTGAAGTAGCATGCTTGCGTGTGACACCCAGGGGTTTTTCTTTGTTTGTTTTTTGTTTTTTTGCATTGAGCAGCTGTAGTACTGTTTGTATAGTGCTTCATGGAACACGCTTACTTCAGCCTAATGTTTACTTTCCTCGTAAGCACCTGCTAAAAAGAGACTGGAGCTGACTGGAGTGTCCCTGTCAGGACAAAGTAAAAAAAAGAGAGAATGAGAGAGAGAGAGAGAGAGCGACGGAGAAAGTGTGCGTTTGCGTGTATATGTGTGTGAGATAGAGAGAGAATGAGAGAGAGAGAGAGAGAGAGATGAATCCCTCTTTCCATTCCCTGTCACCATGCAGGCCATTGGGACTCTCATTATGTTGGGTTGAATAACTCTGTAATTGTAGCAGAACAGTCCTGTTATAGACATGTTATAGACATAGAGCACTGGCATTACCTTCCCTTTATTTTTATTATATTTTTTTATAGCATCTTTGAGTTTTCATCACCTTAGGCAACTCAGTGTGTGTCCTTACTTGGACTTCAAGGCGCATTTGCCAAAAAAAAAAAAAGAAAAAAAATTACAGTACACATCACCGTGCGTACTTGAAGGTTTTTTTTTTTTTTTTTTCAAATCCTCTACCATTGTGTCAGCCAGTCGGCTTAATTTTGCCAGTCACTACTGGGGTATGGTAGAGCCAAACAAGGAGGAGACCATCTGCTGATGACAGGCGGGAGGTCCAAAGAGAAGTCACCCCTGTCATCTACAGCTGTTGCCGTGCCGATGAAGCCCCCGAGGTGTCGAAACCACCTCTCTTCATCGTGACACAACACATATAATTTATCTCAGATTGATTTTTTTTTCTTCCCCTCCTCTGTCACAAACATTGAGGATGTAATTGAGGTTGAAAGCCTATATTCCAGCGCTCAGTACGCAATGTGTATATTTACATCTATGAAGTGGGACGGATTTGAGGGAATTGGGAAAATTGATTCCTTGCCGCCCCATTAGGAATGGGAATGTTCCTTAAGTCTCTTCAGTGTTTTTGTATTAAAATATGTATATCATCATGTTTTAAATGTTTAAATGTGATTTAAGGGGACAAAATAAATAAGTGCTTTAAAACTTACCTTGTAGTTGGAATGTTCTGGAAAAGGTTATGGTGGGTCTTTGAGGTTACTAATTTTCATGCAATATTTCAATAGCAGTAATGTTACAGCTCACTTTCTAGATGTTTCTGCACATAATATCCATGTGAAGACACTGGCATTGGAAATACTGGCAAGAGAGAAATGCTGGCAGAATTATGTACGAAATCAAACTGTCAGGCATGATGTAAATTCAAGGTTAAGAACCTTTGGATAAAACTTATATGTTTGTTGTTTGTGCTGCACTTTCTATTCAATTGAGAAAGCAGAGGTGTTTGTAACTTCCAACGAGCACGTAAACAACAATTACATCTAATCCAGATTCAGTAGCACCATGCAAGCCAAGTTTATTTTTACACAACACTGGCCCAGTGCTGCCAAGGAATTCTGGAATACCATCCAGCGTTTCAGACTAAACCCTCAAAATCCCCCCGGAATGTTCCAGTCACCCCAATTACAAATCCCCTCACCAGTATGGTCATCATAAGCTGAGCCTCTGGGATTCAAGTAGGAAAAGATTATATTGTTTTGTTCCCACCACACAATATATTTATATGTTCTGATAGGATCTTTTCTGACGTTAGATTATTCGTACTGTATAGTTTCACCTGTGTCAAGGTATAGGGATTCATAAATGAATATATTCAAATATTTTGTGAAGAGGATGTGTTCAGGTGTGTTCTGTTAGGTGTAACTGCAACAACGCATCTTGAGGACTTTTGAACAGGAACAAGATACATCAATGGAATAGAAATGTTGTCACAACCTTATTTTACATTATTTTGAAAGCGTTATGTGGCAGGGTTAAGGTCTGTGAAGATATTGCTGTTGTTTTTCTAGTTTTAATTGGGATGACACTTAAATTTGAATGGGGACAAGGGGGGGGGGGGGGGGGGGGGGGGTTGAGTACTGCACTACGTTATGACTTTTGCAGGATCTCGAGTAAATACGTTGCAACAAACGTGAGATATCTCACTTTCCTTTCTCAATGCTAAAATGCACAATGGGGTCTGGATTTTTAAAGAAGTCCTGCTCTCTGGACCTTCTTGCTTCACATTCCGTTCCAGCTGAATGTCTCCCTAACTGTTTTTTAAACAACTGGTTTGCATGTGAACTCCCGAAGGTCAGGTCCCAGGGGGGCGTAGAGAGGTCAATGACTATTCCAAGGCTGACTGGGTGGTCATAATAGGAGGAGGAACTTTGCGAGACACGCTTAGCATGCTAATGCTATTCAACATTAGCACATTAGCGACTTTTTATTTATTTATTTATTTTTTCCCCTTACGTTGAAATACTTTCGAGGAGTTGAAAAAACACGCGTGATTCCCTCTTAGAAACCCCCAGCTATTGTCTTCTTAGCATTGTGGATGTTATCAATCTGAAATGGTTGGCTTTCTTTCTATCCAGGTTAATGCTCATAAACATTTAGAAATTATATCCGTGTGTGGCTTTGGCTCACAATGGGGAGAGGTTAGAGACTGACGGTGGGAGCGTGAATGGAGAGAATGATAGGGGCGGTTTTGGAAAATTACCCATCAGACTCCCTGAGTATCACACACACACACACAACACAATTCCACTGGGACAGCTTGCCAGACTTGGTGGATCGACATACAGTTGCCTCCTCGCCCCTTCTCGGCTTGAGAAAATGAAGACGTTCATTAACCAGGAAGGATTAGCGAAGCTTAAATCATTATTATGGTAATACAAGGCTTGGAGAGACTCGATAACTTGCGTTTTACCTTATCGGGACAAACACCTTTAAGTACAGGTCTCTCTCTCTCTCTCTGGATTCTCTGTTGGCTTCGCTTGTTTTCCTGTTTATTTTATTTTATTTTTTTTCTTTCCTTTTGCCCACGACAGTATTGTCAGTGACAGGGGGAGGGCAGCCATCTTTGTTTCGGTTTTCCCAGTGCTTGTCTACGCACGTGTATAGTGTTGAAGAGGGAATACTGTCAATGCTTCATATAGACCCTGCACAACACCAACAGAATGGACACTGCTTCCCAAGGACAAACTCATGGGGGGAGCGGATGTTAGCCATCAATATTCTAGTGAATTCAAGGCCACGGAGACATATATATATATGTGTGTGTGTGTGTGTGTGCGTGTGTGTGTCCGTGCATGCGTCTGTGTGTGTGTTTGTTGAAGTTTGGCTGTGTGAGCTGACCTTTCATCATAATTAAATGAAATATGAAAAATTGAAATATTATCCTTGGTTCTGTGTGTAGCTTTTAGAATAAGTATTGTATTGAAGGGTGATAATGCTTAGGGGCTGAGGTGGGTATTGTTCGATATTAGAATAATACTGTGTTCATAAATTTGTAACCGTCTCTGGAGATGGCCTTGCTCTAGATAGTGCTTTAATCTTTGTATGTGTTCTTTCAAACAGGATAAATAAAACGATTCTGCGTATTGTTACAGGGAAGCCAATTCCTTATTCTCCCAGCATGCAATTGCTTTGATTTTTTCATATTAAATTCATTGGAGTCAGATCATTGTCCTTGCTGAGCAGCCTTATAAGGGAATAATTGTTCGATCTTACAAACAAAATTGCCATGAGATGTGTATGGATATAGCGGAAAAGAATATTTTAAAATGTATTACTGTATCTCATGACAATCTTGGGCATAAAGACCAATCACCTCATATCAGCATCTGTGAAGTAAGCTTCAATTAAAGCTCAGTAACATTTACATTTTTTTATAATTTGTATGATGCCGTGGTTGATGCTGTCTTTAACATTTACATGTCAGACAAGGAGAAAGAATTGACATACCCTGGGACATGTGTGCCAACCCTACAGACTATCCACAGACATGTGTGTGTACACACGCGCGCGCGCACACACACACACGCACACACACACGCACACACACACACACAGTTTGGAGTGTCTAGAAAGATAAGTTCTAACTTTGTTTTGACACTTTTGATTAAGGAGCAGTAGAGGAACACCTGTATGGCTTGGGGGAACAATACTCAGGCCCTCAGAGAGATTGATTTTCTACATTAAAACCCCAGCCTTTGTCTAAAGCCACAAGGCCCTTTGTTATGCTAACAAGCTGTGGAAGATTTCCAATTCAATTTCACCTGAGCGCTGGTCAGCAAGGCTCTCTTTTGTGCTATCTATCTCCTGGGCCCTTTTCCTGTCTTTTAAACTGCAATTTAGCAGCGGTGGCGGACGGAAGGGAAATTGACAGGCGGCGCAGAGCCTTCGTTATGATATTAGAGCCATCAGGAGCCATTCAGAGCCGACGCAGAGCCCAAATGGCTGCTACGTACCGGCAGCGACGTTAGACTTCGGCCGTGAGCTAGTCGTCCCAAAGGTATTACAAACTGTAATGAGGCTAAAAAAAAAAAAAAAAAAAACCGAATTCTGTTAAATCTTTGATGAGAAAATGCTTTCCAGGTGTGACAGTTTTCTCTTTTTACTTCTCTCTTTTTCTCTCTCTTATACACACACACACACACACAGAGTGAGTTTTGATCCTGGTCCTCAGGTGCTACAATAGCAATTAAATTGCAATGTGAAGAAGGGAGCATATCTGTCCATATACTTAAGCCTCACACAGTCTTCAGGTACTTGACAATCTCTTGTACCGGGGCTCGGTACAAGAGATTTATTTTTAGAGGAAGCTTAGATGAACTTCACTAATTGGACTACACTAAAAATGGTTCATTGAACCTACCCTCTTCTGGTTATTTCCTGTGTCTTCCTACTGTTGTTTTCTTCCTCTGTCTAGCCATCTGACGTAGCATACATGCGTATGTTGCTGAGATAGTCACATAATGACTGGTTTCAACAGTATTCAACACACATAATGGACTGTCCATATACTGTCTGAAGCCGACCACTGCTCCTTGGAGAGTAGCTTGCTTACTGAACATCTACAAGCTCGTCATTTCAGGACGGTTCAACTCTGGAGAGTTAGTCGTAGTTTCAATATATGGGAGAAATATATTTGTTATGGTAATTGGAAAATAAAGCAATTAACGAGCTAATTATGAATTAAATAGGGGAGACCAAGAAATTCACTGCAAAACTGAATCGGGCTATAATGTGTGTGGAACTCTTAATATCTTACAAAATGAATAGCAGTTCTCCCCACACTATCTTTAATTAGAAAATGAAATAAAGATTTAATTATGTTTTCTTTTTTAGCGGTAAATGATTAGAAATTCTGTGGAGGTTTAGAGAGACAAGTGGAACAAAACATTTTTTTTTCTGCTCTTCTAAACTGATAAAAAACACCCACCCCCCCCCTCCCTAACACTGCCAAGATAAGCTTATTGAGATAAGCTCTTTCATAGGCAATTTGACAATGACTGCCTCTCAATAAAATAAGGAAGAAGATGTTACTTTTACTTAAAAAAAAACCCACAAAGTGAAAAAAACTCAAACACAACACAAATGCAGAGAAACAAAACATGGGTTTTTCGCAACACCAGCTAATTCTTTAATTTCTCAAAATCCCAAGAGTTTTTGTGTCTTAGGTTTAGGCCCTGAGTGAACTGGTTTTACAGTATTTTTTGGAATCCTGTCACCTGTCCCAAATATGTTTTAATCCTATCGCCTGTCCCAAATGTGTCTCAGCTTGCTGTTGTAGGATTATTTTCATGATTAACCACATTAGTGTCAACGACATACACCATTTTTTTTGGGGGGGGGGGGGGGGGTGTGATATGTGAGAGATGCACATGATCAGTGTAAATTAAAGGGATTATGAAACTACTTAAATAGATGTGAGATATTGTTCCCACTTAGAGAAGCGCGTAGCCTAATAGCGCATCGTCTCCAGATCCGTAGAGTAACTCCTCTTTAATGTTCTACCTGTAATGGAAGCATTGGATGGAGAGTATACATCTCTTACATCAAAGGCGCGTCGGAAAATGGAAGCCAATTGGCGGCAGGCCCTGGTGCCTGGCTCAAAAGGTGGATGAGCGCCATGTCTTAAGAGGATAGATGTGGAAGATGCGAGTTGACAAGACCGGCGTAAGAGCCCCTTTTAAAAAAAACGGATACATACTGCAGCACTCACTCAAACACACAGCCCCGTCTAATGTAATTATGCTTTGCCGTCCTCAAAAGCTGTCCAGAAACCCGTTTTTCTCTCCCTCCCCCCGCCCTTCTACCACCCCCCCCCCCCCCCTTCCCCAATCCATTCTCTAGCGGAATCAGAAAGTGACATGCAAATGGACTGTTATTAAATCCTATTAGTTGGTCTGTCACATGCTGCGGGTTGGCTTTTTTTTTTTTTTCATAAAAAAAAAAAAATACTTTACAGAACACTGTTTATATCGAGATTAGACCAGGGGAGGAGGATAAACAGCCTGTCTCTGAGTATTGCATCCAGTCAAATCCAGAGAGGGTTCATCGCCGTATTGTTTGGGGATTTGTCAGTCATAGATATCCTATAGTGAGACAGTACTGCGAACATTTTTGGACTGTGAAATAGATATTTCTTCTCCCTGCTTTCTGGCTTTTCTCAGCATTTAATTTGCAGTCAGGACAGGTAATTGGATTACAAACACGTGCTGACGATAGTGATACAACTTTTTTTTTTTTTTTTTTGCTTTTTATCAAACAAGCACACAGGTAGAGACAAGACGCACAGATATCCACTTCTGATTGTGTGTACGTGTATGTGTGTGCGCGTGTGCGTGTGTGTGTGGGGGGGGGGGGGCGGTGAGTTGAAGGGTCAGGTTACAACAATAGCACAATTGTTAGGATGTTAGTTAGCGTATTGTCTTTGTGGAGCACGATGGCCAAAGCGCACCTCTCTGTCAATGTTCTCGGCCCCGTCTCAGGAAGCTGGGATGTACCGAGGACTTATTCCCTCCGTACCTCGGCCTTCGCGTGTTGTGAAGCCTGAGTGTGGCAGTGCGCGCAGGAGAAAGCACAGGTGTGGAATGTGGTTTTACCCGCTAAGAATGTGAAGACGTTTGAAGACCGAGAGACACCTGCCGCTAATTTGCTTTTGCACCAAATAAGTGATTGAAATCCGTCCTGCGGTTATATCTTAAGCCTTCTGATGCTGTCTTTGTTTTTACGAAGAATCCTGGATTTTATGCGGTCTTACATCTCCATTCACTTTGCTCTGTGAACGAGCTCAGCGGCAATATCTCATGGGTCATATCATTGTGAAAACATTATTTACAGTTTACTCAGGTGGACTATACATGCAACTCCCTGAAAAGGAGATTACTATTACGAAATAAAGCAAAAGATTATACTTACACTTTATCTGTACTAAACGCAATGTATGTGTAAAGCCTGTACTTTGAGGGACTCAACCCTTTAACTTAAATGAAATTACCACAGAAGCCTGTCTGCTTTCCTAAGCAAATAAATATATAAACTTTTCAATAAGACACAAACCAACGGTACTCGGCTCTTTATCTCTCTTTCTCTTTCTCTCTCTCTCTCTCAATCTCTCTCCCTCTGCACGTATTAGTGCCCCAGTGTGTGTGTGTGTGTGTGTGTGTGTGTGCGTGAGTGTGTGTGTGTCTGCATATATATGTCTATTTGTGTGTGTGTGTGTGTGTGTGTGTGTGTGTGTGTGTGAATGTATATGTATATTTGTGTGTGTGTGTGAGAGTGTGTGTTTTCTCTCTGTTTTCCAGCATTGACTTTGATTCCACAGCTGTCTGTCTGAAGAGCAGGATTTCCTTGGGCCAGTTCCCATTTCTCCTCTGTGTGATTCCAAATAGCTCCGGGGCCGATCAGGCGCTTCCAAATCCTCCTTCACGTTCAAAAACCGGAATCACATCCCTCCACTCATCCGACACTTTTATTAACATTTTCTGATGATGTGACAATTTCTTTTTCATCTGCATTTTTTTTTCTCCCCTTCTTTTTAAAATATGCCTTTTCGCTTCCGCCTTTTTTTTTTCTTCTTTTTTTGGCAGATTCTGGCCATTATATGCCAGCTATTTAATTTTCATTCGCATTTCTTAATTCTATCTGGGCAAGGAGACAAATGTGAAATACTAATACTTGGCAGGGAGGGAGATGGGGATCAGAACTGATGTGAAACACTGAATAGATGAAGAGGCTCTAAGTGCATTACTGCATCCAGTCTCTGGCTAAAACTGATAGCTATGGAGTCAAAGTAAACCGACATACTTAAGATTCCCTTATGGTCTGACACAAGCCAAACCACGTTTATTCACAGACGTTTCTTTAATTTCCGACTCCTTTTCTCCTGGAGAATTCAAATGTCCTGAATTTTAGGGCACAAAGGTCAGGAAAAATATCTTGCATGATTTATTGATTTGCCCTGTAATTCTCGGTTGGTTCATGAGTGGGTTTTTCTTTTTTTTTATTTACTTCTCGAAAGGCACATTGTCCTCATGATTAAACCTTGAGAGAATTTCTGAGGATGAAGTTGCACTATGATCATATATTAAAAATGCTCCTTTGATTAATCAAGTTTACGGCAGGACCTGCTGGCTTTCGTCCGTCAGTTACCGATTTCATCCGCGTCTTATTTACAGCGTTCAGTCAGCCCTGCAAATGCCCCCTCTTTCTGTGTTTATGTCAGTGATCATTTTCAATTCAATGGTAAATCTGAATGTATAGATTAACTGCCTGTTGGGTTTGGGTAAATTGGATTGGACTGGATTGGACTGAGACGGGTTGGGTTGTATTGGGTTGAGTCGGTTTGGATTTGGTTTAGCCAAGTTGGATAAGTCTGAGTTCATGAGAGTCTGATTGGGCTGAGTTGAGTTGGGGTGGATTAGATTGAGTTGGGTTGATTTATATTGGGTTGGATTGGATTTAGCTGAGTTGAGTTGGGGTGGATTATATTGAGTTGAGTTTATTTGTATTGGGTTGGATTGGGTTCAGCTGAATTGAGTTGGGGTGGATTAGATTGAGTTGGGTTGATTTATATTGGGTTGGATTTGATTTAGCTGAGTTGAGTTGGGGTGGATTAGATTGAGTTGAGTTTATTTGTATTGGGTTGGATTGGGTTCAGCTGAATTGAGTTGGGGTGGATTAGATTGAGTTGGGTTGATTTATATTGGGTTGCATCGGGTTCGGCTGAATTGAGTTGGGGTGGATTAGATTGAGTTAGGTAGATGTGTATTGTCACGTCTTGCTTCGATTACTGCAATGTTCTTTACTCTGGCTTGCCTGCCTCTAGTACCGATAGTCTTCAGCTGGTCCAGAATGCTGCTGCTAGAATTCTGACCAGAACGAGGAAGTTTGATCACATTACCCCTGTCCTGGCTTCCCTTCATTGGCTCCCAATTCATGCAAGGGCAGATTTTAAGGTCCTCTTATTAACATTATTAAAATTTTACATGGGCTTGCGCCTTCCCACCTGTCTGACTTAATTACACCCTATAACCCAACTCGCACCCTGCGCTCTCAAGATTCTGGACTATTAGTCATTCCAAGAGTTAAAAAGAAGTCCGCTGGCAACCAAGCCTTTTCCTACCGCTCTCCCTTCCTCCCTTCCTCTGGAATGGTTTACCTACAGAGGTTAGGGAGGCAAACCCTCTCCATATCTTTAAAACAAGACTAAAGACTTATCTATTTTCTCGAACTAAAGAATAATATAATTTTGATTTGACTTTGTTATAGACATGTAAAGCCCTTTGAGACTATAAATAGTGATACTGGGCTCTAAATAAACGTATTATTATTATTATTATTATTATTATTATTATTCTTGGGTTGGATTGGGTTTAGCTGAGTTGAGTTGGGGTGGATTAGATTGAGTTAGGTTGATATGTATTGGGTTGGATTGAGTTTAGCTGAGTTGGATGAGGTTGAGTTTATTTGGGTAGGACTGAGTTAAATTGGATTGCACATAATTATTTTGATTTGGATTGGATTGAACGGTGTTGGTTTGTGTTTGATTGGGTTGGTTTGCTGGCTGAGCAACTAGGAAGTTAGTTGATTGATTTCTTTGACCAGCCGTCATTGGTTTACTGACACAATCCCTCCCTGAATAACAGAAGTGTATCAAATGCATGAAACTGACAGACCAGTTCCCTTGAACAAATTCAGTTCATTTCATGAATTAAATGCTTTCAGTCAATTACCACCAGAGTGTAGCACCGATTGATCCCCCCTGGGACAACTCTGACACATATTCTGAATGAATCATATTGAGTTTATCTATAGATTATCAATGAATATCCACAGCAGACTGTGTATCCACGATCCTGTAAATATGCTCCAGTATTGCTCATAGATGAAGGGCTGTGAGTGTGATCCTTCCTCTTCCTCGCTTGTCTGTCTTCTCTCTGGAAGCTGTCAGTAGCAGTTCCAATCACTGTCAGGTGTTCTCATTAGATTAATTATGAGCACTCATCTAAATTATGATCAAAGCCACTACAAAATCTAATTAGCATTGTTTTGAACCTTGGCAATCAATTACAACTTTTGTGGGAGTTGAAAGCTCATCACTGAAATTAGGGCCAAATTGGCAGATCCATCAAGTAGTGAAAGTATTTTCAGTCTAATAGATACATGGTTTATCCAAAATTTATATGGATGCGGATCATGAATGTTCCAGGGGAGCTACGTAACCCCTGAAATAATGTGGTAGGACCAAGATCAGTACAAACATCATGCTCACCTGTCCATGTGTTTAAATTATTACATTATTACTTTCACTTATTTCTGTGCGAGTCCACAGTGTTCAAGTAATACTTTGCAATTATGAGGTAACAAAAATGTAAGTACATGTTTATTACTCATTGCACATTTCACACTTATCATACTGTGCAATGCATTATAGAAATTTCACAAGCAATTACCTGAAGAATTTTAGAAGGAGTCACTTAAGAATTTCATACTCTGTTAAGCACAAAGATGAAACCATTGAAAACTGTATTTAGAGCCAGTGTCTGTGTGACTCAATAAATCAGTATGTTCCCCGAGTAAGTGTGGATATGCAACTTGGTTTCAAGACACCAAGTATTGCTGTATGCATACATTTCAGTACTCGTTTTTATGAAATATGTGGCAATATTTTGAATATGTCAATACCTGACGTAGTTGCAATTCCGTAGTCTGTCCAGTTGGGGTCGCTACTTTTCCTCTCGGTTCTTATTTTCATTTTCAAAAACATTCTAATGGACGTAATGTCATTCAATGCAAAAAAAAAAAGATTATATTGATAAAAGTTATTAATGATCATATTTACTGTATGGTATGGCACTAGGGATACTAACTTTGTCATTTTCCTCATGACCGTATGGATGATGTTTCATATGAAACAAACATGTCATGACGTAGACAGCTGACATTCACATTTTCCACATGTTGATTTGGGATTTTTTTTTTATTGTAGGAGATCAGGTTGGAATACTGCTTGAATGCGTAATGTCAAGATTCTATTGCTAGGTCTTGTATGTGCGTATACGACAACGTGGTGCGGGTGGAAATCGTTTATACGTATGAGCGTACGTTTTTATTTCGAGAAATGGGTTAGTGTGGTATGTAGGCAGGGATAGGAGGGCATTAGGTCTCCTCACATTGTAACCACTACACAATTACATGACTCGCGGCCAGTTCCTATGGACCAAAACCTGCCATTGCTAGCAGCAACACTATAATCCTTCTCTCTCTCTTTCTCTCTATCTCTCTCTCTCTCTCTCTCTCTCTCTCTCTCTCTCTCTCTCTCTCTCTCTCGCTCTCTGCAGGGCCTTGGGAACTTGTGTTTATTGGCGTGTAATAAGATCAGGATGCTGTGTCGTCAATATCAGAGCAAACATCGCAGTGTAAGTGGCTGATCCGGGGTGGAGATGAGAAGTCTAATCCCATCAGCCCTGGGGAGATGTGCTTACTCCACGGCTTATTGTCCCTGCCGCTGCTTTCCAGCGGGAAGGAGGAGGCAGCAGCGCGGCAGCCGCGAGTGGGTAGACAAGGCAGGCGGAGGAATTGAGGGGCTAAATATACTCACTGCACTGCGCCAAACACACTCACCGGTTTATCGGTACGGATGCCAGGAGATTAAAGATGATAATCCTTACTCCACCTCCCCTCCCCTCCCCTCCCCTCCCCTCCCCCCGAAAAAAAAAAAATCTGCCCCCACCTTAAAGTTTAGACGATTTGGCATTTGAAGACAGAGCTCTGACACTGTGTGTATCGTGCAGACGTGTATTGTTTCTTCCATGGACAAAGAAAAAAAAAAACTTTTTGGTTGGTCACAGTGTAGGTCAAAAAGGCACGAGGCCCGTCGTCTAGATGTTCTGAACTCTCCAACTGCATAGGAAACCAGACACAACTTTGCTCAACATCCATAGAATATATCCTGTTATTTGAATGTTTCTGTCTGGGTATGACTCACATGCATTGGCAAGCGAGGACCCCTCATCAATAATAATGTCTGTGAAACGGGCTTAATGCTCCATGCGTAGTCACAGTCGGGCTGTTTTTTTCGCGAAGAGTTTGGCCTGGAATAACTTCTGCGGTTTCTGAGAGAGGGTCTATATCTCCCTATATCGTCACATGTCTCTTTTGAGGATAGTTTTAGCAAATAAGGACCTTGAGTTGGAGCACAAGCCCTGTGTACAAGAGGAAAATAAAGCACTCAACACCCCCGGTAGATTCTCAGCGTCGCGGTTAACTGTCGCCTTTTTTTTTTTGTTAATTCCTCAGACGGCAGCGAAAGGAGAGCTCTGTGGCTTTTGTGCTTTTTCTAATTTGTTCAGTGATTCATTTTGGTTTGTCTACAGAGGCTGCACATGTATAGACCTTGAATCGTAAACACAAACACACAATGTGAGTTATAAACGCGCTGTTTGCTTCATGCTTCCTCAGTCGCGATTCTGTCTCACCTTGAACCCGATTCAGCGTATTTCTCTCTCTCTCTCTCTCTCTCTCTCTCTCTCTCTCTTTCTGTCTCACTCTTTCTCCTTCTCTTTTTCTCTCACCCTCTTTTTCTCTCTCTTGGCCCTTTTTTCACTATCCGCATCAAATATTTGCGCAGAGAGCACACTAAGTATTTTGTCAATACAATCATATGGATATTTGCTGTCTTGCTGCAGAATAAGCCAGTGCACCCTGTAATTGTGTTTCGTATCTGTTTTTATTGTGTTTGAAGCCATTGTTGATAATGCAGCATCACTGCACAGTCACTTATAGAGGAGTAGTGAATTCACCCAGTCAATGAACCAAGTACAGTTTCAGTGTTCCCAGAGCCCACATCCCTACACATAATATAGTTGTGTACTTATTACAATTACAAAGCATCATTGTACTTGTAGAAAAGAGGACCCAGTCAAAAGTGTCACCGCACTAATTCCTGTGGTGAATTTTGCAAATTTGTAGTGTGATTGCAGAAGGCATTGATTTCTCTCTCTCTCTCTCTCCCTCTCTCTCTCTCTCTCTCTGTCTCTCTCCTCGTTTCAAACGGAGATGTCAATGTTTAATGCATCCCATGATTAGTTTATCGTCATCTGATTGGAAAATAATTAAAGTGATTAAACGGGATCCTGCCTGGGGGCTGCTGATGGTAGCGTGCTTACTGGGCTCTGTATGGCAGTGGTAGAGTGGGGTTGGGAAAAGACAAAACTCATCGTCTCTCTCCAGGGGGAATATCACTACACTCAGTTTATCTACTCCTTTCACATCCTAAGAACTACCCGTGTTCTGCTCAGCGTTCTCATAAGGCCTGGCTGTGTTGTAGTATTTGTGGGTTTGGTTTGGTCGAGAGGAAGTAGGGTGTGAGCTTTAGAAGCTGCGTGTCCGTGCGGTAAGCAGTACAACAGAGAAACTGATTTGTAACAGATACTTCATCAGAGGTTACAGAGAGCAGACAACGGCTGAAGTAGCGGTTTATTTGGCTTAACAGCATACCTCTCGCTTGGTGAGCTTGTACCGACACGGGAAGGCCGTTGGTGGTGTTACTTCCTTCTGCTCAACACGACCGCACTTCTCCTAACTTGTTCTACACAAGGGCGTCTCCGAAATGGACAAAAGTTTAAGACCGACTGTAAAACAGAGAGCGTAATTTGGCATCAAAGTGTGCTTTTTTTTAAATTCATTTTTACAAAAAGTACAAATCTGTAAGCTTTTAAAATCGGAACTGAATTCTTCATTCTCCATTTTCAGGATTAAATTTTGATGAAATAGCTTTTAAAAGTCCGTGCTTTGGTTTTCACCACAAACACTTGGCCTCCTCATCAGTCAGTCATTTTACAATATCCAACCCTCGTTTCTCTCATACTAAACATCTCTGGGCTTTGATTAGATTTCCCTCACATAAATTCATCTTTCATCTACTCATCTCTTAGCCATTCAATTACAGTGAGCAAAGAAATGACTTTACTTCTGTCTACTTGTATTAGCTTAGTGATGCGCTGTACAGCATTTGGTTTCTGAAACTTTCTTTGGCACCCTACACATTGCCTTGATTAAGAAAAGGGTGTGTAGATGGAGTGTTTGGGTGGCAAGTGAAAAAGGGGGGGGGTGGGGGGTAGTGTTGGTTTCCATAGCAATGTGACCAAGAGAGCTTGGAGTAACCTAATTGGTATGCGTCTCTCAGCCACCCTTATTGTGGGCCAGCTAATCATAGGCCTCTGGTTGTAATAAGGGTGGGTACTAGAGAAATGTACCGCCTTGCTGGGCTTTGCCTCCTCTATCCCCCCCCCCCCCCTCTCTTCTCTTCCTTTGTGGCCTTTCCATGACCAGTGTACATTCAGAATCCTTGTCTTTGATTGACAGGTGGATTAGGAACAGTTTGGCTAATGCTTGGTCATTGAGGGGAGGGGGGGGGGTCTCCCCCTCCACGGCACTCTCAAACATTTTAGGTTTCTGTCACCTGCCACGGAGAGTAGCTCAGTGAAGCCAGACTTCCAACCTTTTATGGAAGGAGAAAAAAAATAACATATCGGCTATACCCATGACATCCAGCAGCTTACAGAACACTCTAAAGCTTTGAAAATCAACCATAATAAAAAAGGCAGGCGGTATTACAAAAATGCTTTCAGTTTATAACTTTTCTTGTGTTTTTATCCTTGGCAAAAGAGCTACAAGTCGTAATATAAAAAAAATGTGTACACAGGTGTCAATAATCCCAATATGTTGTAAAGGGAACCCTTGTAGTAAGGAACAAAGTGTTACAGGAGGTCTCTTTTTTTTTCTTTTTTTTTCCAGTTTTCATTCATCTAGACAGGTCTGTATCACACTTTAAGGGACCATCACACCGTTGTTAACAGGTCACCCCCTCCTGGGTACTCCTTCTTGCCAGTCTCTTTAATGAGGTTTCCCATCCAGGCCAGTGTGTAAAGGACTAATTGACAAATGCTTTAAATAATTTCTAATTAGCACAAGTGCACTAATAATTGGCTCGCTAATCTAGGGGAATAATTAACGGTGCAGTGTGTAGGGCCGCTGTGTGCTTGAATGAACTCCGCGGGGTTCTGCCGAAACCTTGGCCACTCAAGGACCCTCCTGGTGAGGCGAGGGCAGACAGAGACATCTTTGTTGCCAGAGAGTTTGTGGGTGGGCCTCCTTTTACCCTGGAGAGACATGGGAGGTTTTGTCTCACGCTGGTAATTGAGTCGCTAACTATTCCCTGAATGGATGCTGTGTGTTCTAAGCAGTAGCAGGGAAGCCTGCTGACAGAACCACCTGCTTCTGTACCTCCACTAACCTCCAACCAAACAACCAAGGAACCCTTTATGGTCCTCAGACAGTAAAAACTGGGTGAACTAAGCAAACCTGTGGTTGATTTGCAAGTGTATAGCTTTGTCCTGTTGGAGAGGGATAGCTTGAAGAGACCTTTATGATCCCATACAGTATACAGGAGTTAAATGGTGATTGATCTGCAAGTTTACTGCTTCTGTCTGTTGGAGGGAGATAGCGTGAACAGTATAGTGATGAAATCGACAAGATGTTTTCTAAACCCTCAATTTAATGCATGGTTCATTCAGAATGACTTATGTTTCACTGCTGGGGGGGGTTGGGGTGGGGTGGGAGGGCTATACGTTTTTTTTGTTGTTTTTTCGGAAAGACACCTGTTGCGTGTTCTACAAAACAGCAGTACTGCCTTTTTTTTCTTTTTTTTTTTTAAATGTTGTTTACGGGGCAGGAGGTTCCTGTTCTGTCGTGCTAAGTTTATTATTAACATCTTTCGGATTTTTTTTTTTTTTTTCTAAAAGCGATGACCCAGTGCTCCAAAATGACAATGTAAAATCTTCTCCAGACAGGCTGGAGAAACTCCTGTGCCCTCTAATTATGTTCTAACACGGTAAATTGGTGGAAAATTAGCAGCTAATAATCTCTTAATTCAAACCCAACTAATGGCCCGTTATCCGAAATTGTTATGTTAATTGAGGTACAATCATAAGAGGGGATTGATCATGCTGTCATAGGTTAGGACAAGTTTCTCTCTTCCTCTCTTTCTTTGACTCCATCAGTGTTGTATGAGTTTATGACTCAAACTACATTGCAGCATAATGTAGAACGCTGTTTCACGACCTCAGCATTCTTCTGTAATAGCAGGAAGTGATGGACTTTTTGTGTTAAATTGGACCCTTTGACCCAGAGTGACTCCAAATATTCGAAGCAAATTTTTGGCGTCCTCCGGTAATTGATTCCTCTGCGCTGTTCTATAAGGCTTGTCAAAACCGTCGTGGTAAACATATACGCGAATTCTTGGCGCTTGGCGTTATATCGCCCGACGTCCATCTTTTTCTAGTAATCCCAAGTTTTCTTTTCTTTTTTTTACATTTTTTTTTAAAGCTATACCTCTTTTCTCCTCCTCCTCCTCCTCCTCCTCCTCACTGATATAGTATGTATCTACTCTGCCAAGGTTGACGTGTCATCAACACGGAAGCACCCCCCCCCCCCCCCGTGAGGCAGTCAGCTTTGCCAATGGCCCGTCTGTAAAATATGCTAACATATATAAAGATACGGTGGGTCCCCTGGCCTTTCGCTGACATTTACAGCAACCGGGCAAGGACATGCCCTTTTCTTTCTCTTCCCATTTTTCCCAGCTAATCAGGTGGTTTGAATGGGAGCCCGATAAGGCCATTGTTTGGCCTGACAATGTCCTGATGATCTGGCCTGAGCAGATCATAGGCGTAGCTCCTCTCTTTAAAAAAAAGGGGGCCACCAGAGAGAACTCATTACTTTAGTGCATCTAGGTTAATTAGCTTAACAGGAAAAAGAAAAAAAAAAACGCTTCTCCTGAAGGAAAGAAGGGGGGGGAGGGGTGAAAAAAAGAGAAAAAAAGACAGACAAACCTTGCTAACATCTGTGTTTTTTTTTTTTTTCCAGCCAACAGGGTTTCCCGTCGTGTCACTGCTGTTGTAATTACCGGTGCTAATGGATTTCGCGCTTGCACCGTTTGGTAAAAGGACAACAGGATTTAATTCTCCTATGATCCTAGCCGTCGTGTACACAGTTCACAGTCTAAGGTGTCGTAGAGTATTGGTTTATATTTTTCCTTGTAGGAGGAAAATGATTTTAAATGTACTTACTTGGTTAAATCAAAGTGTTATTGTCTGTATGTTTACCTGATGAGGTACCACTTCTTATGGTACATACCCACTTTTGAACCAAGAGATATTCTGGAAAAAAAAAAAAATCCACAATAAGAATGATAGCAATTTTTATTGTATGACAATATTATATCAACGCCAAACCGTTTGCAATGGACTTGATGTCTTTTTTTCTTTTTCTTTTTTTTTTTTTTACTTATGTATGAAGGAGCATTAGCTGATTCTAGGGAACGTTGACAGGCATGTTGTGTTGAGTGAAAAGGCTTTGTGGCGTGGCTCCTGTGATATGTGAAATGAGAGACAGATCACAGGGGACGACTGAAGGATACGTTTATCAGTCCGGCCCACTTTCTCCTCTCCTGATCAGAATCTAACTGTGTCTGTGCTGTAGCGTACGCCGCGCAGCCAAAGCTTAGCATTACACAGAGCCGTGAGGGTGGTCATAAATAAAGCTTTGAGATCGCTTTTAGAGTTGGACGTAAGAGACCGAACTAAGTGGGGACTTTTAACTGTGCTTTTACATGGAGCCGACCGTCGGGCCCTTTTTTTTTAAAAGGTCGTTTATCGGTTTTCCCCAAATTTTCCTAAATTGGCATCGGTGGAACGGACAGTGACGGTGGCGTAACTTTAGAAAGAGGTTTTTATTTTGTTTGTTTGTTTGTTCGCTTGCTTTATAGAGAGGGTTTTTCATTGCAACGCTACACCCACATCATGGCAAAAGCTGTTCCGTTGTGTCGCCTCTGTTCTTGTCCTCAGCAAATAGTCAATAACCTAGTTATGGCACCAAGACTGGTATATATTACTCCACATATACTCCATATACACACATATCCACATGCGAGAATACTCAAATACTTCTGTCTACGTTGTATTTTCCCTTCATATTTCCCTTTCCAAATACACGGACAAGCTGTCACAAAAACTTACATTTTGCTTTCTTAGGCTTAGGTCCGTCTTTTTTTTTCCCCCCTCCTTCTATCACCCACATCTGGTGAAGAGATTAGTATCACATGTCGTGTGTGGCACGCCGCAAAGATGCGGCGGCAATGACAGGTTAATTTGTTGGGGGGCTTTTTTTTTTTTTTTTTTTTTCCATGTTCCCTTTTGTCTGTGTTTGTCATCCAAACTTCCCTCCTCGCACCGTAGGAGGCTGTATGACAGCATGTATGGTAGCCTGGAGCACCGAACACTGAAAATCCTTGTCTTTTTTTTTTTTTTTTTGAGATTGTCATTATCTTACAGAATGGAAACTCCTCAAATCAAAACCTACAGTGCTGATCTCAGGGGATCGGCCAACCCCCCCCCCCTCTCTAAACGCAGCTGTGTTACATGCCTGCTGTTGTCACACCTGATTGTGTAATACGGAATGTGATAATCTGAAATTGGTCGAACGATGAGGGCATGAATTGAACTTTTCAGACAGGACTTCAATTTATCTTTTTTTTTTTTTTAAAGTAATTTTGCAAATGATTTGTGCTGTATTTTGGCGGATTGAATTTTTTTTTGGGGGGGGGGGGGCACTGTTCTTTCAGTCTGGTTATAATTTGGAACAGTCTTGAAACTGCATTACGGTTGTGCTTTCTGAGATGTTCTACGTGTTTATAGTATGTAACACAGCTATTTTATGATTCATACAAGTCCTTAAAGTCTTCTGTAGGACACAGTAATAATATTTCTCACAGCAGACAAAATTACTACACCAAATTTCACCTTCAGTGCATTAAAGATTCTCATGGCATCACTTTAAGAGGCAACCTAGTCGAAATAGGGGTTAGAAAGCTTAATAATGTTACAAATCTCTTTTCTTTTTAAATTCTGTTCTCAATGTGTGCATTTTGAAGTATACCAGCTTCCTCCATCAATCCCCTAATGTATCAGCACTGTATGTAATGGCTCCTTTTGTCTATCTTGGTCAGACTTATACCCTATGTAAATGGTACACTCCAAAATTACTATAATACCTCATAAAAGTGTCAAATTGCCTTCATATTACACCCTCAGCCACTTAAAACCAGAGGCTGGACCTGGATATGAGAACCATTTTGTATCATTAAGAGCGTTCTGATTGGTCGTTGAGCCCCAGTGGGATATGGCAGAGGGTCGGGTTTCAAAAAAAAAAAAATGTTTCTGGCAGTCTGAAATATATAGTCACTCCTGTACACTGCGTCATCTGGAAATGCTTTATAGGCCTTTAACCAGTTCAGCTCAATCTGTAGAGTTGTCGCAGTGCATCCTCTGCAAGCTGTACTCTATGGAAAAAAGAAAGTGTATGGATAATACAGGAGAGAGACAGAGAGAGGGTGTCATGTGTTGTTTTGTTCACTGGTGTCTTATGGCTTCTTTGATTTGAGCTCCATTACTGTAGAGCTATATGTGCGGCTTGCTATACAGCGCGAAGTTCAAGGACGTGTTTGACTAGGTACTGCTGTTTTTAAAAGACTTTCTGCTTGTGAAGGTTCACAACTGAATGATACTGAGTTAGTATCAGAAAAAAACAGTTTTTAGTGACCAGGTTTTTTTTTTTTCTTTTCTTTTTTTATTATTTAACCGTGGGCTTTTCGGGTGATTTCGATCCTCACCTTTCCCACTTTTGGACACAAAAGACAAGCAGAGTTGATTCGTGCAGTCCGGAACTGTCATTTAGAACTGATCCCATTATGTTTGTTTATTCATAACCCCAGGGACATAAGCATAGTTTGAATATGAGTCGTAATCATTGTGAGATTTACTGTTTATCCTTGTGATGTTGGGCACATGTTGCACAAATAATCAAATGTGTCTAGTGGCGGTCACCTTGTGCGCAGCTAAAAAGGTCAACAACAAAGGCTATATTCTTGAAAAATGCTAAAAGTGTTTTGCCCTAGCAAAAGAACAGGTAGGCTACATACACAAGGTACACATCTGCGAATCCACATTTAATTCAGCCATAATGTCTGTAGTAATGTCTTTTTAGCTTTAATCTCTCAACAGTTCTCTCCAGGTCACTTATGGTATTTTTAACATTTTTTTAAGGCAATTATTGTCAAGGCCTAAAATGTGAAAGCCCCATTTTTTTTACGGCTCATTACTCTGTTTCCAGATTAATAACGTGTATCAGTTATTACATCAAACTATATCACTTATTATATCGGTTTTGAATATGAGACACTATGATATAAAACTCTGCATCACAGAACACCGCAGTTCATCATATCAGCTGGGAATCCATTCCTTTTGACATAGTGCTGGCTACAGAGTGTTGGCCTGAAAGAGAATTTTATTATTATTATTATCATTATTATTATTATTATTATTTTAACATTTACTCATCGGTGTGAGTTATAAAAAAAAGTACAAAATGTGCATTGTGAAACTGAAGCAGGGCTACATACAGTGGTCTTATATGACCTATCATATATATTACATTTATTGCAGTTGTAGCCCACATTAAGACACCAATGAACTGGTTGAGGATCCACTCCAAGTTGTTCTGTTCTATAGGCATTAGGAACCTGGCTGAAGGACACAGCACTTTGTAGGTTACAGCGTTGGTACTGGGTCTATTTATTCTATTTCTACCTAGATATAGTTTTCCAGAGATTTGTTCAATTACCTACTGACCATCGTAGTTATTAGAAAACGGGTTTTGATTCATAATAATGAAAAGAAAGCACGTTACAGGGATGATATAACTACCCAAGCCAGTAAAACAAATTCAAAAAGAGGGGCAGGTAATAATTGTAATGAGAGTAAATTTACTGCGTCCGATTTTTACCGTGCTGCTTTAAGAATCCCGTCTAATGAATGTAATACCGTTCGATCTGAGGACTTTTAGGACATTGTTTTGTTTTTGTTTTGTTTTGTTTTTCCACAGACAACGTTTCTTTATCACGATATGTCTCTATGTCTATTAAAAACACTATTTGTATATTTCTGTACCTCCATGTCTCCGGTCTATGTGCTATTTGCAACTCAAAAATCTAATTGTCATGCTTTTGTAGATATTAATTGAAAATACCATGCATGCCAAATGCAATAATACGCTTTATTATTTCTTCCATTCCGGAATTGGCAAACATTCATACCACTATGAATAAACTGTTTAGACTGCATTTTAAGGAGGCCTTTATTAATTTATTTAGTTTATATTCTCTCATTATGAATTTTGCGAGCTCATTTATTTTAAATAGACCACTGTTATGATCGTGGTATTCACCGCCTGTCAGTTTGTTCAAATTAGTCTCATAAAGGTCATTAAACACGTACACATTAAGTCTATACATCAATTCCTTTTTGATACTTTTTTTAAACAGTAAAATGCTGCAAGCATTTCTGATACAAGTGGAAAATTTCACAAAGATGCTGTTGCCATTTAGTGACGTAATTTGATTTGATTTGCTTTCTGCAACACAAACAGGATGTAATACAATTGAAATGTGTTGTGAAAATGCAAGAAACAAGACCACATAAAACGAAATCATATAGCCCTTGTGCAGTTAAAGAAACACCGCGCTCCGTGATATTTTCTTCTTTTTTTTCTGAAACAATTATCTCTGTGGTTACAAATATCTTCACATCTTTATTTTGTGTTTTTAAAAAGTAGAATGATATGTGAGCGAATAGAGAACACAGGTGGGTGACGAGCTGCAGGAGTCGTTTGCTTGTCAAAAGAAGAAAAGGGGCTTTGAAGGGAAAGGCATAAAGATGACAGCGCCGGGCCAGACTACACTTGGAAACAGCCAATCCGGGGTAGTTGGACGCTCCCGCTTGAGTGTCAGTGACGCCGAAAGATCAGCGCCACTTTACTGTACACGCTGGTAATTTGGGTAATTTTATTGCAGGGTTTGTCTATCCTGAAATTATGGGCGCTACTGTCTTTGTGCGCTATGTAATTTAGTTGTTTCCCACTCCGGTGATTGAAGCGAAATGGAAGCTGCCAGGCGCAGTGTAGCCTACTCGGGAGAGAATTGCAGCTGTTGTTACTCTACATTTTGCTCTTGTCTAAGAGTGCCGTAGCTGGAGTGGATACCGCGGGAATTGCTATTCTACACACGTTTCTGTTAAGAGGCTACGACATTCGACCCGAGCTTCTGCCCTCTTGTTGTTTATTTAATTCATAAAAATCTATCGCTACTTCTTATGAATGAATGAGTATTCTTTTTAGCATTCAGTTGTTGTCTCCATGGTCATGTGTTAAGTAAATAATAATAATAATAATAATAATAATAATAATGATAATAATATATATGTGTGTGTTTGTGTATAAATCAAAACAGTCCAGAGCCAAACATTATTATACCCCACAACCCTCCACCATGTGCTTAGCGTTTTATTATATGTGTGAATGTAAATGTGCTTGTGGTCAGACTGTTAAGAACTGCTCAAGGTTTGAAAAGGTTGCAACAAATAGCTCTCCTATTTACCATGGCGACTGGAGCCCTGTGTTCTCGGTTTCTTTGGTAACCAAAGCCTTTCTCTATTGGTTTAGCTATTGAACTCCTTGCTAGAGACAAAAGGCTGCCCCTGTGCTGGTAATTCCTTATCAGAAAATCCCATTATGGTCCAGGTTTTAACTGTAGCCCACACAAATGTGAGAGGAAACCATTTACATCGCTGAGTTTAGAACAGAGCCGAACATAGCCTCAGGACCTCTCTCCTTTGCTTTGGAATCAACTGGGGAAACAAAGAAAGCACATTCGCCTGCAGCAATTTAAATAACTCACTGTATATGACTGTAGAACAGTAGACAGCAGGAAAATGATCGTGCTCAAATTCCCCTAAGAATCTCTTTTAAGGATACAGGAATTTTTTGTCCTAAGAAATGTATTAATCAAAAAAAAAAAAACAAAAAAAAAAAAAACGGAGTTGTAAATGGTAAATGTGAGTTGTGGACGGAAAAAGAAGAAATTGAAAGAAAACGGCAAGAAACAGAAACTGAGTGCTGACCTGATTTCAGTATTTCAACTGTTTTGTGAAATGCTTTACAGATTGCAAAATGCTCTTGACTTCAGAAACAGGGTTATTTTCTTCAAGTGTCTGTTTTCATTGTCATGCACAGCTGTTTTGATCTACTGAATAATAATCTGAGAGAAATGAATGATTTGCTACCGGACATTTTTGTGTCATCATCTCATATCATCATTATGGAACTATTGAACGGACCTTCCTTTAGATCATTTCAGCTGTTGAATATTTTCACTGGCCATTTTTAGCTCGACACCTGATCCGGGTGTTACTGACCTGATCATCAAATCATAAAAGTGTTCTGCAGATAGGGTTGAAAAGTGAGGTATTCAAGGTAGAAGGACATATAAGAATAGCCAGAGAGCCGCTAGCCCTGTGGGTATACTGGAAACATAACCATCTTTGTATCATGCTGTATAGCTTAGTGAACTAAACACAGACTGTGCTATGTGTACGTGTGTGATTCTTCAGTGCTTACACTCATACCTCAAGGGTCGTACTGCAGACATCTCTCTCTAAATTCTCTCTCTCTCTCTCTCTCTCTCTCTCCCACTCTTTCTCACTCTTTCTCTCGCTCTCTCTCAGTCTCTGTTGGCTATCTAATTAGCCCCTTGCTTAATTGGCTGATTAAAACCTTGTCACTACACTGGAGTTGTAGTGTGATGAGCGTGCTCTAAGAGATAGTCTCCATTAGCCGTCCAGGTGGGGCCTACTCAGGGAGTATACCCCTGCCCTCTGGCTGAGCACATATCACAGATCTGTATATTTAACAAGACTGACTAACGTGACCACATCAAAACACACTCTGATCCACTAAGATGTGTCTCAAAGTTGCTCTTTTGGGAAATCAAAAAAAAAAAAAAGAAGAAAAAAACACGTTTGCTGATTATCCGCTAACTCATTTTGTTGCTCAGTGATGTAATTACAATAGTGAAGTCGTAAAGTCACAGACCCGAGAGTTTTGTTTGAAAATGAGATGTCGCATTATGTAACTACGTCAGGGCCCGTGCCCTTATCTGAATTCGAGTTAAGTCCCGTTCAAGAAAGAGATGAGTCCCTCTAGACGGCGATCTGAATGTCATTATTAGGAAATGCACTGTACTCTGCCGGGGGGGGGGGGGGGGGGTTCTCAGTATAGAAGCAAACACTGCAGAAATGACTGCAGAGACTTTCTCAGTCCCATTCTCTATCCACAATAACAAACATTTTCCCACATTAATCTCATACTCATACAAAATGACATTTAAATCCCCCCCCCCCAAAAAAAAACCCTCTCTAGTGGCTCCTCTTCTAGAGTGTAGGTGACTATCTGCGCCCCCCCCTCCCCCCTCCCGCCCAGTTCCTCAACCGTAAGCGCACGAAGATTAGCCTAGTGCCAGGGCATTTACGTCTTGCAAATCAGGTTTTCGAAAAAAGTAAATTGAGACGTAAAGATTTCGCCATTGAAATGAGTGATTTGATGTGAATGAAGGAGGTTGAGCGCGTTGTAAATCAGGCTTGACAGCCCAATAGAGGGGAATTGACAGAGCCCAGTAATCACGGCCGACATCCACTGAAGTTATTGATCCAGAACCACCATAATCCCCTTCACATAACACAAGCAATTTTATATAATACCTATAATAACACTGCATTCAAACTCAAGTAGCCATCAGCGGCTTTGTATCTAATGCTGAGGTGAGGGCCCAGTCTGAGAGCTCTGTTGGCAATGAAAACAGAGCCTGCAGCCTGCTCCCTCTCTCTCTCTCTCTCTCTCTCTTTCTCTCTCTCTCTTTCTCTCTCTCACTCTCTCTCTCTCTCTCTCTCTCACTCTCTCTCACTCTCTCTCTCTCTCTCTCTCCTCTTTCTCTCATTTTTTTTGCAAGCATCTCTCCTGTTTTTTTTATCACTCTTTTCTCTCTTTCTTTTCCTTTTCGTGTTAGGCATTTAGAGTGTTGGGCACACGCCCGACTGGAAAAAAAAAAAAAAAAAGGCAGAGCTGTATCGTTGAGTCGCCGGATCATCCCTTCCTCTGATGAATATCTGAAAGTCAAAATATGATCAACGATATAATGATGTTAGCTTTGTAGTTTATCGCCCCGAGAAGAGCATTCATCACTCTGTCCCTGTCTGTGTCTCGCCCGGATACGTCACGACGGTTTGACGGTATTACACGGTTTGACCCCTCAGATAAATGTTATGATTTCACTTTTTACCGAACAGACTAAATGTAATGACCTGTTAGATCCGTCGTAAATCAAATCAAGCTACGCTGACTTTTATGTATCCCGGCATTGTCAAATGCGGCCTTCTGCATTTATCTTTGCGGCAGAATACGACATGAAATCCATACAGTGGACAATGTTGGCCACGGTGTTAGGTGAATCTGGGGTGGGGGGTGGGCAGTGGGGGGGGGGGGGGGGGGTCGTATGTATGTTCAGCTGTAATTACTGCTGAGTAGATGTCAGCCTTCGTAACTCTCACTCCTGCTGTTGCCCCCCCCCCCCCACCCACCCCTTGCCGCCCCTCCCTCCGACACCCCCCCCCCCCCCCCCCTTCCCCTTCCCATGGATCATTGCAAAAGGCCTTATCAAAGGCTCCCAAGCCTGCTCATTAATATATAGTCCAGAATGCTGGCTTCTATGCATCATTGTCTCGCCTGGGAGGCAGCTGAATCACTCACACATTATCAGCCAGTGAGCAGAAGCCCGGCAATCCCGCTGACAGCAGAGAATCATGGGAGATCAGGCAGGGTTAAACGAGGCAGACAGGCCTGATAATGATGATTCGGCTATAAATTAAGATGGGATGATAAAATAGAAAAAATAATGAACGGGGCAAGGGAAAAAAAAAAGGGGGGGGGGGGGGGGCTCCAAGCCGGAGACGGTCGTGAACGCATGGATTCCTTAAGAGCTGTTTTGTCCCGTCTGAGTCGTGATTTAAATGTATGGTGTGAGAGCAGAAAAGGGGAAAACAGAGAGGGATAGTTTGTGGGAAGGATCCAGAAAAAAAAAAAAAAAGATTTAGGGCATGGTTTTGTCAGGCAGACTGCTGTCCCTGAAGGAAAATTGGGTAAATCTGTTCTGGGCAATCCAGCGGTGACAATATCGCTGAATGGAAGTAGGTATCAGAGAGAAAGGGCAGGAGACAGACAGGTTCCTTATCACAGCGGCAAGTTTTGACAAGTTGCTCTCATTCATTGACATACAAAAGGCCACCCTAACAGATACCAGCCCATGGACTAATTTAGGTTAACGGGGGAAGTGGATCTCTGGAGTTAGTTGTAGTATCCTCATTATTATACCAGATTATATATATTTTTTCTGTGGGACACAGTTTGTTTGTTTATTTGTTTGTTTGTTTTTCTTCACAGTTTTGGGGATAGTTGGGGATAACCAGTGGCATAGACAGGGACAATGAAAGCAAGACTCTTTGTGTGTGTGTGTGTGTGTGTGTGTGTGTTGAGACTAGCACCTCTGGTCATACATTCTTGGCTTTTACTTTAGAGACATCAGTATGTTGTAACAAGGGAAGAAACAGCTCCAAGCCTCTTCTGCAAACAGAAAATACCTGCTCTCCCATCTTCCGCACCAGTTCATCAGCAGCTAACTTTCCTTGACGCCAGCTCAACTTTCTCCTTTCCCACCAATGCACCGACACCAGGAAAACTGTCTTACAGAAATCAGCACAAAGAGGAAAACCAGACTGGCCCCTGTATTAAAGCTGGTGTTGTATCCTTTCTCAGTTTTTTTTACTTATGGGAATCAAAACTAGATGGTGAGTTTTATGTGTTACTAATCTATTGATTTCAGTATACATTTGTAGAAAGAAAACAAGAAAGCCTATCTCCAAACAGCGTATACCTCCACCACGCAAGCAAGTACTGTACCTATCTCTCCTCTTCATTCTGTCTCCTATACCCTCATTTTTCTCTTTGCTCTGACAGCTCTCTATTTGTGTATGCTGTTTCTGATCCTGCATTTGGATTGACACAATCATGTGCACACAGGTTGTTCCTAGGGGAGTTGAGGACTTAAGGGAGGTGGGGGGGGAGTGGGGAGGGGGGGGTTGCATATGCCTTTCTCTCTCTCTCTCTCTCTCTCTCTCTCTCCCTCCCCCACTTCCCGCCCGCACCGTCGTGGGTCCCCTCACTGACAGCCCCGCCAGCCGAAAAAATGAGAAATACCCAAATTCAATGCAAACTAATGTGGTCTATACAATTACTGGATTAATCATTTCATTCTATTACGGCAAGCCAGGGAATGGTGCTTGTGTGTGTGTGTGTGTGTGTGTGTGTGTGTGTGTGTGTGTGTGTGCGTGTGTGTGTGTGTGTGTGTGTGTTGAGGGGGTACATCGTTTGAAAAGATCTGGCATTGCGGAGCGTATCTAAACGGCTTGTTAAAACGAAAAGGCCAAGGGTCAGGAAACTTAATTACACCACAACCGCATTGAAATAGCCAGACGAGGAGGAGAAAAGAGAGAGAGACAGAGAGAGAGAGAAAAAAAAAACAGAGAGAGAAACAGCACAAAGATATTGCAGGAAATTACAGCTTTAATAATATTGCAGATCCCCCCCCCCCCCCATTTCTCCATACAGTGCTACCGAGACCCTCAATCAGGCTTGGCAAAGGTGCTCGCTTGGGTCCTCAATAATAACAATATGAAAAAATAGCCCTCGATGCAAAATCAAGCTGCTCTGAATTACACCGTTCACGTAAGAGGGCAGAGAATGCCACGACATGAGAGAGACCGTTTTACAGAAGTTTTGCTGAGGATCTTGTCTCTTGCTAAACTCTCTTACTTTCTTTGCTAAGCTCAGAAGTAAAACTTCTTTTCCCGCTACTTGCTTTTCCATTTTATCTGCTTGTTTCCGAGAGTATCGCCGAACTTTCTGACAAAGGATGGCGTTGTTATTGTTTCTACCCGTTGCTGGCGATGTCTGGATGCTCGGAATGGTATGAATTCGTTGCTGATTTACATCCTCACAAAGCGTTAACCGGAAACATTTTTGGAGATCTGATGTGAACGGGCTAAATCCAAGTTGTGTTCTAAGTGCAGTTTGTGTTTGAGTAACACTTCCTGGACATCTGCAAAGAAAACTTACTCATACATTTGTTTCTGAACACATACTAGCGGTGATCAATGGAGCATTATTCACTGGTTGGTATACAGGGTGAAATGAGTACAGATGAGTGTGTTTTGAATTTTGCATATTAAACACTGCGAATATGTGTGGGTTTATTAAACATATTACCAGTGTCACATCAATGTAACCATATCTCTCACTGATGAATGAATCATCACCCATCAGCATCTGATGCTCCATCTATGCTTCCTCTGTTTCTCTTAATGCACATCAGACTGTTCATGTTAAAAATTTACCCAAGGGCTACGTACATCTTAAGCTTTGATGATTTGTTCACTACTTATATTAGCTCACGATATCAGTAACTGGTAGCCAGCAGTCTGTAAACCGAGCTCTCTACTGCACCTCTCACAGGGCTTTGGTGGAGCCTCCTTTGGCCTGACCATTGCTTATTGTCATAGGTTTAGTCTGAACTGCTAGCCTGTATTAGCCTCTAAGGACTGCAGGGCTAATGATATGAGTTAGCATCTCTCGTGTCTGATCAGGCCGACTCATTTGCTGCTGCTTAGGCAGAGCGAATGCGCCCCCTTTCTCCGTCTTGCACTCAGATGCCCCACTGTGCACTGTCTTCAAACAAAGCAGTCATGACCCCAAATAGACAGGGGTCTGAAACAAGGGGGCTATAATGGATCGAGGGAGCCTCTTTGAAAAGTGATCTTTGCTTCTCATCCTCCGAAATATGCATAGAAGAGTGGGGGCCGGCAGAAGTGACATTTTAATGCCAGCCAGCCCCCCCCCCCCCCTCCTCTCACCCCCCAACGCCACCACAGCCGCCACCCCCCCGCCCCCCCCCCCCCTCCACTCTCGTGTGAGACGAGTTGGTTGATTTGGTATTCATGCCGTTAGGATTAATCAAGTGGCCTCAGCGTTACCGCGGGAACTGGCTGCCACTCTTGCCCACCTCCGCCGCTGCCGCCACCGCCAATCTGCATATCTGCATATTACGGGCCGGGGCCGGGCTTTAATTTCCTACAGGACCCGATAATGATCGGCTTGTTCAAACAGAAGGGAGCCTTTGTCAGGAGTGGGGCTGATATTTCACACGCCGCTCTGCGGCGGGCGCTGATTAATGCCATGTTGAGCCGATTCTGCCAGGCCTTTTTCATTACCGATGGGTGAGGGCCCCCAACAAGATTTGCAGATTTATTGATTTTGTTTGCTACTTAATATGGCCGAAACCATCTGTGGAGGACAATAACTGTCAGGCGGTGGGTGAAGGGACAACCCCCCTCCCCCCCTCAACCACCTCCCCTCCTTCTCCTCCTCCTCCCCACTGTCCCCTAACAGAAGAGGAATGAGGAGATGTAATGATGAAAATATGAAGGGCTTTTTACGTTCACTTTATTCTTAAGCCCATCCTTCTAAATCAAGGTGTGCCCGTCTGACAAATTGCTTTGCGAGGAGAAAAACAAATTCTGTGGAAAGTGCAACTTTGTGAGTCAGTGTGTTATGGTTAGTCTGCTCAAGTGGAGAACTTCAAGTCAAACTAGGATCAAAAAAAAAAAAAAAAAAATAGCTGAAATAAACCCCAGCAGTCTGAGTGTCACAGCACGTCACTGAATCTCAAGGAGTGTGTTCATACTATGAAAAATTATAAGTGAAGACAATTAACTTTCTGGTACTTTATTACAATATGGCGTCGGAAGTGATGCGAATGCTAAATATCCTAAGAGATCACAACGCACCATCCATGCCACCCTCTTCTGGGACTTGGATTAGACAGAACATCACACAGAAACTCACAGAAAACATCACATCGGATCTCTTGGGCGAAGGCTTGTGCCGTATAATGTGTAGAAATGAATTTTTGATTGAGGCGCCTGAGAATCCTGCCGGAGTTACGAAAGCCTCCCACGTAAACAGACAGCACTCGCCTAATTAAACTTCTTTTGAAAAAGCAAAAAGAGTTTGTTTGTTTTCGAACAGCATCACGAGGGGCTGATGTCTCAATGTTCCATGGTGCTTGTTTTTTTGTTTGTTTGTTTGTTCAGGGGTTTGTTTTTTTTTTGGTTTTGCTCTTTCTAATCTTTTTTTTTTTTTTTCCTTTCCTGACTCTGTGATGCTTTCGGTCAGTGAATTCCATTGCTGAAGAGCCTTATATATAGAAAATCAGTAGACTAAGTACAAGTCTAAAGTAAAGTCAACTGTACCCTAGCAACAGACAAGGTAGCTATCGAGGTCACCACCTTGGATCGCCATCTTGGACCTCAGTACACTGACCTTGTCACGAGGGAAACTTCATATCCCCAGTAATTATTTCTTGAAAAATTTCCTTCGTGACCTCCCTGTGCTTTTTTAAACAGTCTCGCCAAAGACTGAGAATTGACAAATTCAATATTAGTTTCCGTCAAACGTCATCTTCAGCGTCCCTATTTTACGCCGCCAACGACTTTTCAGGCTAAAGTGACCCGATCGTCTATTGAGCATCCATTTCCTGCGCAACAATCCTCAAGGATACCGATAACCCATTTCAAGGCCCAGTAGAAATGTTTATGAATGCCTCTACCCTTACTTCAACCACTGTCATTCCTTTGACGGTTGTGTAATTCATCTACAGGTACAATACGCCATTGCTGAATGCACAGCCACCTCTCTAAACCTGTGTCAATGCTTATTGAGGGCTCATAAGGACACTGTGGACTGCTTGTGAATACGCTCAAATACAAAACAACAGTGCCATTCATTTTCTGAAAACCGTTGTAGCTATTGTATCCACCACAGCTTTTTTACAACATAGATGCGTATGCATGTGCATTGTACTTTGGTGGTAACTGAGTCAATTTTTTTTTTTTTTTTTTTTAGGTAACATTCTGGCAACTGAGAATTTGCTGCTGATGCTTTCTTGCAATGGGGAAGGAGTTGGTGGTGGTGATGTTGGTGGTGGGGGGGGAAGAGGGTTGGGGTGGGGTTTGGGGGGGGGGGGGGGGGTCAGAAGAGGACTCTCTGAACAAATTGGCCCCTGAAAACAGTGGTGGTCATGGATGAGTTGAATACGTCGAGGAGCCACTACATGTAATCCCTTACAATGAATGCTGGCCTGAGGCCTGGGTTTAAAGGGCCAGTCCGAATTAAGCTGCGTCTTAAGGCCTCTTTAATTGAGTATCACAGCGATTGCTGTTACGTTTAGAACAGAATGGAACTGAAGACGATTTCTTTATCCTCCACGCGCGGTGGGATATCACACTCCGTCTGTGCTTCCTTTGCCTCTGTGGCTAGCTTATGAAAAAAAATACAGATGATAAATAGACGCAAGGTCAAATAAAACATGTCTTTTTTCGTTTAATATTATCAGGTGAATTGGCTTTGTTTCATTTTGTGAGGGCTTCAACCTAAAAATACACCATTAAGTAAATAGAGGCCTCTGTTCACAGCTTTGGGGTTACATTGCTTTGGAAGTAAGATACCACAGAGAACAAATGATCTTTATGTATCTCTTCCCTGGCCATAGCTTCTTGGCTTTTTCAGAGGGAGAAATACAAACTGGAGATATCATCAGGTTGTTAGCGGTAGTTGAATCAGCATGGCTCTTACAGGCTATGTAAAAGAGACCACTAAAATATGCCAACAGGATGTTACTGATTTTTATTTACACAGTTTACCGATCTGGCAACTTCACCCCACACTGGAGATGCCATGGGAGAAAGAGACATTGGCTATGTACACCCTCTCAAGAAGTTCCAGACTGATGGCAAATCCTTTTCGTTTTCTGATTATAAACAAATGCAAACAATTTTTTTAAGTTAGTTTTTTGAGCATGGTGTAGTTAAAATCCTCAATCTTTCCATGGGTGGCCACTGAGCACAGGAAGTTTGAAAAAGTGTATGTTATATTTTGTGTAATTTTTTTTTGGTTTTGACAAGGTTAACTTGCAGGGCACCGGTGTCATCTGTGTGCAGTAACAGTGTCATCTGTGTGCAGGAAGAGAATCTCTGTGTGAATATTCATTTTATCTAAACAATAAATGAATATTGTCTAAACAATAATGGCCATATTGCACAACCGTGAGGAGAATAGACATTTAAGAAATTAAAAATGTTTACTTATGTCCAGAGACAGTATTTACCATTAAATACAACTAATGGTAAATGTAATCCTTTTTAAAACCCTATCATTCAAATCCCTGTCATTGAAACCCAGTGAACTGGCTCTATGTATTATTCTAATTCTATGTGCAAACACTTAGACTCTCTCTCTCTCCCTCTCTCTCTCTCTCACACACACACACACACACACACACACACTCACACACACACACACACTCACACTCTCACTCACTCGCTTGCTCGCTCAACAGGCCCTCCAAGTCCGAGAGGACACTGGCAAATAAATCAAAAATGCATCAGTCATGTGAAAGTCCTTACGGGTCTTTCATTTCCCATCAGCTGAATACATGACAAACCCATTCTCCACTGCCAGCCTCGCCTACATCATCAGTTTGATAGTGGAGTCTAAGGACTGACTGTGGGTTCCTTTCACTTTATCCAGCCAATTGGTGCTTAGATTACCATTGCTAGACAACAGATTTGATTTCATTATAGATGTCAAACCGTTCTGGCCTCCTCCGGCCAAACCCGTGCTGGAACCGCCTTTGTCCTACATAAAGAAATTATATGGGCATTATTGAGCATTAAAATAGAGCTATGTTATGTGTTTGCGAGGACAAAACGTCCAGCAGATGTGGTCCATTAACCAACTAAAGCTGGGTATTATTGAGAACAATAATTGGTTTACTTTATTGATGAATTCTGCCGTTTGAAACGGCCTGTGTAAAGCCACTGGGATCTAACAGCATTACTGAAAGTCATGTAAAATGAAGTGCTACTGAAAGAAAAAGAAAAAAAAAAAGAGGAACTTTTAGACTGTTGAAGAACACAAATGTGCAAGGTTTTGTCACAGACAGATTTAGAATAATATGAGTTCACAGATAATAAAAAGCCCTACCGTGGCAGCAATAAAGCATCTACCATCTTTTTTTTTTTCTTTTTCTTTTTTTTTTTTTAATATATCACATTTTAACGAAAGGAGCTGCTCTTTAAAATGACAAATTTGAGTCTTTTATCAGCAGAACCATTAAACTGGATTAGTTATCTCTACAGGAATCTCTATCTTATCTAAGAGAAAAAAAAAAATACTATCAAGCCATTTTGCAGTCATTTAAAGGAGCCTGGATCCTGCTCTGCTCCATTCAAAAAGCCAGCGTAGAGATGTCACAGGCCACGCTGAGGGGTCTACGTGTTCATTTGGAGGTTGCGTTCGGATGACAGCGTTTGAGCCGCGGCCCGGGGGAAGTGAATTACGTTTGGATACACAGCGGTCCCCCTTGGGAATGGTCTCAACTTAGTTTACCCATCAAATCCCCATCTGTCACGGTTTAGGTCATATCTGTCAACCAGCTTGCACTGCCATTGTCACGGATTTCTACCATTCCCCGAGAACACGGCGTAGCGTACCCTGCTCTGCGTGCCCTTACAAAGGAAGTCCTGGCTCTCTGAGTCCCCCTACATTTAATGTACAAGAAATTTCATTTATTTTCCATTTTGATATTTGGAGTACGTTTCGTAACGCTTGCCGCACGAATAGGCTGTGACAGCTGAATCTCCAAGAATGTGAGCAAGTCAAACTGACCTGCCATTTGACCAAAAGTCAGTCATATTCTGTTTGTTTTGAATGGGGCATAAGCCAACTAATTAGTCACAAATGGTTTGTATCTGTGAATAGATAAAGGAGGATAATACATTTGCTCACATGCAGTTTTGTTCCCTCGTCCTGGCTTTATTAGCAAACGAGTGACACCCCCCCCCCCCCCCCCCCCGCCCCGCCGATGGGGTGCTTGCACAGTGTTAATTGTCAGACCTTAATTAGCCTTGTAGAGCAAGGTGAGTGGTCTTGTGAAGGAGTCTTCATTCACATTCACAATGTCAGGCGCATATGTCAGACTCAAAATGCAAATCTCAGGCTCTGCCATTGTACTCCCAGACCTTGGAAGAGATATGAGAGAGAGAGAGAGAGAGAGAGAGAGAGAATTGGATGGTATTGGAGAGTAAGATAAAATAAGAAAGAGAGAGTGAGGAAATAGAAGATAGAGGACGCAGAGAAAGAAAGAAAAGAGATCGCAAGGGATAGAAGATAGTGAGAAAGCAAGTGAGTGAGCACAGAGTAAGACAGAGAAAGCAAGTGAGTGAGTGAGTAGGTGAGAGGGAGAGGGTGAAGAAGGGAGAGAGAGAGCGAAGAAGGGAGAGAGAATGAGACAAATAAGAAAGCGGCTCTGTAAAGGATTTTGGTGGTATTGTATTTCTGTTTCAAATCAAGGTCAGAAAGGTTCCACTGAAAGGCCTTGCCTGCGTCTCTGTGCAGAATGTTTTGTTTAGTGCGTGTGCTTGGCTTTCTACATGAGCTCAAGTGCTCTGTCCCTGCAACCTCTGTGACTTGAGCTGTTTGCAAGTTGCTACTGGAATTTACTGGCAGTAGAATGAATCCCTGTTCAATGCCACACACTCTGGAGTGTGTTTTGTTTCCTGTCTGTAATTATTTTCTGCAGTTCGACTGTTTGTTCCTCCAAATATTGAACTGTGCTTATCAGACATGGTTCCAAAGCTCTAAACATTGCGCTTAGACGTTACAATTTTGACTTATCGCAGAAAAAGTTTTAAACACAACCCAAAAAAAAAAAATGACGGTGAATACAACACTATCGCCCAACAATAGATTTCCTGATTTGTAGCCACAAATCAGAACATTAGCCACATTGGCTAAATAAGCATATATTTCGCAAGCTTCGGTTAAGATCTGAGAGAACGAAAGAACGGGAGAACGAGAGAATAAGAATAAGAGAGAACGAGAGAATGATTCTTTGGTTTGTTTGTTAATTTATAGTTTCACTAATGTGAGTAAGAACACGACTAATATTAAAAAAAAGCGCATTATACGAGAAAACTCCACACCAACACTGTAAGAGGTGCCTCTCATTGTAAGACTGACATAACAGCGGCAGTGTATTGTCACAACACAGCTTATTTTAAGTCACAATAGCAGCGACACTTTTTTTGTGTGAAATTTCCCATTTTGAAATTTCCCTGTCCCTTTCAGTAGGACTCAAACAAATTTTGATGTAATAAATGCAAAAAAGAAACATGATCACTAATGGCCTCGGCGCTGAAAACACAGAATTCTCTTGGTCGAAGTCTTCTTTTAGACAAATGAAAAAGAAATCCATCACAACTCACATAAATAAACCACCGATCTGTCCTTATGAAGCCCGTTCCCAAAATACATTCTAATTGCCTTTCTCCACTATTACACAATGACCTTATTGCTTGGCTAATAACCACAGATGAGATGCTGGTTGTTAACATGTATAGAGGGCCCTCTGTGTTCCTTTGAAATTGATTACTGTGATCAAAGGTTAGGGTGCAAGACCGTGTTTGGGGATAGCGATGGGGTGTTCACTCATAAATCACTCGAGGTTGGGGGGGGGGGGGGGGGGGGGGGGGGGGGGGGGGGCTGCCCGGGGCTTCGGTAAGAGCTTCATTAAGCTTGGACGTGTGTCAGCAGCCTGACCAAGCCACCCCCCCACCACCCCCCAGCGGCTGATTGGCTTAGAGAGGGGTGGCAGGCAGTGTGACTGTAGAACAGGGGGTCACTGTAATGTGTTTGAAATGAAAGCCTACTCAAAAAAAAAAAAAATGCTTTTAAACCGTATCTTTCTTTTTTATTATAGCAGTCACAGAACACAGCCTGATATGGGTTCAACACAGCAATAAATCTGTCACATAACATTACATGATTAGTTGCTATAATCTTATGACTAGAGTGATTTGTGGTTGGCACATGAGTAAGGCTGAGGAAAAATCTAAGAACAACCAAGTTCCTAGAGGGGAACAACTAAGAGGAGTGTCCTTGTACTTTCCTCTCAGTAAATACAAAATGTGATGACAGTTCATGAATGCTTTATATATATAAAAAAAAACAAAAACGATTTATTTTATGTTTCCCATACCGTGGCACATACGACTGAGACAACTAAATGAAATATAATTCATTAATCAGTTTTTCAAAACTGTTCAGCAGAACATTTGCATAACTCAAGGTTATCGTGGGGTTTACGTAAAACAAACCACTAGCTTCAAGAGCCCCCAAAACAATCTGGCTTTGTCTGTCATTCAGATGACTTCTTCTAATGGTTTTTTTTTTTTTCTTCAAGCTTAGGTGAAATCTCCAAGACAACATCACCTGCCAATCAACACACAGTAGACTGTCATCGGTCACACTGTTTGTCTTTGTTCTGCTGTCAGTCCCATCCCATGTTAAGATGACATTTGAGACTGACTGAAAATTATCAAAGAAAAAAAAATAAACACACACACACACACACACACAAAACCCCCCCCCCAAAAAACCCCAGAAACAAAAAAGAATGTGGTTTGAAATTGCTGCTTTAAACCTTACTCAGGAGAACGAGAATTTGGTCACAGTCTGCGGGCGATGATGGTTGTGACGCGACATTTTTTGTTTTGTTTTGTTTTGCTTTGTTTTGTTGTTTTGTTTTGTTTTGTTTTTTTTAATTTTTATGGCATCGTTCAAATAAGTCATCAAGAAAAAATTCATTGTAATTGTTTTCTCCCTTAAATGAGATCTCGCTCGCTAATATTCAACCCTGTGTCATCTGTCGTCCATGGTCTCTGCGCTGTTTATTTTGTGTTATGGAAATCAGTGGGTGCTATTGGGAACAGCTTGTTGTACCGTGTGGCACGGTTGTCAGTGGGGTTTCACACCCTTCTGTGCCCTAGAGCCCTCATTCCGCCATGAAGGAACACACACATACACACACACACACACACACTCATATTTCACACACACACACTTCCTTTGCCTTTAACTCGCTGATTGTGGAATTCCCTGCCCAAGGACATTCGCCATTCAAATGCCTTTTCACAATTCACATCCCAACTTGAAAATTCAAATGCCAGGGCTTTCAATTAACATTTAGCTCATGTGAAGCACCCTCAGCCCTTGTGTCTGAATAGAAGTATAGAATTGGTTTTGTATGGTGCTGTACTACACAAAGGATGCTGGGAAGGATTTGCAAGATTATGAGAAGGCCTTCAAAGTTTTTGTCCCCTTATTCCTCTTCTCTCTCTCTCTCTCCTCCGAGACCATAAAATTATTTACATTTTTTTTTTTTTTAGTTTGTCAGTTGCTTACTGTGTTCACTGGGGCCTTTAACCATATGGTTGTGTATTTATGTTCAAGGGTGCTAGATGGATGACAGCAGTTATATGCCTTACGATTCAACGAAACTATGCGATGGCCCACAATATAAATCGATGTCTTCTCGATCAACCTTTTTTTTTTTTTTTTTACTTGAAAAGAGCGAGAATGGTACACGGAGTGCTTCTCCTTTTCATGTGACACCAAACTTATACGACTCGCAGAATTTTAGACAGCTTTCATATTCAAACAGAAATGTAAACGATAACAGTAATGGACTGAGAGGTTACACACTCTTTCTCTCTCTCTCTCTCTCTCTCTTTTGCTCTTTGTCAGTGTGTGCATGTAGAAACTCCACTATTTTGGTTCTTCAAGGCTACATCTCCTCCTTATAGGCTCTTGTCTTTTCTTAGTAATGGCAAATTAAAGGTATGGGCACGGGCCAGCTCTTTTATCTGTTAGCTAATAAGCATGGAGGAATACTCAAAAGAGATGACGAGCCGGAGACTGGGTAGAACCAGGAGCCTCTAACCACCAACCCCCCCCCCCCCCCCCCCCCTTTTTTTTTTTTTTTTTGGTGTCCAGCACCTGGCAAAATTATTCATTAATTCAACAAGTCCATTTTGAAGAGCCGCAGTTCAAAGGCTTGGGGAAACAGCGGAACAAGGTGTGCGCACAACCCAAAGTGCACTTCAGCATGGGGACCATCTCTGTGGATGCACTGAAAAAAAAAGAGAGGGAGTGACAGAGAGAGAAAGAGAGAGAGAGAGAGAGAGAGAGAGAGCAATAGCGCATGTGTGTGTAAACCACATGGCTTCTCTACGATTTCCTTACTATTCTTCTTCTTCTTCTTCTTTTTTTTTCCCTCCATATTTTTGTCTTCTCCACAGTAGCACCAGCATCAGTATTTGGTGCCTCCAGCAGTAGAGACAGCAGTGGCGGCAGCAGCAGGCAGGCAGGCAGGCAGGCAGCTTAATCTCCTCTCCATCACTCCTACCCCATTTTCATCTTGGCTCCGGATTCCCCTTCAGATTACGCATTCACTTTCTTTTTAACCTTCACTTATGGAGATGTTCCACTTTGAAGATCATGTTTTTGTAAGTTGGCAGCCTACAGGCCAAAGGAATAATCACTGAGCTTTTTTGGCGTTAAGGGAAGGGAGGGGAGATCGCTGTTGACATTCAGAATGCTCCTTCAGGGTCGTCTGATGCAAGCCTGTGTGGCTGACATCTCGGTGCCAAGATATGGGTACGCTTACTCTCTAAAAACACATTCCCACTAAGAGAGGAATTTCAGCAGGGATCACTGGTTGAAAACTATGTGGCTAGGAATGTTTCTCGACATTCCTCGATGTAAGGCCGTTGCTAAGGTATCGCTCGGTGATGATGGTATTTCCCAAAGATGAAAAGAGTCTCTCTTTTTTTTTTCTCTCAAATGCGTGTTTATGGTACATGAAACATGTCGCATCTTAAAAGGAGTTTTCTGTGTCATTCAAATACATGACAAAATAAAGAAGACATCAACAGAAAAGACCTTAATGGGGTGTTGGGATAGAATGAGCCACCAGAAATAGCTGCGACACATTTTAGCACAGACTCAACAACTGTTTAGACCTCTGTTGGAGGGATGCAACCTCATTCTTCGACGAGAAATTTTTTATTCTTTTAGTGTTTTGTTGATGATGGTGGAAAACGCTATCTCAGGCATCACTCCACGATGACCTTTAAGTTTAAATAAGACGTGTGGACAGAGATGCCCACGGTTTACATTGTTTTCAAGCTAACCATCCAACCACTCACTGACCTCTGTCCTGAAAGATATTACTCCCATCAGTATTAAAATGCATCAAGATAAGACAAGGGTTAGTCATCGGAAAACCTTTGTATTTATCAGTGCACACCCAGCCCAGGTAAAGGCAAGTCATGTCAACCAGAGATACCAAAACCCTGCGTCTGTACATTTCTTTTGGCATGAAATGTGTTTGCCTCCTACGAAGAAGAAGAAGTGCACTCACTTTATCTGATGTTCTTTGCACCATTTTACTTCTAAACATTTAGTTTTAGGTGTAATAAGGGAATTTCGGTGTGGGAACCCTACTGCAATACAGTCTCTGTCTTGACGAACTGTAATTAATGGAGCTGCGTTCTCACATCCTAGATTGAGAACTGCTGTTGACTGATCTACTGAGAGATTCTCATCTATTTTGCCTTGCATGTCAAAGCAGAGCATGGACATCAGGTTTAAGGAGTCTATATTCTGAATCATAGATGACCCCACTGATGATGTCTAACCTTTAGACTCTCACACTAGCGTCACCTCGACTATTGTCTTTGTCAGTGAAGCTCCTGCCAAACATGACCTACAAGTCAGTCCTCTTCCAAACCCACTGACATCTCCTCTTCTAGATATAGCTGGCAAAATAATGCTTGTCCAGACATGCCCAGTATTTCAGTATATGACTTTAAGCATGGTAGGATGGTAACTGCTTAAGTTACATCTGTGTGGAAACTTGTGCGTTTACTGTACTTTAAATCATCCTTTACTTAAGTGTGTTCTTTGTTTTGGAAGTTGCCTGTACATTAATAATGTACTAACCTCTTTCAAACCTATCTGGCACAAGAGCTCTGTGCTCAACCCTATGCCAGAAATTATGGGCCTTAATAACAGTTGCATATTTCTTCATTCACTCTTTAGACTTTTTATGACCATGTAAAACAAAACATGATTCATTCTGTAAACTCCATGGTCGTTTTTAACTTTGATGCTTTGATATTATCTTTCATGATATGTATTACAGATTGAAATGACACAGTGGAATCAAATAAGGAATGCAGATGTGTTTATCGCTATAAGCACAAAAAACGTCAAGTAAAAAAAACATTCAAAAGGGATGCATCAAATCCTCTTTTAAAGCAAACACAACAGAATCTCTATAAAAATCTGCTGAACTTTCTTCCCTTCCCCTTGGTTTTCTCGGCCTCTTCACCGTTCCTCTTCAGTTCATTTTTAGTGACTTCCAATATCCTCCCTGTTCTTGTTTTCTATTCCTCCCCTCTTACTGATGTTGAGTTCCTCTGTTTCCACCACTCTTTTGGCCTCCTCATTCACTGATGTCTCCTCCTCACGTTTGTCCTCCTCTTCACATGTCACAGGCTCTGTCTCTTTTTATCTTCCGTCTCCCTCTTACCGTCTCTCTCCTCTTCCTGTCTTCCCATTTCAGAGTTGTGTTCTGCTCATCAACAACCTTTATGGCCTCCTCCAGTAGTTCAGTCTTTCTCTGTAATTCCCCCATCTCCTCTTTTTCTTTCCCTTTGTCTTGATCCTCTTTAACCTCTCTCTCTCTCTCTCCATGTCAATGACTGCCTGATTTTCCTCAAACTTCTCTCTTTCTTTCGTTTCTGTCTTTGGAAATGACACAGATTTGCTTGCAGCAAGTTGTATGTCCATTCCTTGAGATTACATTTGTCTGTCATTTTTATTGTTGTCTTCATTCATAACCACAGTCATCTTTTCTTTCCCTCCAACTGTCCCCACCTCTCTCAGCTGCTTAAAGTTCTCGTTCTCCATACAGGCCTGATATTTTTCAAATCTTTCTCTTTCTTCTATTTCCATCTTACGGAAGGCTGCCAATTTGCGTTTTGCACATTGAAGCTCCGTTCTCGTGACTTTCATTTGGCTCTCATGGTCGATGCCGTTCTGGTCCTCCTTATCCAGTTTCATTTTGTCGAATTCGGCTTCCATTGTCACAGTGCTGTTCTTCGGACTCTTAATGAAACTGCTGGAGTGTGAAATGTCTCGCCGTCATTCAGTGTTTGTGTCCAAATGAAAATAATGTGACTTACTGCAATGGCACAGAAACATATGGCATATTAGTTTCTTACGTCATAAAGCTACTTCATCATTGCATTTCCTGAAAAACGCAATTTGTGTTCAGTGCCGTTTTGCTCCTGTCCTATACAAAAATTGTTGCAGGCTACAGAAAGTTTAAGAGTACTGCAACTGTGCCGTATGCACCATATACCGTGAACAAAACCAAACCTATTTAAACTGAAAATTGTCTTTACATGAAAACACAAACTGCTTACACATGAATAGCACAGTGAAACTGATCGTCAAATCAAGTCATGAACTGTTAGTTAGCATCAGTGTGGATTTTATTTTTCAAATTCCGAGTATCATTGACTGCGAAATGTAGGCATTAGCCATTTAATTCAGTGCTTTACGGTGAAAAGGAAAACGGTTATGTCATTGAAAACCGCAGACGATTCCAACGATTACAAGCAATAGCCTTTGCTTCCCGCCTAAACTACAGCCCCCTACCATAGTGTGAACACTCTAATGCAAAACTGCAACAAATACACAATCTAGTCTACATTACTTCTACAAATTACAATAAAAAAAAAAAAAAACAGACCAATGATATTCCATAATCTGCTTCCTCTTAACCACAGCAACAACGACAACATGTCTGCTTTCTACAATCCACAGTTTAAGACAGGCTAAATTGTTTTCAAGGTGATGGGACAACTATTTTGAGGTTAAAAATGTATTTACTTAACAATTTTCTTGCTGGATAGCTATCGCTAGTTAATATTGTGAGACATTCACAGGTTGGTCAGTCTTCCCCAACGAAGTTCTTGCAAGTTGTGCACCCTTGCACAGTCACACCTCTTTGAGAGTGACTGCCTTTATCCATCCCAGCTAAATGGGTGGACGACTGGAACCGCATAACATGTTCAGACATGACGCTAAGCATTATGGGATGCTAACAGCTCAATTAAATGAAGCGCTATACCTTTGCCGTTCCTGCGGCTTTCGGTACATTTTGTATCCCTCATTCACTCGTGTTTTTCCATTATGACAGGTACCTTTATAACAAACAAACTCTCTCTCCATTCTCCCAACCGGAAATGTCTGTTTAAGTGCCTCTTGATGAGGAACAGGTCTGGAATTTTGGCATTTGAGGGGAGGAAATTCCACAACGTTTCAGCACCTGGTGATAATGGCCCAATAGATCCAGTGCTTGACATGACAAAAGATACAATAGAACGTTCTTGTGTGGGGCTGCTGAAAAGTTCTACAGGTAGCGACGGGAAGTTCAGATCTTTTTACTGACTCGGAATCTCTGAATCTCATTCAGGAAAATGAACGAATCTTTTTCCAAACCATTCGTTCATTTCATTCATTGGAACTAGCGTGGCACTGTATCTTGTCATCTGAGTGATGACAGAAAGATAGTTCTCAAACACTAAGAGCAACATGGTTTGCCTCACTTGGTAAAATATAATAAACAAGTTCACTTTTGCTAAGCTCTTAAGCAACCTTTCGGACCATAGCCTACTGAGTTATTCAGTTGTAATGACTGATTGCTTAATTTGCCCGTACGAGAGCGCTGTGCCTATCAATAAAAAAATTATCATTCTACGATAGCTATTCACTTTATTCTACCTGGTCATTGAAGACACGTAGTGTGTGATCCACCGGAAAGGCAAATTAAACATCCATTCAATAGCTACGTAGCTAGCTTTAGCTATCCAGCTAACATTATATCGCTCTCCACACCAGTAATGATAGCATTGGTCATGTTACAGCTGTAGCCACGTGAATAATGAGCGAAAGACCCGAAGACCCATAGTTATGAGTCGTGAACGAATCGGTCATCCCTACACTGAGCCTGCACAGCGGTTATGCGACAAGTGAACGGAGGACACAGACCCAAAAGACCCTTGTGTGAATGAAGCTGAGTGGCACGCATGCACGGCCTAGGGAAAAACAACGAATGAATCACTCACTTTTGACGACTTGTTACTCGTGACTTGTCACTTGTTGACTGCGTCATACAAAAGATTAGCTCAAAATGAACGAATTGTTCACGAATGACACATCATTATCTACAGGTTTCATTTCACCCTTCTTGTCTTCTCTGCTCCCTTTTCTGTGTAAAACAAAAAAGTCTGTTTCATGCTTATGAGTGTTAAGCAGATTCCTGAAGCAAACATATGTTGATCTTAACACAACTGAACATTCCACTTGCCTCTGTGTTAAGTTTTCAAGCTTCCTCAAAGATGTCAAAATCCTAGTGTGCCCCATGAAATAAATGTGTAAATATTTTGTTTACAACATTATTTTGAAACGCAGTTCCTCAATTTTTCTCATGATTCACTTCTTTTAATGTTCTCTGTTGACGGTTGTAACTACAATTAATTGCTGCCATACCATTGACTGACTTTGGCCTTGACTGGCAAAGTAGGTGGGCAGGTGATCACTCGGCTCTTTAGTCGATGGTGAACACAGAACTGCGTGCTGCAATAATTAATGTGAATTTCAGGATCTATCGTGGAGACAAGGTTAACTAAGGTCTATGAAATTCCTCAGGCAAGCTAAGAGTGACTCAGTTAAATGAGAGTAAATGAGAGGGCAGAGAGTAAATCAGCCAGAGAGAACATTGAATGAACCCAGCCTTGCTTCAGTGAGTGACACTGCACAACCAGTGGGAAACTTACCTGAAATGTCCTTTAAGGCTGCATCAGAAGATCCACAGCTGAATAAGCCTGCTAATCTGATACGACCTTTGGCAAGAGAACAGTGTTCAGATACTCTAAATGGCCCGACACCATTTAGTGTTGAAGATCAGAACTTACCTCAGCCAAGTCTAAAAAGCAGTAATGACACCGGTGAGGTCAGAGCTGCTAGTGATCCTATAGACGCTACTGAGGAAGAGAGAGATCTGAATGTTCAGGCTGAGGAGACCCCAGATAGTGCTCTATGACGGTCTAAGAGGAACCACAGAGCCCTGAATTGGTTTCATTACCCTGAGCTGGTCAAGCCCTTTGTTTCATTGGCCCACTCCCTATTAGAATGTATTGATAAAGGCTTTGGTTCATACAGTGGATTAAGTGGCTACCCAGTAACCTGTATTTCAGCTGTGCAAAAAACATAAAGAAACTCATGTTGATTAAGGGGGGAGGGTGTCAAGGATTAGATAAATGTGGGACAAATATTCTGTTGACAATGTTGTTTTGAAATATACTCGTGATTCACTTCTGTTAATGTTTTCTGTTGAGAACTGTAACTAAAATTAATTTCTGCCATACTATTGGCTGACTTTGGCTGTGACTGTTAAGTCCCGCCTTGACTGGCAAAGTAGGTGAGCACAGACAACTAAATTCTCAGGCAAACAGTCAGTCCACGACACGAAGAAGAGAAATTCGACAAATTACAGATTAAAGCGTCATTAATTTTCATTTAGACATTTGCGGTACTCTGGAGCAAATTTTAAATGATTCGGTAACGACATTGGCGTCAATATTTTGAATGGAATATTACTGTAATAACTTTCATTTACATATTTCATTTGCTTACTCGATTTATTTTATAAACAAATTACCCAATACCATTATTTAGCCAAATAAAAGAAAACACTTTCATTTCAAAACACTGGTGTCTGCTTCATTTCTTCCATCGGGCCTAGACATGTACTCACCCTAGTGGGTCACACTTGTTTTTGTTGTTTTCTGCTTTGTCCAGTTTATCTTCTCCTTCGTAAGAACTGAAGTGGATAAGGGGGATTGGATAGTTATTTGGTCCACTTGTCGAGGTGGAGTGTTGTATTTGACATAAACCTAAGCCAGAAAGCATAGCTAAGTAATTAGTACAGCTCAAGAACAGCAAACTGTGCCATGAGGAGCCATTCCAGGGTCAGATATCATATAACATATTTTTCAGCTCGCTGATTTTGAATCCCAGTGAATGAACTCTGCTGTTCAATGTTAGTGGGCATGTTTCTGTGTGGTTGGCATGTATGTGTTCAGGGAGAGTGGAGATGCACTGAGAGCTTTATCTGATGTTCTTTACAACTCTTTACTCATAAACATTTATTTTTAGGTGCAAAAGGGAGGTTTATGCATTGTAACCGCAATAAAAAGCTGTCTCTACCAGCTGTTTTTAATGGAACTGTGTTCTCACACTCTGGATTCATAATTGCTGTTGACTGATCTACTTAGACATTCTCATCTATTTTGCCTTGCATTTCAAAGCAGAGCATGGACATCAGGTTTGAGGAGTCTATATTCTGAATCACAGATGACCCCACTGATGATGTCTAACCTTTAGACTCTCACACTAGCGTCACCTTGACTATTGTCTTATTCAGTGAAGCTCCTGCCAAACATGACCTACAAGTCAGTCCTCTTCCAAACCCACTGACATCTCCTCTTCTAGATATAGCTGGCAAAATAATGCTTGTCTGGACATGCCCAGTATTTCAGTATATGTCTTTAAGGATGGTAGGATGGTAACTGCTTAAGTTATATATGTGTTGTAACGTTCGTGTTCAGTGTACTTTAAATCATCCTTTACTTAAGTGTGTTCTTTGTTTTGGCAGTTGCCTGTACATTAATAATGTGCTAAGCTCTTTCAGACCTATCTGGCACAAGAGTGCTGTGCTTGCCTCCATGTCAAAAATCACAATATATAAATTAACAACAATTAAACCTGCCATTTTCAGTACAAGGTTTTTTTTTTTAATCAGTTACAATATTTTGTGTACCCTTACACCCAGATCTCACTAGCAGATACCACACGGGCCTTAATAATAGTTATAAGGGCCATATGTTGTTGTTGTTTGTTTTGTGTTTGTATTTGCGCATCTACTTCTGGGTTTGCGGTTATCACGCATGTCACGTGGGTGTAGGTGTAGGTAGGGAGTGTGTATTTTTTGTTGACCACACTTACTGTTTGGATGCTCATGATCTTGCTTTGCTCTGTCTTGCTGTGCTAGTGTTCAGTTTGACGTCTGAAATGGCCTTGTTTTTATTTGTGAAAAAAAGGATCCAACGTAGATGCCTGGAAGCTGGATATTATTGTTTGTAGCGAGTCAGCGGTGCAGAACTCCCTCACTTAGCCTCTCAGTGACTTACAGTTTGTTCGTAGTCACTATAATAGTTTCGTATTTCTTCGATCACTCTTTAGACTTTTTTTGACCATGTAAAACAGCACAGCATTCCTCTGTAAACTATGAGGCAGTTTTTAACTTTGGTACTTTGATATTGTGTTTCTTGGCATCGGTTGACATGACACAGTGGAAGCAAATAAAGAATGTAATTTGTTTATTGCTATCAACAACAACAACAACAACAACAAAATAAAAATAAAATAAAAAAATTAAAAAGGAAAAAGGGTGTGTAGAATTCATGTGAAGAAGTTTGTCTTTTGAAGATCTTAAATGTCCAGAGCATTTTTCTCTGCCTACTCTGCATCAATTCTTCTTTTAAAGCAAATACAGCAGAATCTCTGGAAGAATCCTCTGAGCTTTCTTCCCTTCCCCTTTGTTTTCACCAAATTTTCAGTGGTCTTCAGTCCATTCGTTCTCAGTTCATTTTTGGTGACTTCCAGCTTCTCGCCTTTCTTTTCTCTCCTGCCGATGGTGAGTTCCTCCGTTACCACCACCACTGTTTTGACCTGCTCATCCTCTGCTGTCTCCTCCTCACGTTTGTCCTCCTCTTCACATGTCACAGGCTCTGTCTCTCTTTTGTCTTCCGTCTCTCTCTTACCGTGTCTCTCCTCCTCCTGTCTCCCCATTTCAGAGAGCACAGAGTTCTGATCTTTAACAACCTTTATGGCAGCCTCCTCCATTGGGTCATCGTTTCCCAGCAATTCCTCCATCTCTTCCATTTCTGTCCCTTCAGCTTGATCCTCTTTTACCTCTCTCTCTATGTCAGCGTTTGCATGGTTTTCCTCAAACTTCTCTCTTTCTTTCATTTCCATGTTTGCCAGTTTCATTTGTCTGTCGCTCTCATCTTTGTCCTCTCTCAGAACGGCAGTCATCTGCTCTTTCTCTCCATCTGTCCCAATCTCTCTCAGCTGCTTAATGTTCTCATCTTCCTTTTGGGGCTGATATTGTTCATGGAGCATCTTAGAGTTATCCTGGTTCTGATTCTCTAAGTTTAGAAGGCCGAAAAGGGTGGGAAAGTCTATTTCTTTCACTATAAACATCTGTCTGATCTTCTCAAACCTTTTACTTTCTTCTATTACCAACTTCCGGAAGGCTGCCAGTTTACGTTTGGCAAGCTGTAGCTCCGTTGTTGTGACTTTCATTTGCCTCTCATTGCCGTCTTGGTCCTGCTTGTCACAGTTAAGTTTTTCGAATTCACGTTCCATAGTCGCAGTGCTAACCTGTTTACTCCTGATGAAATCGCTCGAGTGTTTTAGAGAATCTCCCGCTCTCGCAGTGTTGTCGTAGGAATCAAATAATGTGACTTGCTGCAGTGGCGCCGAAACAGATCTGTTTATTGCGTCATAAAGCTAGTTTATCATCGCCCTTCCTGAGAAACACGACTTTAAAGCCGTTTTGTTCCTGCCCTACAGGTAAATGGTCGAAAACAGAAAGTTTAAGAATATGCAGCCGTAATCAAAACCTAACCTATTTAAACTAAATATTGTCTTTTACACGGAAGCGCAAGTTGTTTACACATAAATATACGTCAAACTGATCGCTAAATCAAGTACTTAAGTCTTTGGCGGCATCGGTGTGGATTTTTGTTTGTTTGTTTTCCTCCAAATTCCGAGTATCACTGACTGTGAAATGACAGCCTGTCCGGGGTTAATTCAGTACGTTTAGCACGAAAGGAAAATCGACGGAAGACTACAAACCATAGCGTCCCCCCTAAACTGTAACCCCCTAACGTAGCGTGAACACTCTTCTGTAAAACATTCATGCGACCACTTTGCACAATAAGCGTTACTTCTGCAGATGAACAAAGATAAAAAAAAAAACAGACCCACGAAATCCCATAAACTGCTTCTGCTTAACCAGAGCAACAAATAGAACCTGTCTACTTATTTCAGTCCTCACCTCAGAACAACTTGTTATCAAGCTAATAGGGACAACTGTATTTAGCATATAAATATATTTACTTAACGATTTTATTCATGGATAGCTATCGCTTGGTAACCTTGTGGAACATCTTCCCCAATGAAGCCATTACCAAATATGTAACCTTGCACAGTGAGACCTCTTCGAGAGGGACAGCCCTTATACATGGTAGTTATATTAGTGTGGGGCTGCGACTGCCTAACTGATTCATATATAACTCTTGAGCATTAAGGGTTGTTAATTGCTTAGGAAAGTCAAGAACTATACCTTTGTTGATGCAGCTGCTTTTCGTGCACTTTCTGTTTCTTTAAATGTAATTGCCTTTAGAAACATGCAAACCCTCTCTCCACTCTGTTCGACAAATATCTTTTTTTATAATGCTTTTTCCTGTGGAACCTGTTTGAAATTTCAACATTAGGAAGGAGAAAAACATTCCACAACGTTTCACCACCTGGCTTGGTGCTTGACATGACAAAAGATACATTAAAATGTCCCTGTATGGAGCTATTGAAAAGTTCTGCAGGTTTTCCTTCAGCCTTTTTTATCTTCTCTGTTCTGTATAAACAAGTCCTACTCAAGTGTTTAGTATTTGTGAGTTTTAAGTAGATCCTTGAAGCAAGCATATATTGATCTTGGCGCAACTGAACATTCCTTTTGCCTCCATGTTAAGTTCTGAGGCTTTTTTTCAAAGACCTCGATGTCATGGCTTTGGTTTTGTTCTTCTTTGTTTACAATTCTTCCTCTCTTCCAGGAAAACAGAAGTGGATCAGGGGAGTGGATGGTTGTGTGGTCCACATGTTGTGGTGGACTGCTGTATTTGAGATAGACCTAAGCCAGTGAGCACAGCCAAGCCATTAGCACAGCACAGGAACAGCATGCTGTGGCCTGAGGAGCCCTCACGGGCAGATACCACACAACATATTTCTCACTTCACCGAGGGAGCTTTGGTCAAGCCATACGGCATGACACACAGCAAATGTTTTCACACCAAAATGATTATGCCATCAATAACTCACCAATAAAATGTATCAATGTGTTCAATATCTTTTAGCTGAAGGGCTTTCAACAAGGCATGTGGTATTTGCCACTGATCTGAAATGAAGAATATACCGCGCAAATGTAAACATTTCAACAACAGGAGAGTCAGATCTCCATTTGGGTCAGTGGTTGTTGTAGCTGGCTTTGAACCCCAGTGAATGAACTGAGCTGTTCAGTGTTAGTCAGTGGGCATGTTTCTGTGTGGTTGGCACATATCTGTGTGTGCTAAGGGAGAGTGTAGGTGCACTGAGAGCTGATGTTCTTCCTGCCTCTTTACTCATAAACGTTTATTTTTCAGTGTCATAAGGAGGTTTATACAATGCAACCCAACCACAATAAAGTTTGTGTCTCTTGACCAATTGTTTTTAACGGAACTGCACTCTCACATCCTAGATTGCTAACTAATTTTGTCTGATCTATTGAGAGATTCTCATCTATTTTGCCTTGCATGTCAAAGCAGAGCATGGACATCAGGTTTGAGGAGTCTATATTCTGAATCACAGATGACCCCACTGATGATGTCTAACCTTTAGACTCTCACACCAGCATCATTTTGACTATTGTCTTTGTCAGTGAAGCTCCTGCCAAACATGACCTACAAGTCAGTCCTCTTCCAAACCCACTGAGATCTCCTCTTCTAGATATAGCTGGCAAAATAATGCTTGTCCAGACATGCCCAGTACTTCAGTATATGTCTTTAAGCATGGTAGGATGGTAACTGCTTAAGTTATATATGTGTGGAAACTTGTGCGTTTACTGTACTTTAAATCATCCTTTACTTAAATATTTTCCTTGTTTTGGAGGTTACCTGCCTCAAGAGATGTATGCTCAGCTCTGCCAAAAATAACAATGTTTAAATTAACAACAAGAACACCCCCCCCCCCCCCCCCAAATTTCAGTATTTTTTATCAGTTACAATATTTTTTGCACCCTCATACCCAGATCTCGCTAGCAGATACTGCAAGGGCCATAGTAATGACTTTTTATATCTTCAATCACTCTTAAGCCTTTCGATCAACAACAAAAAAAACAAAAAATGGCTCATTCTGTAACCTATACAGTAGTTTTTAACTTTGGTACTTTGATATTGTGTTTCTTGGCATGTATTACAGGTTGACATGACACAGTGGAACCAAATAAAGAATGTAATTTGTTTATTGCTATCAACAACAACAACAAAATAAAAATAAAATGAAAAAAAGGAAAAAGGGTGTGTAGAATTCATGTGAGGAATTTTGTCTTCTGAAGATCTTAAATGTCCAGAGCATTTTTCTCTGCCTATTCTGCATCAACTCTTCTTTTAAAGCAAATACAGCAGAATCTGTGGAAGAATCTTCTGAACTTTCTTCCCTTCCCCTTGGTTTTCACCACATTTTCACCGTTCTTCACCAGTTCATTTTTGGTGACTTCCATCTCCTCCCTGTTCTTGTTTTCTATTCCTCCCCTCTTACTGATGTTGAGTTCCTCCGTTACCACCACTCTTTTGGCCTCCTCATTCACTGCTGTCTCCTCCTCACATTTGTCCTCCTCTTCACATGTCACAGGCTCTGTCTCCTTTTTGTCTTCCGTCTCCCTCTTACCGTCTCTCTCCTCTTCCGGTTTTCCCATTTCAGAGAGCTCAGTGTTCTGCTCATCAACAACCTTTACGCCCTCCTCCAGTGGTTCAACCCTCTTCAGGCTTTCTTCTGTCTCCTCTCTTTCTTTCCCTTCAGCTTGATCCTCTTTAACCTCTCTCTCTATGTCAGTGTCTGCCTGGCTTTCCTCAAATTTCTCTCTTTCTTTCATTTCCATATTTGCTAGTTTCATTTCTCTGTCACTTTGATCATTTTCCTCTCTCAGAATTGCAGTCATCTGCTCTTTCTCTCCATCTGTTCCAGTCTCTCCCAGTTGTGTAAAATTCTCTGGATCACTATGAGGCTGATATTTTTCATGGAGTATCTCAGAGTCTTCCTGCTTCTGATGATCGTAGGACATCTTAGAGTCACCCTGCTTCCCTGTATTTAAGCTTAGAAGGTCAAAAAGGGTGGGAAGGTCTATTTCTTTCTCTGTAAATATCTGTCTGATCTTCTCAAATCTCTCCCTTGCTTCTGTTTCCATTTTCCGGAAAGCTGCCAGTTTACGTTTTGCAAGTTGAAGCTCTGTTCCCGTGACTTCCACCTGCCTCTCACAGGCATTGCCGTCCTCGTCTTTCTCATCCAACTTAATTTTGTTGAATTCGCATTCCATTGTCTCAGTGTTGTTCTTTGGACTGTTGAAAAAATTGCTCGAGCGTTTAAGAAAATCTCTCGCAGTCGTTCAGTGTTCGTTTCAAATAATGTAACTTGCTGCTGTGGCACCGAAACCTATAGCGTATTCGTTTATTGCGTCATAAAGCGTGTTTACCATCGCTTCTCCTGAGAAATGTCTGTCTAATGCTGTTTTGCTCCTGCCTAAAATTGTTGTATGTTGCAGAACGTTAAAGAGTAGGCTACTATAAAGCTGTCGTATGCACAGTATACCCGAAATAAAACCAGACCTGTTTAGAAAAATTATCTTTTACACGGAAACACAAACTGCTTACACATGAATAGCGAACTGGTCGCTAAATCAATCAGTGTGAATTTATATTTTTCAAATTCCGGGCATCATTAACTTTGAAATGTCGACATAAACGTTTTCGTTGTTAAAACAAAACTGTAGCAAGAAAACGCTTATGTCATTAAAATCGACGGAGGATTACGACGATTAAAATACATGGTCTTTGCTTCCCCCCTAAACTACAGCCCAGTACGTCGCGTGAGCTCTACTGTATAAACATCCACACGATCCGTTTGCACGGTCTACCTTACTACTGCAAATGTACAAACGTAAATAAACATACCCACATAATTCCATAATACAAGGAAGAAATTTTACGTTTTCTTTGAAATCGTTCACTCAGATAAAGGTAAATTATTTTCGTGTGTATATTTACTTAAGGATTTGGTTCGTGGATCGCTATCGCTCCTTAACCTTGCGAAACACCCACAGGTTGACCAGTCTTCCCCAGTGAAGCTACAACTAAATGTGCATTCCACCCAATCAAGTCACTTTCAGATTGACTGCCTTTATCCCTGGCAGCTAAATGAGTGGGCGAATTTCATATATGATCCTAAGCATTACAGATTGTTAATCGTTTAATTAAATCATGAACCACACCTTTGTCATTCCAGCTGCTTCCAGTGCACTTCATAGCCCTCATTTAGTAGCATGTTTCCATTATGACAGGCAGGGGTGGAAAAAGTAAAAGTAGAAGTACTCTTGCTAAAAAAAAAAAAGAAAGAAAAAAAGTACTCTAAGTAGAGTTAAACCGACAGCCATTTCTATAAATTGTAAACGAGTGACTGTTTTACTCTTACTTAAGTATTTTTCAAGAGGGATACGTTAACTCTAGAGTACCTTTTTTTTTTTAGCAAGAGTGCTTCTGCTTTTACCTTTTCAACCCCTGATGACAGGGACCTTTATAACAAACAAACAAACTCTCTCTCACTACTCTCCCAACTTAAATGCCTCTTACTTACATTAAAGAGTACATGTGTGGAGCGACTGAAACGCTCGACATGTTTTTATTTAGCCTGTCTTTTCTCTTCTCTGTTCTACGGTCCATTTTCTGTTTAAACAAGTCCTGTTCAAGTGTTCTCTGGTTGTGAGTGTTAATTAGATCCTAGAAGCAAACACTGATCTTAACACAATCAACTATTCTTTTTGTCTGCGTGTTAAGTTCCAAAACCTCTTCAGAGACATCGGTTTCCTTGCTTCCGTTTTATCCTGCTTTGTTTTGAGTTCCTCCTCTCCTCCAGGAGAACAGAAGTGGATCAGGAGATTGGATGGTTGTGTGGTCCACATGTTGGGAGAGAACACAGTTCAGCCATTAGCACAGATATCATATTTAGATATAGATCACATATCAAGATCACGTAAGATGTATCATACAACCTGTTTCTCAGTTTGCTGAGGATGCTTTGCTCAGACCATGCTGAATGAGAATAAGGCCTATCCAGTCCGTCTTCCATGTAACACACACGCGCACACACACACACACACACACACACACACACACACGCACACACAAGCAAATACAAAGTCAATTCAAGTTATCTTAGCAAAACAATTATCCCATTAATTAATCATCAGTAAAACTCATCAATATCTTCACTCTTTTTTTAGTCAAGGGCTTTCAGCAAACCATGTGACATTTTTCGTTATTCTGAAATGAGGAGTATGCCAAGGAAATCAAAGCATTTCAACACCAGGAGTGAAATACCAGAGGTTTTTTTTTCCCAGAATTTGAAACTTGCACAAACATATTACACGTTTTTTTGACATTTGGAATTTAAGCATGCTTAAGTGCAATTAACACCGAAACAAATGAAATGAAATCTCACATATTTCACAAACAGAACAAGAGCACAACTAAACTGACTGCATTATGTTGACCAGTTTAATGTTGATGCCTTTGTTGAGCGGCCCATTCTCCGCTGTGTAAAACACGTGTGGCTGTATCATCTCAAATGGAGTCAGATATCCATTTGGGCTAATGGCTGTTGTAGCTGGTTTTGAACCCCAGTGAATGAACTGAGCTGTTCAGTGTTAGTCAGTGGGCATGTTTCTGTGTGGTTGGCACATCTCTGTATGTGCTCAGGAAGAGTGTAGGTGCACTGAGAGCTTTCTGTAATTGTTGTGATTATAGCCTTTGCATCCTCTTCACCCTCTGAAGCTCTTATAGTCATTGGAAAATTGAGTCCCTTCCTCCGAGAGATGGAGACCCCTATTTTAACCTATTTCTCTCTCTCTCTCTCTCTCTCTCTCTCTCTCTCTCTCTCTCTCTCTCTCTCTCTCTCTCACTCTCCCTCTGTGTGTGTGTGTGTGTGTGTCTCCCTCTCTATCTATTTTTTGCACACTGCCTCTAGAACTGTGTCATAACTCCAAACCAAAAAGTAATCATGAAACTTAAGATTATGTGCAATTCAAAATGTTATGTACAGTCTAAAAAAGCTCTCTTAGCTTATTAATAAAATTATGTACAATACAATGTTGTTGAAGAAAATATAATATATAAATACTTTTTTGACACGGTATACTTTCCATTTTCCATTGAACTTGATTTTCAAGAGTTTTATGAATTTTTCCACTTTTCCACTTATTGTTCCACTTTTTGTTACAAAACAATTAGCAAAAGAAAAGACAAAATATATTTTGCTTTTCTGTACTTCGGTTTCTAGCTGTACTATCACGCTAAATTACAATCACTTAACTTTCAACGTGAGGTGACTAATATGCCTTGTCTCCATCTCACTAAATTCTTGCTTCAGACAAGATAGTGTCCTCCCGTGTGTGCAAAGAATGTTAAAGTTTAAATGGTACTTTGTGACTTTGTGGAATTTCCTGCCTATACTTTCTGCCACCAGGACTTTGTTTACATTTACGGAGCTGTGATTAATTATCGTTTTAAATACACATTCTCTCACGACTTGTGATTAGAAGTGGAATATCTCCCTCAGTGCCATTTTCTGTTCACATTTTTTTGTCTATATTCTTTTGTAAAGACTGTTGGGTGCTTCGCACCCGCAAAAGAAGACAAGGCCAAACCATAATTTGTCAAATTCCAGTGTCTTTTCTGTATTCTATACAAGCAGAGCATGGGGTGAGGCTACCTTTAACCCTTTCTGTCTCTCAGGGCATGCAGTTCATCTTGGATTCAATGAACAAGATGCTTGAATCAGCATGCCCTGTCCTTGTGTACGTAAATTGCTGTTTCAAGGCTCGAACAGTCTGTGAATAATGAGTGTTTACTCTGTGAGTCAACCTTGGATGAGGCAGTAATGTTATTTGAGGTTCACAATATGAAGCTCTCCTCAATATTTCCAGACACCCTGTGTTTTGAATTTTTAGAAAGTACGATTTTTAACGGGGATTTTTGTCATACCCCTCGTCGCCTGGGTCATTGTCCAAACTGTTTTTTTTAAGTGAGTTTCTTGCAGTTCAGTAGCTTGACGGACTCAAAATATTGTCTCCTAACTTCGCGTGGAATGCAAGTCAGATGGGATTTGAAAGTAGTTTGCTCTTATCACTTATTTTACTCAAAATGTGAATAACAGTGGCTTCACAAAATTGATTTTCTCATAGATACGTGTCTGCTTTGAGTCTTGTTCCCTTTGCAGAAGACAGACATGCACAGAGACAACAGACAAAAGTTATGCGTAGAGACTATGCTCATCTAACATTTAGCAGAATTTGAGATGAGTCTCGCCCACAAATGATGAAGATTATTTGAGATGTCTGAATCTGACTCTGTCCCCTGTACTCAGCCTTGGCCGTGGCTTTTATTTCCCCCAGCCACTGCAGATTACACCAAAGACAGTAAAAGAGAGAGGCTGGGTTGAGTGAATGGGGCAATTTTGGGGTATGAATTGCAGCTTTGTGCCCAAGGCATAGCCATTGACCATCACCTTGTCTGAAACTCAAATTGGACTAAACAGAAAGTAGAAGGAAAAGGTGAACGATAGAGAGATAGAGAGAGAGAAAGAGAGAGAGAGAGAGAGAGAGAGAGAGAGAAATAAATGATGGATGTCGTTCCAGCAGGTTGGCCCAAGACAATGGAGACAGCTGTCAGAGTCGGGTAGAAACTCAGGTACCAATGACAGACCGGACAGCCTAGTCCAACACAAGGAGTCCAGGCTGGCAATGGACCAGTGAGCAGTGAAAACTGAAGTCACACATTCATGATGTAACCCACCGTTCTTGGAGAAGAAGAAGAATGATCTTGCCTCCTCCCTCCCTTTCCTCTCTAATAGACCAGCTCCACGGAAACAATGAGAGACATCTGAGTAGTGTAGAGTTCCCCAACAGTAATCAGGCACATCATTACTAATGCATGAAGGCCATATTACTGTTACATATTTCTGAATAAACCCCTCCTGGTATCAGTGAGCCAAATGTTTTCTCTGGTTACTCCTTGGAGATGAACAAAACCTCATTCATTCTACCCAGGACAGCTTGATAAAAGCTTTATTGTGTAGATTTTTCAACCAGAGCTTTATTTAAAGAGTACAAGTACCAAGCTCGTTATTGAGTATGTTAACTTGGACTTTAATGTGTTTGTGTATTTATGAAAAGGGACATTGTGATGCAGGACTGAAATGGGGTTAGCTTGGTGCTTCTTTGTGCTTCCTTGACATATACCACATTATTTAAATAAGGAGTTGTTTGAACAAATGGATAAATAAAATTTGTGGGCTGAATCATGGTTTACAGTCATTTGTGTCCTAAAGAGGGTTCCCAACTGAGCAAGTTCATGAGAAATATATTCAACATAATCGATAGATGAATGGTACCCTAAGAACACAGAGCAGAAGAGAGATACTACAGATATATCCACTACAAATTGCAATGGCACCTGTGTAGACCATGAGAGCCCCTGCAGATCCTGTCCAAGTACAACGGACCACAATCCTGGATTTACAGTACGTCCTAGACCTTTTTTTGGTTTCTGCTTTTCTTTTTGTGTATGTAACATTCTTGACATTAACCCTACCATCCTGATTAGATTATCGTTAGTATGAACGACTTTCTAACATTTTTAATATTTAAGGACACTACATTTCATAGAATTTGTTTGTCTTCTGTTTGTTTTATGAATTATTCTATTGATTAGTTTAATCACATAGGACAGCCAGAGGAAGATGGGTTCCCCCTGCTGAGTCATGGTTCCTCCCAAGGTTTCTTCACGTCTCAGGCTAAGGGAGTATTTCCGTGATGCTATTGCCCTGGGCTTGCTCACCGAGGGTTTCATTTCCGGCATCCTGTAAAGTTGCTTTGTGACAATGTTCATTCTGAGAAAGCACTATGCAAAGAGAATTGAACTGAATGGAGTCTTAACATATTGTAAAAAAAATTCATAGCTACTCACACTGGAGGTGGTGAATCTGTTTCTGTCTAAAATGAGAGTAGGTGTGAAATAAATATAATTATTACTAAGAACACCAGTGCAATCGCTGACTTACTGTTAGCTCCAAACATCATAGCTGGTTTCCACTAATTGTATACCCCTTCAGAAATACTGAAGTCAACAGGTCTTAATTGCAATTGTGGGGTTGTATAATTATTAAATAATTATGAAACTAAAGAAAAAATTAAGATTTGGCAAGAATGCAGATGTCCTGCTAATTGTTCATAGGCAGCAATCAGTTTTCAGATTAGCAATATATTGTATACTGTATTTATACATGTGGTCAGCTTTGGACTATCAACAAACCAACCTTGGAGGGAGTTACTGCACCAACACCAGTATATTCATATAAATATGATACTTTCTTGTGAAAGTACGGTTTTTCAAAGCCTCCTTGACGACAGCACACGAGTCTGTCATCAACGACGCTGCTCATGTTGATTTCGTTATTTACTTCAGTCATACAATACAGGAGCATGTCTGACCTAGCTAATTAGTGGTGTTAAGTTCAGGACTTAAAGAAAAATCGATCAAAGAAGTGTTTGTAGCGTATCGCTAGACTTTCTTCAGCATGTAGTTACACGTTCTGCAGGTTGCGCGACCTTGACAGAATGAATTTATGAGCCTCGGCCCGTGAAAATGTGGATCTAAAACATGGATCATTTGGCTTTTCTTCTTTGATAACTGTTCCAAACCCGACTGTTCATGCGAAGTGTCCACGGTATGCTGTCGTACCTGTCCGCAGAATCATGTCAGCCTATCTGATCCACTGGCCTTTTGTCACCCTGTCAGAGCCGTGATCCCACCGCTATTATTTTCTCTCTTATCTCTCTCTCTCTCTCTCTCTCTCTCTCTCCGGCGTAAATGATTGGGATAAACCGAGTTTGACCACAGCAACCTTCTTGGAGATTCCATCCTTTAACGCTGCGAGCGCGAGATCACATGTGGAGCTCTTGAGCCACGGTGTCAACAGAAGGTGCACTGCGAAAATCAGCAAACCGTCTCCCGCTAATTACCCCAGCCTTCAAGTTAATTAAATACGCACGTGGAGCAGCGGGGAAGGGGGCTAATTAAACAGCTCTCATAATTATGGGATGAAACAGAATTTTCCTTGCCGGCTTTAAACAAATGTGTCGAAAAAAATGTTTGTCGCACTAGGCACCAAACCCAGGAAATCATTAAAATTCAGTGTCTCACACGTATTTTGGGAGTATGGAAATGGAAATTACCAACCAAACATAAGTCCCACAAATGACTGATTATAAAGTGCATGTTTAAAAACTTTGATTCACATTTTGTTTATGTTGTCTTGTTGTACCGCACACATGATAAAATCCGTTTTTGCAGTGCGTTTCCGTGACGTGACAGTCAAGGTTTAAACAGATTCATCGGCGCTTTGATTATGAAGGCGTAGGGCAGTTTTACAGCGAGTAAGCACGTACAAAGGACCCCTGACATTACCGGGACTGACCAGAATAATCCCTCTCTCTCTCTCTCTCTCCCATCTCTCTCTGTCTCTCTCTCTCTCTCTCTCTCACTCACACACACACACACACACACACACACACACACACACTCACTGAGAGAGAGAGAGAGAGAGAGAGAGAGAGAGGCTCAGATTTAGGGTGTGAGGGGAAACTGAATAAGTGGAGAAGGTGCTAGTTTTTGCAGTCGCATGCTTTATATGCATTTAACCTGTTTGCCTGTTTGCAGTTGTGCACACATTTAAGTGAATCAGGCTGACACATGTTTCTCTCTCTCTCTCTCCCTCTCTCTCTCTCTCTCTCTGCTGACCCATTGCTCTTGTTCAATGCTTCTGGCTACAGTTCCACAGTTTGCTGTGGCAGCAGTGCACACGTGCCTTGCTTTGTGCTCCCCGTTGTTGTCTAGATTTTAGATGAGTAAAGCATGCTGAGAACTGCTTATGTCATCCTTTCTGGAAAAAGGAGAAAAAAAAACATTTTTGTCTACAGATTGACCTTACCTGTTCAGTTTATCAGTCCAGCCTTTGTTGAAGTACCTGTTTCCATTTGCTGAGGTAAAGTCAATGAAATATGACACTCCTTAACAAAGCCCCCCCCCCCCCCAGTTTTTTTTTTAGTTTTAGTTTTTATTCCAGTTAACTGACATAATGAAATTTAAAAAAAACAAACAAACACTTACAGTTTGAGAATGAAATAACTTTAACTAGTTATTTGTGTGTTCTTTTTGTCTGTGATATTAAACAAGGTCTTATGGTAACTTTAAAAGGAAATCTGTCCTAAACCGTCAATGATTGTTTTAGTGTCTTTTCAGAACTTTCTCGGATCTTTAGGCCACACTGGTGGCAAGTCTACATCCATCAGCACCGACTTGGTACCCATTTTGGACCCATGCAAATATTTCATTTCAGCAAAACTGTAATGTGAGTGCATGTGAATATGGTTTACACACACACAAAAAAACCCAAGTATAAACACTAGCTATGAGTGCCATCTTAGCAGCCTATGTTGTTTGATATCGGGCTCTGGCCACTAGTATGCATTTGAATGGTGTGTCTTTTCCTGTATGTGTGTATTCATTGGTGCCTGTTTGTTTAGCAGGATGCTCTAGAGACTTCTGTGTTTGTATGTGTGTATAATGGCTAAGCATGGGGAATATAATCTTGTGTAAACACTCTGCATGTCTCCCAGGTGGAGGCAGTAGATGAATGGAACCAGAGGTGAAGTCGGAGAATGGTGTGTGCGTGCGTGCGTGTGTGTGTGTGTGTGTGTGTGTGTATGGTGAGTAAAGGCAACCTGTCAAAGGCCCGCGGAGTGCTTTTATTTGTGTGAAAGCCAGTCTAGATGTACACACAGGTATAAACAGGTTATGTATCAGGACTGGACAAATGTGCCGCTCTTTATTGTCAAGACTTCCTTTAATGCAGTATTATGTTGTTCCGGGCTGAATAACCACAAAAAAACGACAAAGTTGAGGAGCATACTAATCAGTCAGTGAGTAACAACATCTACTCAGCGGATTAGATCGGAACATGAAAACTAGCCTGGGTTACTCATCACAAATAAAGAACATTATTCCACATATATACAGTGTGCAAGTCACTTTTGTGCTACGTTCAGAGAAAGTCGCGTATTTTTCATCAGATCACACTGGGCTTTACATAAAAGAAACTAAATCTACCGACGCACAAATGAATAAATATTTCTAAATATCGAAACCAGTAACGATTCCATCAGCGATGTGGTCTCGCCGGTGTTCTGTCGTATAATGACGTTTTCGTTCAGATGTGCATCCGTTGGAGCTACTCGAAGCTTGTGGTGACAGCAGAGGGTTGGGCCCTGGCCTGGACAAAACCAACAAGCTAGATTCCTGGCGATAATGGCAAACTGGGGGAGGATAAAGTGGGCCTCTGTTCCCCCAGTGTCGGGCCCAGCTCCCGCCAGCCTTTTTGTTTACACTGGCCGCACAATGAGAGCTATAGTCCCCTTCCAATACATCTTTTATAGGAGAATTCTGGGCCTGAATGTACAGCCGCCACTGCTAGCCTGCCTGAATAAGCCATGTGAATATGGCCAAGACCCCTCTGCTTTGTTCAGCATTATTTCCCCACAATAGATATCACACTTTGGAAGTAATTTTTTTTTTGTTTTTTAAAGGAGGGGGGTTTGTAGGGGTGGGTGGGTGGGGGGGGGGAATCAAAATAGTGGTTTAGCTTTTCGCTTTTGTTTCTCCCTCACTCGCCATGCCCGCCCTGCGCCCGTGGCATTCTCTCTCTCTTCTCTCGTCCCCCGCGCCTCATTCAGCCTCCTCCATTATACTGACAAATTAAATAAACCACTCCAAACGCCTAAGAGGCAGGGCCCGGGCAGGGCCAGGCTAGTCTGCAGTAGCCAGGAGCCATGGCAGGCAGGCAGGGGAGAGAGAGAGAGAGAGAGAGAGAGAACCAACCAGCCGCTCGCCGTCGCCGCCGCCGACCTTCCGCAGGGGCAGGGGGTCGATTTCAAGGGGCATCGGAAGATGAGGCGAAATTGGAACGGGGGGTCAGATGAGACGCGCCACCCCCCCCCCCCCACCTCCACCCAACCCCCGACACCCCCCCCCCTCGCCCCTGCCCCCCCCCCCCAGCCCCTTCTGTCTCTCTCACACCGCAGAGAAGCCCCCCTACCTGCCCCCCACCTTCACTTCCAGGACCTCCTCCAAAAAGAGCAGCAGGTACAGATTTGGGGCTTTCTTCAGAGGCTGGGTTGTGTGTCGCTACAGGAGACGAGGAGGGGAGGGAGGGGTTACCTGGAGACCAGTTTTTTGGGGAAAGGTTAATTGTAGGAGGGGAAACTTAAGAAGTTTCTGGAAATGTCAGGGCAAGGAGGCAGCCATGACAGATGAAGGCAGCGACAGTTTAGTTAAAGTAACTCTGGACAGCTGGAGGTTAAAGAGATTATGTGTTGGGGACCTGATGGGGCACAGAGATGGTTTTTTAAGACTAGATTAAAGTTCAGATTCAGAGTTCAGACAGACTGCGCATCTGATATTAATGTACTGCAATATAATATTCTGTTTTTAGACAATATGATGCATGTCCTCCTTGAATTTTTAAAGAATTTTTGGGCAACCCTATAAACAAGGAATCGAACAGCTGCATTTGAATGACTCAGTTTGTTGTTCCGATCCAACTGTTAGTTTGATTTCAGGATGCTTAATTTACTTTAATACTTGTTTGTCTTCCTGCATCTCTTCATTTTAATTGTATTTTTTATTGAACATGAGCTGAAGGTAGAGAAAAATGCATCCAATTTTTAAAAGGAAATGAGTCAGTTAGGCTGGTAAAGGTACATTTGTAAAGTTCATATCTTTAGCCAGTTTCATTTAATTATATTCTATTTTTTTTTTGTGCTGTCAAAAATGTGTTTAATATAACTGCTATTTCAGTTTGTATATTTAACTGAAATAACTGCGTAGACTGTTATATAATTCAGGTCTGCTCCATGTATGATCTTAAACTTCTCTCAATTCATAAGTCGTCTCCTCTCACCTTGACACAATCTACCCAAATGTTACATTTATAGAGTTTGTCTCCCAACAGTTTGTGTCATTTCTTTCTTTCTTTTTTTTTATTATTTCTTTTTACAAAGAGCTGCTACTCATTTCCAAACAAGCAAGGAAGGTTAGATGATAAAGTGCAATGCTAAGGGCTGTCTCTTTCTTTCTGCTCTCCCTCTGAAAAGAGTCTGAGAAGACCTCAGAGGTGGCTCATGAAAGCATTAATGAGGAGAGAGAGTGAGGGAGAGAGAGAGCGAGAGAGAGAGAGAGTGGTGGAGAGGGAGTGTGGGAGGGGGGAGGAGAAAAGAAGAAAAGAGAAGAGGAAAGGCCAGGTAGTGAGAGCAGTCTTTGAACACTGCTTGTCTCGCCTGGAAGGATGACCTCATTTAGAATGTAGAATACAAGGTGTCTGGAAGAGAGAGTATAAAAGAGAGAGAGAGAGAGAGAGAGAGAGAGAGGGGGACAGAGAGAGGGAGAGAGAGAGAGGAAGGGACACCCAGCTGGGCCACCTCACATACAGCCCCACGGGGGTCCCACAGCACTTCTCCTCTCTGCCCTTTATCTCCGAAAAGAAAGGCCTGTGCTGCAGGCACAGCTGAAATCCCCACTCCAACAGGATGAGGAGGACAAGGAGAAACAGAAGCTTCGCTCCCTAATATGACCCAAGGGAGGGCAGATAGAGAGAGAGAGAGAGCGAGAGAGAGAGAGAGAGAGCGAGAGAGAGAGAGAGAGAGAGAGAGAGAGAGAAAGAGAGAGAGAGAGAGAGTGGAGGTCAGAGGCTCCTGACGTGGCTTGACTTTTGCTGTGAGAGAGCTTTTTATTTGTGTTGTTAGCATGTCAGATCTAATTTGTGGTGTTGTCAGGATGGGGTTAAATGAGATTACAAGCTTTAGACATTGTCACCAGACCCCAACACCACTGCTGGCTATGTTAAATACCATTCTGGGAGTCAGCTGTTTTTTGGCCATTATGGGAAAAAAAAAAAAAACCCAACTCAACATTTCCTACACCAGACTGAATTTAAAATTTTTTTTCCACAGATTTTTTTAGAGCTGTTCACTTGGCCGTCGTGTTCTTTCCATAATATTACACTTTTGAGGGCAAGCGAAACCTTGAAATTAATTTTCTCTGTGTCAATATTAAACAGCGCGTAGCACGACATCCCATTGGCTCATTAACTTGTGCTTTCTCATATTTGGGATGTGTAATCATTGGTTGATTTAATACTCTTTACTATCGGGACATATTTGTTTACATGTTCCCGGGTGCCAGATTATTATTTTTTTTCCCCCCTCTCTCCCCTTGCAGCTTTGTATGAGCAAACACGAGTGTAGCCACAAAGTGCAGCTGATTCAACAGAAACGCGCCAACAGAGAACCGGCATATTCCAGTCCCTATATTGTCTGTCCACTTCTAGTCTTACTTTGTCTCCCCTAAATAACCAAACTGTTCCATTCTGCAATGCACCCAGCAACCTGAGTTCAATCTGTTAGGATCTGGAGCCGCTGAGTGATTGAGTCTCGCTTACAGAATGCAGTATTTGACTCTAGTTGTTGGAGTTCTACGGTGACCAGAGCTTTTAAATGTACTTCACGTGAAATATGGTTATGCCAAGATGAAGACTGGTTAAGCAGTTAAACATCAGTTTGTTATTGCTGACAGTTGAGAACTGTGTTCTCATGAGATATTGTTGAGTTATTATAAAAATGGATTGTGATAGTGAGTATTCATTGAGGGAAATATGGCCAAAGCCATACAGTATCACTGCCTTGCTTGCTAGTTTAGTACATCATTTCTGTTGTGCACTTGCTTGAGGTCCGCTCTGTAGATGGAGACTGTCCAAAGTCTTTAAGACTGTCACATTTGAATGAAGTTGACTTTTGCTGCGTTTCAGTTCTGCTGAAATCCTCTGGGGTTTTTTTTGTTGTTGTTGTTGTTTGGTTGTTTTTTTTGTTTTTGACAAGCTCCGCCACTGTCACGGTATCGTAAAATATAAACAATGCCAACCGGACCAATAACGCGCCGCTGTCCACGCCCCCCAAATCATCGCCCACCTTTTTAAAATTTGCCGTCTCCCCTCCACATCAGAACAGGAGGTATCTCATCTGTATATTATGGTACACACTGAATCTCAATGAGTCTCTTTACATCAAACCCAAGCCTTCCATTATGATATCATCGCTCTCCGCTGCTCCGCAATACTTATTAATGCTACACCTCTCCTCGTCGGGGCCCAGAGCGAGATCGCTCCTGCAGCCTAGCATTTAATTTAATTAGTCCAACTACGCTCTCGTAGAGCTGCGCGCCCCATGTTGGCGGCATTGTCAGCGCGTTCCGCGGCACACGCAATTACTGATTGCTTTTAGATAGGCAGGAATATGATTAGGGTTTTCTGGGGGGTGGGGGGGGGCGACCGCGTGGTAAGCCTTATTAGTTTCATTTGAAATCTGCAGATAAATAGGAAACTTTTATTTGCGACGTAAATGAGATTATGCTTATTAGGAGGAGGGCACGCGACCCTTGAGCGGGGATTAGAGAGGCATGGGATGGATTATGAGCGATGATACTCCATCACCGTGCTACATATCGCTAAAACCCTTCACCGCGAACGCATCAACCGACAGAGTTTACAAACCGGCACGGGCTAGATGAGGTTTACTTCTCAACCAAACTCCTCTGATGTGGAGAGACAGGTTCTTCTCTTTGATGGTGCTCATCAAAAGGGAAAACAACAACAACAACAACAACAACAACAACAAAACATCTTCTGACGTTTCAGAATGAAATTGAGAGCTTCCTTATCATGTAATTTATACTCCAAAAACTGTTTGGACTCTCATCTTGTCGCACATCTTATGTTAAAAGACTTTCTTTTAGTAACCTGTGCATTAGCCTTGTAAGACACTGGCTGTGTTTACCTTGGGCTTTTTCACAAGACGTGTAGTGATTGATACAGGGTAAATTTCATTGACTTGTTTGAGAGACTCATTTGCTGTATTATTGAATTGCGTATGATGCCATCATTACGGAACCAAAAAAAAATCGATAGCCCTCTCGTTACCCTTATCACAGAACATCCTCACAACTGTTACTACACGTCAGTGTTCAACACTACACGAAGGAACCGAAACGAGACCATTCCACTGCAAATCTAGGAGGAACCATAGCAAGATATCATAATCCCACTCCTTGATTTTTTTTCTCTCTTTGACTTAAACATGGTGATCTCTCTCTCTCTCTCTCTCTCTCTCTCTCTCTCTGTCTCTCGCTCTGCGAAAACCAGGAGCAACGAGCAGCCCGACTAATAGATGGCAGAAAAGTGCATTAGCTAACGAGGCCGTGCAGCAAAGTGGTTAACAGAGATACCTCTCCTCCCCTGCTGCCACATAGCAACCATTGTGTTTGGCTGAGCGTAAAGAGCTTTCTTTCCCCAGCCTCTGACCCAAGGTGACTACAGTACTACATTAAGACTCCTGCTTATGGCTGGGCGTCCTCTAATTCCCATTAGAGTTAAGACCTATTACCCCCGTAATGAATGACATGGGCCCTAATTATAATTGTGCTTGGAGATGCTGACATTATTAAATACGGAGAGCTGGCAGAACCATTAAAAATATTCTTCAGAGTGATCTGTCTGCGAACAGGCTAAAACCATTACATTCATTCTGTATCAATCAAAAGAAAAAATGATGAGAGGAGTAATACTTAACAGCTTTGTTTCCAAAAAAAAAAAGAAAGAAAAAAAACTTTTGCTGGATGCAAACAGATTGGTCAAATGCATTTGCATATGCGATTTTTCTTGAGACGAGGAATTTTATTGACAGTAAAACCGCTAAAAAAAAAAAAAGTCTCTCAACTTTATGCCTAATTATTTACTGAAGTCTCGTTTGCGTGCGTATTTGTGTGTGTCATTTGTAATTACAAATAGGGTTAGAAAGATGCAATATATTGATGCAACAAAAGAGGACAATTTGCTTGTGTGATTTATTTTCTTGTAAATACTGGCGATGAATATTCATGAGTTTGTCACTGAATGTGAAGTAAGACCAGTAGAATTTCATATGGGCTGTTATCTCTCAGCGGTTGTGTACTCGGTGGAAAAGACACGCTTGATTGTTAATTAAAGAGGTGTGTTGGTGGCAGTGTTAATGTTGGTTCAAAGCCACATTGTTCTGATGATGTTTCTGAATTATTGGAAATGCAAGTGTGTGTGTGGATGCTCGTTATGGTTGAAAAGCTGAGAGCGTGTTTCTTATCATATGTGCATATTGATATGTATGTTGTTGAAATTGTAACTGTGACTGGTATTCGCCAACACTAATGTATACGCGCACACGCACACACACTCACTCAGATACACACACATATACACTCACACATATATTTATCCATATTAGTTCTGCTTGGTGTAATCATATGTCAATTCATGTTTTTTTCAACTTATACATTTGTTGATGTATGTGTACTTATATGCTTGAACACATATATGGTTTCAATAGAGCAGTTAGTCACAGCCAATAGATGGATCATAGGTTGACTGGGTAAAGAATTATACCCCTCATATCCGTGATGTCTAAATCTTTGGCGAGGGCCCATCGAGCTGATTTTCCTTCATATATTTTATCGGTCCTTTTCAGTGTAACTCTAGATCACTTTCTCACACAGTGAATTACTCAACGTCGTCGTAGCAGAAAGCATTTTGAATTATGGTCGGCTATGAGCAAAGGCGGATCTCTCTCTCTCTCTCTCTCTCTCTCTCTCTCTCTCTGCGCCCCGTCAGACGTACTTACATACAGTAGAGCTGACAGCTGCTGTGACAGCCAGCTTACACAAACGGCTGTGAAAAATGCTTTTGATGCCATTAGTCCCTACCGTGCGCTAACGTGTTGTTCTAGGCGCTGCAGCTGATCCTGCGACGCTGGGTAGGAGAGGAGGGCTGCAGGCTTAGAGATTCCAGCATTTAGCAGCGGGGTGATGAAGGCGAGCGGGCGGAAACAGGCTGTGAACATGCCCCCCCCCCCCTCCACACACACTCCCTCCCCCGCCCCTCCTCTCCTCTCCCCTCCCCTCCCCACTCCCCCCAACCCCCACCCCCTTGTGTGCTTATCTGTGAGGCCTTTGATCCTCTGATGAGCGCTGGTGCTAATTTGGTCCCCCAGAACTGAGCCTTGTACTTTACCTCTCTCTCTCTCTCTCTCTCTCTCTCTTTTTCTTTCCCTCTCTCTCTCTCCCTCTTTTTCTCTATGTCTGTCTCTTCTCTCTCTCGTTCTCTCTCCCTCTCTGTCTTTCTTTCTCTCTCTGCCTTTCTCTTCTTTCTCTCCCTCTCTCTTTCTCTCTCTCTCTCTCTCTGTTCCATCTATCTCTCTGCCTTCCCATGGTATATCTTACTTTCTCTACCTCACCGTCTCTTACACACACTCACACCCATACACTTGTGTTCGCTCTCTCTCTCTCTCTCTCTCTCTCTCGCTCTCTCTCGCAGCCACTCTCTCTTAACCTGCCAGTTTGTAACATGTCCAAGTTCACACAACTGCTGTTGCTATCAAAAATTCTTTTTGAAATATTTTGTTCTCAGTGATTTCACTGAATTTTCTTGAAGAAAAATGTATCAGCTAAAAATACAAACACTGCACTTCAAATGAAGAGGGCTTTTGAGAGAACTGGGAAATGACGTAAACTGACAGTCTCATGGCATTCATTTATGACATACCTGTCAATCAAAAACGTGGGCAGTTAGCGATTAACAAAATGTGCTCTATGATACATATATTCATAATGTCTTTACATAGACATTGTCCTGCAGTAAACATCTGCGTGTTTTGTGTTCCATCTTTTATGAGGAAAAACTCACAACAAATTATGTTTAAACAACATAAATGAAGGACTTATATGTGTCACTATATATCTTAGAGGTTTCTTGTTGTTTAATGGGACAGGGACTTAATCAGAAAGGAGAAACTGCAGTAGGACAAATCTATATTTCAGTAGAGATAGAAATGTAAAGAAAAGTCCAGAACAGTGCCAAAAACAATGACACATATGGTACTGAATAACCGTCTCAGTCCGAATGTCCCTTGTAAATCTGCAGTTGAGACGAGAGTATAGCAAGAGCCAGATGTTTCATAAAGGGACTTATTGATATTATTTTGATTATACCTGATATGATTTATTTGTTGATGATCAAAACATTGTAATGCTCGAAGTTGAAAGAAATGCAGCTAGTTTAGATAATGAGTTAAAAACAAATGTTTAGATCAATCTGACATGTGACGTGGTGCAAATGCGTATCAAAGGAATCACAATTGATGTCTGCTAGGCCTGTGTATTGAAGACAGACGACATTTTTGATTGGTTACATATCTGAGGACTTGGTTGAAGAGCTTGAATGACTGTGTGTGAAGTGTCTGTCAGGGGGGAAAAAAGGTACCTTCATCCTTATGCCTCAAAGCAATAAAAATAATTTGTGAATAAGTACTGGCCAGCACTTAGCCTTCTGTTCCCGAGACGCAGTCCACTTAATCATGCCAGAACTACGCCACTGTTTCAGTGTCATCACAAAGACGATTCAGTGAACGCATCAACCTGAAATTAGTTTAATTATGTTTCGAATGCTTACAGGTGTCATTTGCACAAATTCCTAGCCATGCTTTTTTTAGTGTCTTGTAGAAGTTGTTAGAGTTTTTTTGGAGATTTACGTATGTTGTGGATTATCATGGCGTTTACTATCACCTCGTCTTAGCCATATTAGTGACGTTTCAGTGTAGTGGAATATTTTGGTGGCTCAAACAGGTGGCCAACTTTTCTCATTAGTTCATCAGTATTTGCGTTAGGTCATCAGTATTTGCTTTTTAGTAGCATAGTGGCACCCTGGTGCTGTGTAGACAGTGAGTCAGAGTGTCAGAGGGAGAGAGAGAGAGGGAGAGGGAGAGAGAGAGAGAGAGAGAATTGACGCTTTATGCTGCTTATGCGACTGGCTCGCCTCGCCCTAAAAGTGCGAGGAGGCATCGCACCTGCTTTCAAAGCAGGTGTTCCATTTCACTCAGTCTTAAAAGTGCAAACATAGATGGTTACCAAAAATAAAATAAAGTGTAATTCACAGGCATTACACTCAGTGTGTTTCACGGTAGCCTAAACATTCTGACTCCTTGTTTCGGAAGAGACAATATCGTGAAATATCTGTCACTCATAAATTCCATGCTCTCTTTTCCGTTTCCATCATATCGGTGTGTGAGAATGCGCTGCCTCTGTTTCGTGTATTTTGCCGGGCATAAGTCTCTCACACTCTGCATCTCAAATTGGTATTATGACTATTTTTTCTGTTTGGTCACGGAAGACGTTATGGACATCGTGGTATAATGTTAACAGACATGTAGGCTGTATATTTGCTTAGATAGTTGATAATCTACTTTAAAAAGTTGTTTTCCTCTCTCCCTCTCTCATACGTTCGAGTGTGCGCGTGCGTGTGCGCGTGTGTGTTTGTGCATACGTGGGCGACGGGGTGTGTGTGTGTGTGTGTGTGTAAGCGAGAGAGGGAGAGAGAGAAAGAAAGAGAGAGAGAGAGAGAGAGATTGCTGCAGAAGATAAAGATGTCTCATTGCTTAGAATTATCTATCATTCAGTCATGTTCTAATTTGAAGCAGCGCTATTTTTCCCATGAAATTTTCCGAGAGCATGCTTGACTTTTTAAACGATTTTTGATTTTTTTTTTTTTTTTTTTTTAAGTACATGGATTTGGGCAAGAAGAATCATCTTTCATATTACTTAAGCTGAATGCGCATGAATTCACCTGCAAAGTATTGAATTTTTTGTGTGACAGAACTGCTTCTGAATTCAAAAACATGTACTACCAACCCCTCCCGTTCACAGTGGTGCGACTGAGTTCACTTTTCACTTTGTGCCCTGAATTTAGGGGATATTTAAAAGAAAACCTTTTGTATCCATTGTGAGATGCGTTGTTCAGGGCTCATGTTTTGTGCGAACGACATGCAAATATGGCTGTAACACCCCAGCAATGCTTATGAACGTTTTGTCCAGTAAAACAGACAAAGAGAGTCTAACACATTTTCCTCAGACAACCATGGAGACGAACCATGGAGATGTTTTGGATTTCCATAGTTATTCAGCTAAATAGCTTTCTGTTTGAGCTACTGCATAGGCAGAACTTGATATACTACAACCTCTCTCTTCTTTTCCTTTTATTTATTTTATTTTTCACATTTTCATTGATTTCATTTTTTACATGTTAGAAAACTTTAGAGCCATTTGGTCAATTCTGTTAGATAACATCAAGTCAGTCAGTCTAAAAAAATCCACTGGAGGACACTCAGTTAATTAAAGCTGAGGTCGGTCTTCCTGTATGGTTGCCAAAAACGTCTAAAGACACGGTTCCATATGCCGTTCGAATTTGTAATTTAAAATCAGGAAAAACAAGACACTGGGTGAAACACATAGGCTAGCGTATACAAATGGGTTCAGCTTTTCCCTCTACCCCCTCCCTCGCGCCCAGTTCCGTTTATAACACACTGGAGAGCGACAGCTCGCACCTGACAGATGTTGACCATTTTAAACCGTGCGCTCTCACAAGTTCAAGAGACTCTCTAATTCACTTTACAGACCGGATGAAACGGAGTGAGGGCACTTAAGCTGTCTCAGATGAAGCTTTTGGGACTCACAAAGCGCCCATAGGCTTAGTGCTACTAACCTTACGTCTATGGGAAGGAGAGCAAATCTACTAACACACTTTCTGTTACTGAACCTTGCCGTGGCCTGACAGATCGGTGCTAATTTCACAAAGGATTGTCCGGTTTAGGCTCTAAAGTGCATTCGCAGTCTCTCTCCCTTAAATGGATTTATGCCTTTAGAGTGGTCTAAATGTATTATGAGCGAAGCAAAAAAACCCCAAAAACCCTATAATGTGAGGCAGACACACAATTATTTTGTGAAAAGGTTCGAAATTAAAAACTTTTAAAAGCCAAATTAATAAAACTATACCAGTAATACATCATGATTATAATGATTATCCATTTATGATGATTATGATGAGTACCCATTATTATTAGTATTATTATCATTATTATTGTTATTATTATTATTGTTGTTGTTGTTGTTGTTATTGTTATTATTGTTGTTGTTATTGTTGTTGTTGTTTGAAAGAGGCAGAAAAAAGGACTGAAAAACGGGAAAGGAGCAGGAGATTTTACAAAAATACTTAAAATACAAAAAGATCTTTTAAATGTAAAAGTCTGTAATTCTGTTACACTTCCTGACCATTGAAAACATGAGTCTTTACACTTCAGGCACTGAATGGTACCAGTATTGAGGCAGTAATGCCAAGAATACTAACATCTCGTCTGCAGTTACAGAGAAAATTGCTGAACACTGGTGTTATGCGAAACAAAGTCTCCCATAAGAACAGGAGTTTGACTGGAAACAAATTTGTCAGCGGCACTGACCGTTTCTAAAACAAGGACTGTGTCTCTTTAATCTGACAGCTCCTCGATAAAATGTCTTTACACGAACAGTTGATCGTATTAGTACGCTACCTAAATTTGATAACAATTGCATTAGTCTATCATCGTTATGAGGTTACTTTGCAGGGATTGAGAAAATCTCTTTCATCTCAATTCACTGACAATACACGGAAAGGCTATTCCATGGTAAACCCTTTTACTTTTACATGTTTTGCGCCTGCCTACTTTCTATTTACTGTTTCCATAATCTCGTATGGACAGCAGTAACCTACCCAGCTGGAATATTGACTTGAACTGTGCCGAAACCATTGTTAAACCAATACTATAATTCAACGAATAACGTATAATTGTATAATGGGTATGCCTATTCTCCTGTCATTGATGGGTGTGATGATTAAATCGTTAACTGTGTTTCACCGACGTGATATTTATTTTTCGCCTCAATTAACGATTAATTGAGATATTCTGAGCAAGTCTGCTGTAAAATTTGAGTGATGTACCAGAGACTCCCTCTGAAGAGCTTTGGCTTGAATGCTGTCTCACTTTCTCACACTGAGAAATGTAACTATGCCTGTTATGTAGAGACGTGGTTATGCCGATAGAAAGTTGAATGTAATTATAGATTTTATTGCATATTTTCGTTAAGTATAAGTTTCGAACGTTGCATTTCTGCAGATTCTGTGTGACGCCGGAAATTTATTTCTCAGGGTAGTTAAACGATGCGTTGTAACGGTTTGAGGTATGGCTTTCCAATGCTGCAGTGCTTGAGGGAGAAAGAAAACTTTTAGAGCTCGTTAAGGCGCAGCTTTCACACTCAAATCAGCGCTGTCTTTCAGCACCACGACGCGCGTGCATGATGCGCATCCACACGCCTCGCTTGCCTCCAGTAGTCGGCGATCACACACTGTACAAAATAAAGACGAAAGATTTACATCGATGTTTTTAATTGTTATCTGTCTTTTTTAAACAAAAATACTCGTGTTGTTTACTTGTAAATTAATACACGGAAAAGATGTCGCTGATCAGCACGGGCAAAATCGCAAAATCTATCGGCCAACGCTGAAAAAAACTGATATCTGTTAGTCGAGCTACAAGAGGCAGTTGTCATCCGGTTTAATATGTCTCATCTCTTCCTCACTGAAATTATTGTAATACTAACTGTAGAAATAATTTTAAAGTAAAGTGCAACACAAGGATATTTTAATAAGGTGTCGATGTTTTCCCCCAGAAACTATAGGTTATAAGCTACTGCACGAGTGAATGTGTTTTGTAGGCTCTTACTCACACTTGTGAGTAATTATTCATATTTTTAATATAATCTAGCCACGTGCAATTTGGTTATATTGTGCTAGTTGTCTGTGTGTCGATATAATCTGATCTAGCTCTGCATCATAAAATACGCAGATTTCCCGATTAGCGAACTGGAACGAAATGTTTCCCACTTATCTACAGTAACATCGATAAAGGGGTTTCTGCACAATAACAATTTTAACATCCCCTTCACCACTTGTGGACAAAGAGGCTCGACTGACACGTGCGCTTCGCGTCAGTCACCTGTTTCTTAGCAACCGTCACAACAGGAAAGCACCTGTGGCTCCGTTTTTTTCTTCTACTGATTTAAAGATGTTGAAAACAAAAGCAAAAAACTGTAAGATGTCCAAAAGCTGCTGAGAGGGCAAACCAGTGATTACGAATAATTTATTAGCCTAAACAGCAAACTCTTACGATGGCTATTTTATGCGTGAAATTCTAAGTCTAGGCTATTTTATGCGTGAAATTCATTTGCTCTTAAATTATTTGCGAAGCACTTGTGGGACGAATGAGAAATTAAAAACGCTATTCGTGGGACATCTAACTTTATGCGTACGTCTTCAATTCATTTATAAATATTTCAAAAAAACGACTCCAGAAATCAACACAAATTTGTCATCGAATGAACTAAACTAGAACTAGTAAATACATTACAACAGCAGAGAACTATTACACAGGTTGAACCAATGAAAGGTCAAAGTTCAATATAAACATTTATAGTCTATAGACTACAACTTCATCAATGGATTTTGATTGAAAAAAAGCCTTTTTAATATATTTGGTAAGTCACAAAATCATAGCAATTTATGTTGTTCCTCACGAATGTTTAGCCTTTAATATGGTGTAAGATTCAAATAAGCTAATTAATTATTGGCACGCCCCGGGAGCTTAAATAAATTATATACCCCAAATAGACACACTTGTCAGTCCTGCTCTGTAGGTTTCTGTTTACCTTCCGTTTGAGAGATAGAAGTGTCCCTCTTCCAGAGCTCACCACGAGTAAGCTCTCGTCTCTCTGCGTCACCTGACCAGCATCCATGCAAATCACGCGTTTTCTAAAACGCTATTGGCCGACTCCATCTCATTTAATCGCTGTCAAGGCGCATCACATGGCCGCTCTCTATTAACTTTTCCACCGCGCGACTGAAAGTAGCTCAAAGAGGCTTTTCATCGCGCTGGATGTGAAAATCAAGCGAAAAGAAGTAAGGCGCAAAGGAAACGACTTCAGCCAAGTCATCGTGACAATTGCTTTGGATTGTATTGCTGTGCATCTTCGCATTTTTTCTGGGTGCTTGGCGCTTCTGTGGAAGCCGGCGGGGACAGTGGTGCCGTAAGTGAATGTTTCTCTGTGTTGGCTGAAAAGTTTAAGCCAAGTGAATGTATAGCATGATGATGGAGACGGACTTGCATTCCCCTGGACCCCAAACAAATACAAATTCGGGACACACGGGATCAAATAATGGGAGCAAGGTCAACCAAGACCGTGTAAAGAGACCGATGAACGCTTTCATGGTCTGGTCCAGGGGCCAGCGGCGGAAGATGGCTCAGGAGAACCCTAAAATGCATAACTCGGAGATCAGTAAGAGGCTTGGCGCTGAGTGGAAGGTCATGTCAGAAGCAGAGAAGCGACCGTTCATTGACGAGGCGAAGAGGTTACGTGCTATGCATATGAAGGAGCACCCGGATTACAAGTACAGACCTAGGAGGAAGACCAAAACACTACTCAAAAAGGACAAATATTCCTTGGCTGGTGGCCTGCTTTCCGGCTCGGGAGGTGGAGGCGGCGTGGGTCTGGGTGTCGGAATGAGTCCAGCGGGGGTAGGACAGCGCTTAGAGAGTCCCGGGAGTCATGGAGGCAGCGCCACGGCCAGCTACGCACATATGAACGGCTGGGCCAACGGTGCATACTCGGGACAGGTGGCAGCAGCCGCAGCGGCTGCCGCGATGATGCAAGAAGCTCAACTTGCGTACAGTCAGCACCCCGGCAGTGGGGCTCATCACCACCACAGTCACCACCACCATCCGCACAATCCTCAGCCCATGCACCGCTACGATATGACAGCCCTCCAGTACAGCCCCATCTCAAATTCTCAGAGCTACATGAGCGCCTCGCCATCTGGTTATGGAGGAATATCCTACACGCAGCATCAGAACTCGAGCGTGCCTTCCTCGGGGGGTATTGGCACGCTGGGATCTCTGGTGAAATCAGAGCCAAGTGTAAGCCCTCCAGTTTCAACTCACTCTCGCGCCCCATGTCCCGGAGACTTGCGGGAAATGATAAGCATGTACTTACCGACGGCGGAAGCAGGAGACCCGTCAGTTCAAAGTAGACTTCACGCCTTGCCACAACATTATCAAAGTTCTACGACAGGGGTAAACGGGACCGTTCCTTTGACACATATTTAAAAAAAAAAAAAAGAAAAATATACGAAAGTGCAACAAGAATACAAAATCGAGTTACCAAATATTTACCTCTTTTTAGATCGTAACTACCTTTTTTTTGTACAGAATGTTTGTTCCTGTAAATTTGAAGGTGATTATTATTTAAATATTATTCTTAAACCGATGGGTCTCGTTGGGGTGTTGTCTGAATATTTTGTCCACATTTAAGCGGTGGAGTCAAACTCAGCTTAGCTTTACACGTTTGCTGGGAAAGGGATGCCAATTTCTAAAACAATCTAGATCACCTTGTGAAGCCTGATAATTTTGAAGTCCTTTTTGAGATATATAGATCTAAACTGGAAAAATGCCGAGTGTTTACAGTGTAATTAGAATGAATGCGGGGAAGTGTCATGAAAGATTTATAAGATTTTTTTCCATTTCACTTTTCCCTGATTTGTAAACACGTGAGTTATTGTATTAGATCCATTTCTTTTTTGTTGTTGATGTTGTTGTTGTAGGGAAAAAAAACTCTTGTAAATTGTGAATATAATCTAGAAGAGATTGATAAACTGTAAATAGTTTACAAAATGCATTTGACAGAAAAAAAGAAACATTTTTCGTTGGTATAAGTTGAATAAATTTCACAGCTGTTGCCCTAATTCTCGACAAAGGTGTTAGTTTCGACTTTGTTTTGAGTTCCGCTCTGTCTTTTTTTCCGTGGGGCCCACCAATAAGTAGACAGGATAAAGTTGTATACACTCTCATCCCAAATTATGGCGATTGCCAGAGCGTCTCTCAATGCGCACTCGTAACAATGCTCTTCAGTAACTGCAGAGGGGACTTTGGCTTTAACCATTGTCTATCGCAAAAATTAAACGAAGACACAAAATGAATATGAATTTGCAGTTATTTTTGCAAATATCCAAGCGAAACAAATTGATGGCTGGCGTGGCTAGGTGTCTTGAAACTGGGTTGTTTTGAATGTTGCGTTGGCTGGTGATATATTTACAAACGAACTGAAATTATGTCAGATTTAATTGTATACAAGTCCACTTCAACATTTATTTACAAAATGTCGTCATTATTATTATTATTATTATTATTATTATTATTATTATTATTATTATTATTATTATTATTATGTCGTGCTCGCAAAAAGTTACTTCTAAGGCTGCTGAATAACTTTAGAAATTAATTCTTCCCCGATTGTACTGTTTTTCCACTTAATGATGCATATGTTTCATTTTAGTACCTAAAGAAAAGGACAACCTTGTGGTAGTTCCGATGAAAGCAACAAAGGCAGACTGTCGACACCTGTTAAGTTACCGAGACTTATTCGCGAGAGGAATTTCTACCGCTGTGAATACTGCACTGATTTTGAACGTTTCATCCAAAATCCAACTCACAATCCTTCAACGTGAAGAGGCTCGCGACAGGCTCTCCTTCGTCCCTTATGCTCAAAGACATATCTAATTTGTTGTCTTGGTAAATTTATATTAACAAGACCTTTTTGGTCGTTTGGCGACGACATGCGATATTTTGATTGTATATCATTCTGTTACGTCAAAAATGACATCAGTGTGTTTGTATTGTGTTTGTAAACACATTAAGAAATTGCTGTTTTCGAATTGGGCTACTTCTCATAGATAGAATAATATAATATTCAGTTCGCTCTGTCAGTGATTTTGATGATTTGTTTGATTTCAAACTGATAAAGAATTCAACTGAATGAACTGATTTCAGTGTGCTTCAGCATTTTAGAGCAACTAAAGAATTAGACCAGATGATACACTGAGCACATGATTGGTTGCTTTGAAAACAGATAGGCCTTAAATTGACGGGAGCGTGTGAACGTCGCAAAACTTTTATATGTTCAAAGTTTTAATAACTTGTGTTACTTTAACCGAACTGTATCAGGGTTATCTGAGCATCTCGTAGGTCTATTCTCAAAATTGATGACATTTTTAATGCAGATATTTGTATTTCATTCCATAAAAAAGAATTGAAGAAAAAACCATACAAGTGACTGACCAAATCATCGGCTGTATAATTCATGCAAATATTTATTTGGCGCATTATAGGAGCAAAACCACAAAATTCAGCGCAATGGTTTTCCGATTAAAAATGTGGACATATTAAACTGTAGAATGTACTCTTAATTACGTATACATTTCCTTATATAAATTATCTTAACATAGTCTGGGAGAATATTTCCCTTTCAAACTTGTCTCCCCCGGACTTTTCGTAAAAAAAAAAAAGCTTCATGTGGTTGTTTGCCTGAGCTGAAGCAGCAGGTCAAAGTTCAAGACCTCTCTAAGTAAAGAATTTCCAATGTAAAACGAAAAAGCAACAAACACAAAGAAAAGCACATTATTCATTAGACGATGAACCCTCTCCTAGTCCTTTCACTGGGCTCCAGTGTATATGTGCATATGTTTTAAATCCATCCCCCTCCCTATTTTAGTCAAATTCGTCTGGGAACGCAAGGCCTCACTTAGTATTTTATTTACTTTATGCAGAGTAATAAAGTCTTAAAGGGCTTACTCGAATTAAATGTCACAATTTATTTCGCCGTAACTTGTGACTATTAGTGATAATTACTGAGTGTTTCGTCACGCTTGTTGCCCTATTTTCTTTAGTAAATAATAGTTCTTAAAATTTGACTGATTCACCAGTGCGCTGACAAGAAAATGTTGGTCCTATATTCTGTTTGGTGTCAGCAGGGATTGAGATGAATGGAGAGAGCGGTTGGGAGTGTTTTGTGCCGGTGAGAATAGGATTAGACAGCCTAAGAACTAACCCGGGGGTCAGCGGCAAGTCAAAGTCTTTTACAATTACCAACCGGAACACTGACGTTGGGGTCCCTAGCTCCCCAGCAACAAGTAGTGTTCTTGGGCCTAACGCACTTCTGGTACCCCGCTTTTATTTGCATGCGCCCGTGTAGATTACCGTGGTTAGCAGTTGTTCGCGGTGAGAAACAGAAAGCTCTCTTGTGACACAGTGCCTGTGTAAGGAACCGTTTTATTTTAGGTCAGTACTTTATAGAAAATCATTCCATAAAAGTAATTCAGAAGATGACGGAAACAGATGCAAGATAATTCTGCGTTATGACCTATATTTCGCAAAATACAGAAAGCCCCCTCCACATCCCACTTCGGCCCACTGTTTTATAGATAAAAACTTAAAATTGGGGTATGGTGTAGACCTCTCAGACATGTTTTGATGTCGTCCACCACACGTATAAAACTACATACAAATGTTCTCCAATATTGGTGGTAAAATTCTTTGCTTGACTGCTAAGATGGTTCAACAACAGTACAGACATGATTCCTTTGTCCGTACCATTTTTTTCCATCCCAAAAAAGCTACGAAAAGTCAAAGTCTTTTGTTATCTGACATATGAGGTTATCGCATCCAGCAAACAGGGTCTGATTCACATGTCGCTGCAAAACAACACAGATTTGCATTGGGGAACACAAAGACAGGGAGACAATGTGGCACGATTCCAACTTGCAGAGGAACGTTCTGGTAATTCTCCCCCAAATAATTTCCTACTCTGGGAAAGTAAGCGAAATAGGAGCAAACATCCAAACCAATGAATCTGTGCAGCAGCACGAGATACCCTTATCTTGTTGCTACTGAAATTTTCGGTGCTTGGAAACCGTCACCATTGGCCCATATTTGCTATTTGTAAAACCCGATCTCTTGCACTCGCTGTCCTAAATGTGGATAATTAGCATCAGTTTATCACGCTTCTGCATATTTTCTCTCGTTTCCAAAAACTCACGCCGCTATTGGTTGCCATTCTGTCACAGAAGATTACGGAGACAGATTGCACCGAACGAATGTGCTCAGCGAGATTAGGGAGGAATAGAAATAGCAACTGGGCCAATAAATTCCTAGCGAGGGCCTTATCGTGCAATTACACGTTGACATGTTGAACAATCTTGCAGCCTCTTAATCCACCAAGAGTAGACATTTTGTGTCGTTTATAAGCAGCAATCTAAATCGTCTCAACATCACGACTTGGTAAATATGAAATGAGACATACCTACAACTTCTTAAAACAATTTGAAAGATCTACTCTTCTTTACGGACGTATTTTTCATAAATTCTATTGTTAATGTAGAGTCCTTCCGAACATTTTTTGAGGTCAGTGGCCTATCTAGCAGGTTCATGGGCCAGTTCTTCTGACAATATATTTGTGTCCTTATTTAAAATCGATTTTTTTTCTTTATCAAAGTTGAGCACAGTTTTCTGGTATTCCAAGAGGACACCATGGGAACACTGGCAGTTAACGAGTAGCTGGGAACATGGACTTGACTTGATAATTTGTCGCCCGTTCTTGTGCCTGCCTCTCTCTCTCTCTCCCTCTCTCTCTCTCCCTCTCTCTCTCTGCATCCACTGGTCCGCCTTTACGAGGGCCTGGGTAGAAGTGATTGTGAGCGACTCTGCTGGAATTTGGCAGTGTCGCGGTTTGGAGAGGTGCCCCATGCTGACTGTCTTTCAGCGGGCCAGCGCGCTGTGAGGTTGGGAAGTTTCACTCAGCCGTGCACTCATTGGCTTCACAAAGCTGATTACAAGCCTCAGCGAATTCCTGAAGGCAACGAGAACCGACGCAGGTGCAAGGGAGCTGAGGAACACTTTTTTCAGAGCGTGCTAAAAAAAAAAAAAAAAAAAAAAAAAGTAGGGAAAAGTCCCAAGACCACACAAAACTGCGTCCCATGTATTGTCGGGGTTCAGGGAAAATTTGAAAAGCTACAGGAGAGGAGAGGGACAAATGAAAACGACTAGTTTTCATTTAATTGTGCTATAACTACACAAAGACGCACAATTAATACAATGTGCATTCATCAAAATCACAGTAATTACAATAATTTTATTATTTGGAAATATTTGCGCAAAGGAGGTTCACGTTTTAACCTACTTCCTACGTTATCATAATAGCTACACAGTTGAATTAGATCAAAAATCAGCGTAATTCAGATTTGTTAAAAAGCCTTGTTTAGCTTATATTAAAAATAAATAATAACAACAATAATAATAATACAACTGGAATTTGAAAATGAATATTGTTTTCCCATCCCGCCTGGAAACAAACAATGCGTTTAAAAGATCCTCATCTGAATTTTCCCGTAAGCGCATAATGTGGTCTGATATTCCAAGCCCAGCCTTAAATATTGACTTTAAATTGAACTAGAGCGTTTTTCAAACTATCAATTACTCTGGATAAACAGAAAGTCCCACTGGAGCCACAATCAGTCTGGTAAGCTCCTGGTCCGTCATTTCCTTCATCCAAGGATCTGATTGCGAATGACTGGGGAACTCCCACAGGACTGACTGTTATTGAAATTTACTGCGTCCGTTAGTTATGTCTCTGTGTTGGATCCGGCGTTCCGCTTAATGAGACGCCATTATATGTCTTTCAAATCTCTATTGAAAAAACCCTGGTTTATGTGGTTTATTCTTATTCTCTCTCTCTCTCTCTCTCTCTCCCCTCTCTCTCTCTCTCTCTCTCTCTCTCTCTATCTATCTATCTATCCACATTCAGTGTGATTGAGTAGATTCTGAATGACCGGACGACAAAATAAACAAGAACTAAGTTATTTGACCCTTTAATTTTTTTTAGCAAGCGAAACAATGAAAAGATCTCATCTTGTATTTACTGTCCTTAAAATGATAATCATTTTCTCCTGATTCAGTGCTACCTGTATGATTAACTCAAATCTACAAAAAGTGAGTGTCCTTCTTCTCAACCTCACAGTTCTCCTGAATGTGATTTTGTGCCACAACGGTATGAGCGCGATCCTAAATAGAGATTAATTTGAGTCTGAAACGGTCTCTAAATGAGAGATTCAGCTGTCACTCTGAAGTGTCCGGTCTATTTAAATCTGGAGGGGCGGGAGTGCGTTTGAGCACGCTTTCATTGGAATCCATGGCAGCGGTGGCATTTCAGTATTCTTCACGTTCCCATGTTCCTTCTCCAAAGGGGATCTGCCCAGTCCATCACCTGAATCCTGTCACCCCGCCATCTTCGGGTGATTAGGGAACAAAAGAGGTCTCCCGGACCGGTTATGGTAGTCAATCAACCAGAACGGACTATGCAAATGCCTAAGAAAGGCAAGAAGATGGTGAACAGTGGTCCCAATTGTTCGGCGAATTTCACAGCGCCACGCAGCTGCACCGCTGTAGTTACCCGGGACACTACTTTGCATTCGTGAGTTGACACCAAAGTACCCAAAGTCCGCTCTAAACAGTTTTCCAAAATGTTTCTTTCTTCTTGAAGTTGTGCAGGAACATAGTTAAATACTTACTTATGAGTTCAGAAAGAGAAAGAGTAATATATTTCATTTTTATCGTTCAAACGGTCTTCAGACGCGGGATTTCCATCGTTATAATGTCTAAGATCCATGTTTGTTTATTTTAAACAGACTGTTGGAGAATGATTTAGGCCCGCAGGCGCGAAATGCCTGAACTTTAGTTATCCACGCTCTACACTTCACTAAAAAAATCGTTTTATCCGTTTTCATTGCAGAAATTATGTATATAGGTCTAATACAAAATATTTGATGGCAAATAATGTACACAGTCGACCCTTCACATGGTTTCAAGTTTTATGGCGCCGCAGTATAAACGTATTTAAGGGGTATTCATGGGTTTAGAGGCATTATGTGAAAGTCCTGGAGAATTTATCACTAAAAGTAAAATAATCTCATTTAGATTTAATCCCAAAACTTGCAGTCTCTCTATGGGTTACCCCTATAATGCAAACAACGCTGGTTGCATGGAGCTGTCCAGGTTCTGAACTCTAAGGAGCCGTTACAGGTGAAGTCTCTCAAATACTCTATGATCATGAGAACGCAAATAAAATAGGCCATCGGTCTGCTACAGCTGCGTCATTCAACACTCTGTATTTTGTAGTGCAATTTAGTTCGATCTAGTACCCGACGTAAGTCTCAAATTATTTTAAGGTAACCACAAAAACGACTGGCTACTTTCTGCAACATCCATTCATTATATAAAAATGATAGATAGATAGATAGATAGATAGATAGATAGATAGATAGATAGATAGATAGATAGACAGACAGACAGATAGATAGATAGATAGATAGATAGATAGATAGATAGATAGATAGATAGATAGATAGATAGATAGAGCCTTCACTTGATTTTTTTCCTACAGGGAAATTGTTGTTCATTTCAGTACATTTTTAATGAAAAACAAATGCCTTACATATAACAATATTTTCATAAAAGCTTTAGCATGGATCTGTGATATGTTGAACTGTACCACTGGATCTAATACAGGTGTTCTATGTAGCTTTCCTTTGTGTGTTTGATCTGAGGAGTCTCAGAACAACTCCGGTTTGTTGCAACTAAGTTTGCCAATGTCACATTTCTCAAAGCAGCTGAGCTAAGGCCATAGAATGAATGGTGGTTACTTGTGATGTTGCAGATCAGTCAGAAGAGAGAAAATGGTTTAGTTGGTTGAGACATTTCCTCTTTGCCACTACACATGTGATGTTTCAGCTTGTGTGTAATGTTATAATAAGCATGTCTCACGTATTGGAACTGTGTATCACATGTAATGTTGTACCATGGTCTAACAGGTCAGTACAATGTTATGACGTGCCACGAAGGCCGACCTCAGGTTTCTTGTCCTTATGCACGCAACCAGTTTTCTGTTTTCCGCAACCATCTAAGCTAGAGTTTCAGCAACTTATTTAATGGTTCTTCTTCTTCTTCTTCTTCTTCTTCTTCTTCTTGCCTACTCATTATGATCACTAAATAGAGCAACTTGCCTTTTTTCCACAATAATTTTTTACTAAAATAGAATTGCAGTAAATCTTTTTTTTTTTTTTTTTGGATACAGTAATTGTTTTATGTGTCACCATGTTTATATATGTGTTTCGATGGGGGGGGGGGGGGGGGGGGGGTGTATTGCTAGTCTTGTTTTATTCTGATCTCAGAGTCTGACCCTGAATATAATACCATGGTATATGACTTCAGTCAGGGACACAGTCTGATGACGTATGGTTTAAATCTGAACATACGCAAAAATCCATTTGCCTTGTGAATGATCTGGAGCAGAATATCAACTCTTAATATCAGATTACCTGTTACATTTTAACATTATAACTATTCAGCACCCCCATGTTCTCCTCATGTACATACATGGGATTCAGGAGAACTTGTGTATGTGAGTTATGTGTGAGTTAGATGTGAATTAGATGTGAGTTCTATCTGATTTATGTGTGAGATAAATGTGAATTAGATGTGTGTTAGATGTGAATTAGATGTGAATTACATTTGAGTTAGACATGAGTTAGATGTGAATGATATGTGAGTTATATCTGAGTTATATGTGAGTCAGACATGAGTTAGATGTGAGTTAGATGTGACTTAAGTCAACACGCAAGAAACATTGTTTATGTTAACAAGTTACAGTGTTCATAAGGCAACAGTTTCATACTATTCATGTAGTTCAAATGTACAAGACTTATGAGCAACTTTGTGAGTGATTTCTTCTTTCTTTACAATTTATAATCTTGAGGTCTAAGGTGTGCCATGACTCTATATGATCTGTAATATTTTAACTAATCATCATATGCCTTAAACATAAGAAATCTGATCATTTGTCAGTGACCTCAGTCAGTAGCTCACACACTCATATAGCAACACATGTATGACTTGTGATAAACAGCTGAGTAGGTTTACATCCTGTACTTTTATTACTGACCCATTCAAATGCTTATCACATCTTTTCTTGGTACTGTAACTGGTGAGAGAAGATCTCTGACATTATGAAGTAACAGGCTCTGTCGGTCTCTTGTGGAGCTGACAAATCATTTAAAAAAAAAAAAACCCCACTAACTCCTTACAGAGAGGGGTACTCATAACCCCCTCCCCCTGCCCCCCCCCCAACCCTATTCCTTTTTCCCCTCCCCCAAACTGGGTGATTTATGGTTAGCAGGTGGGTCAAACTTTGCATTTCATCTAGCTGTTGGCCTTGGCACTGTACAGCTGCCAAGAAATAAAAGGCTGCAAATTAGCGTCAATTATGATGCCGACTGTGTAATTCAGCGAGGGTTCCTTGCGGGAGCCAGTGGGCAAGTGGAAGTCAGAACAGTCTGCAACACCAGGGGTAGTTAATTAGCACAAAATAATCCCCCGACCCTAAGGTTAAAGCTCAACACCCCACCTCAGCAACTCTTCCTCTGAGCAATACACAGTGTGGACATGTCACACACGCACTCATATATGTGTGTGTGTGTGTGTGTGTGTGTGTTTCCTATGTTCACGCTCTACAGTCATTGTTATACTGTAATGTACACATTCCCTGGAGCTTCCATATAAATCATATAAACTGAATTTGCCTACAATGTAGAATGAATATAATGGGATGATAAACTAGGTTAGGAGTCCTTTAATTAAAAAGAACTATGTGGAGTCCTGTCAAATCTTGTTCTCAGTCACATCAATGTTCAAAATGTGCACTTCTTAGCCTGTCAATTGCAGGCTTTAGCATACTAAAATTTGTTATACTTCCTCCTTCTTTACAATTATTATTGTGCATATGTGCTAATGTTCTGGATTGAATGTTTGTCTGTGTGTGTGTGTGTTTTGATTAAATGTTTGTGTGTGTGCGTGCATGTGCATGTGCATGTGTATGTGTGTGTATGTTAGTATGTGTGTGTGTGTTCATGTATGTGTGTGTGTGTGTGTGTTTGTGTGTTCATGTATGTGTGTGTGTGTGTGTGTGTGTGTGTGTGCGTAAATGAGCACACACACCCTCTCTTTGCATGGCATATGTATTTAGCAGTATGCAAATCCCGGGCAGGGATTTGCTTAACTAGAGAGCTACGCGTGTTAGCGATACCCTGGCTAAAGATTTCCACAAACACCCACCTCCTTGATCCACTTTCATAGTTATTATTACACTGTCCATACTGAGGGAATCTCAGCTGGCACAACGCTAACTGTGGATCCGGGATTAAAAACACAGAGAAGGGAACAGTCAAAAGGTATTTGGGGCTTCCCATTATAGCTTCATAATCTGACTGTGTACACACATGGCCAAGATTCTTTTTCCAGCTCGACAGTCTCTTGTACGTTATGTTTTATTTTGTTTTTTCCTGTTCAGAGATCATATGTCTTTCGATTCAATTGCTCTTCAAAAAAGGTAAATGTTGTAAACACAAGAGAAATGTTTTTGATTACACATACACCCCACTCATTTTGAGTGACTGGGAAACAAGGAAAAAAAAAAAAATTAAAAGTATAACAAGAATCCTTTTGCTCGCTAAGCATGACTTTAGAGAAATTTTTTGTTCACGCATTTCTTGACAGTCTGCTCTTGTCAGAGACTGTGGTAGCCCTGCAGCCTGCATTGTAGTTCCTGTTTTATGATAAAAAAAAAAAAAAGACCTTCTGAAGGTTATATACTCAAGCTTTGTCCGTGAAATGACTGTAGACCGTTCAAGCAGAACCAGAAGAACAATAGCGATATGCTTTTTCTTACCAAACCTTACGGGTTAAAAAAAGGTCACGGGGCGGTTACACATCCGGTCGAAGCTGAACCATTTCCTTTTCAGCGCATCTACCAAAAGAAAAGCATCTGAACCGTTCACAGAGTCCCTGTATGGACAGAACGACTCGCTGCTGTGGTCACGAGGCGATTCGGGTCAGGACTTTCTCTGTCCCATTTTAGTACTGGCCTTGAAACAAACTGAACTGGAATGAGATGAAATGTGACTGTAGGCAACTACTCCCGATATTATGTCTCTTTTGAACCAGCTTTTTGTTTTTACTAAGACATCTGAATTACATGATATCAAAGCATCGCCTCACCTGAATTTTGAGCTCATTGGAATCTAATCAGCTCCATGGACATGATCATTTTGTTCACATATGTATCGCTGTAAAACTCAGACATCCTCTGGAAGACCCTCAGGTTTCAGTTAGATATGTTTGAGGTATGATTTTATTAGGGCATTTAGAAAGTGGTAAGTGTCCATTAACTGATACAAAAATATTAGAAAATATTATGTTTTTTGTTTTTTTTCTCCACAAATCTGACTCATCATATCTCAAGTGTTGTGTTTTATATTAATATTTATGATCAGACTGGTGAAGATGTCTGTGAAAAAAATAACGGCGGTGTCGGTGAAAGGCGGCGGTCGTGTTTGATTCGAGGCGTATCTCGGTGGAACACACCAGGACATCTCTTCCTTTACTGCGGGGAGTTATCAGGGTGCTGCAGAGTGCCGGGAGATGCTTTAAAAAAAAAAAAAAAAAAACATTTGAAGATGTATTAGCATGCTTTTCCTCTCCCGCACGCTGCAGCCAATGCAAAAAACTCATGGTTGTTTTCTAGCGTCTCCAAATTCTCTCAGCGTTGCTAAGGTGCTTTGGGAGAGGATTAGCTTCCGCTGGCGAGGATGAGCAAGCCTTACAGATCTCCTACTAGCCCAAAAGTGACAAAGAAGAGGGAGAAAGAGAGGGAGAGAAAAAGAGGAGAGGAGGAGAGAGAAAAGGGGGCGGGGGGGGGGGGAGAGGAGAGACGAAAAAGCAAGAACAGGTTGTATAAACATGACCCAAGAAAAGGGAACTTAGCAGATCTAAACAATAATTATCCCCGAGGAAGGAGTTTTTATTCTCTAACCACCAACCGCGCAAGAACTGTCAATGTAACCACATGTTCATTCACCTGATCTCTCTCTCTCTCTCTCTCTCTCTCTCTCTCTCTCTTTCTCTCTCTCTCTCTCTGTTTCAATCTTGCTCTCTCTGTCTCTGTGCCCTTTGTGTTCCCTGCAATGAGAGAATTTTAGAACCTCTGTCTTTCCTCCCTCCAAACAAAACGTTGGTGCGTGGGCTGTTTAAATGGGTGTAAACAATCTCAACCTGCATTGTTCCGGCTAAAAATACGCAGAGCTTGGGTTTCCACATTTGACCTCCATGTGATTCTCCTCTTCCTGACTTTCTCCTTCCACGTCAACAGGTCTCAAAGACAATCAAGCAATGTTCGGCTCTTCCGAGATTCCTGATTCCTGAAACGTCTTCCAGATCATTTAAGTCGCGTTCGGTCGCAGTCAAAACTGCGCTCCTCTTGCTGTGTAGTGATTGTGAATTGTTCTGGCTGTAACAATGTAAGCTGGAAGTAGACAACACAGGTTAAGGTTGGTAATGCCGATGCTAAAGCCCCTTTGATACCCGTGCCTGAGGCGTCCGGTTTCGGCCAGGGTGTAACTGAATCTGCACTGTTTGTAAAACTTGACACAATGAACTTGACAGACAGCCTGATTTCCCCTGGCGTCCCGTTTAGGGTTTCTGTGATCTCGTTACGAGACCCCAAAAAGAAAACAAGTCGTGGAATCTCGGGTGGCAGCCTGTTCTGTTCTGCCGCCCGCCATCGGCCGCGCCCATTATCCCAGCCTTCGCTTTGATTACCCAAAGTGTGGGATCTCCATTTCCAGCACTTATCTGGCAGAAATAATCATCTGATCACACACACACACACACACACATTTGCAGTCATCATAAGAACATGTATAACAAAGTCTAGCCAAGTTTTCATTTACGTGAAATGTATTTGTAACAGCTCTAAGACTCAAATTGGAGTTGTAATGGTAGTAATTTATCTTTGTTCATTTCCTTTTTAAAAAGAAAAGCAAGTGGTTTACAGATCAGTGTAATAAACTGTAAGTTTATAAGACGTTAAATATTGTTTACTGACTGTGCTGAAAGGCAGAAGAGGAAAGAAACAGAGATAGGGCAAGGGAGAGAAGAAGGCGGTGAGAGAGAGAGAGAGAGAGAGAGAGAGAGAGAGAGAGAGAGAAAGAAAGAGAGTGTGAGTGAGAGAGAGAGAGAGAGAGAGAGAGAGAGAGAGGGGGGATAGAAAGAGAGAAAGAGAGTGTGAGTGAGAGAGAGAGAGAGAGAGAGAGAGGGGGGATAGAAAGAGAGAAAGAGAGTGTGAGTGAGAGAGAGAGAGAGAGAGAGAGAGGGGGATAGAAAGAGAGAAAGAGAGTGTGAGTGAGAGAGAGAGAGAGAGAGAGAGAGAGAGAGAGAGTGGGGGGATAGAAAGAGAGAAAGAGAGTGTGAGTGAGAGATAGAAAGAGAGAGAGAGAGATTTCTGCCTCTGCGGAGATAGCAGCAACTCTCGATCAGTATGGCTCTATTTGACTGTAACAATTTCTCCAGGCTCCCCACCTCCTTGGTTTGCCTATAGCCCAGGCAGAGTAACAATGGGCTCCCACAGAGAAGCTCTGCCTGGCTCTCTCCTCTCAGGCCAAATGGAAGCCACAGCCACAGGAACACATTATTCTGTTACCCCCGGCGACCAGGGACAGGCCAAACCCCCCTCCTGCCAACCAGGCCACTAAGTGCCAAGCAAGGGACTGAGTGACATTTCCAAAGTTCTGACCTTTGTTTTTCCATTGACTGAGGCCACGGTAAAAAAGAAATACTGTGCACACACACACACACATACACACATACACACACACACACACACACACACATACACACACATACTCTCTCTCTCTCACTCTGTCTGTCTGTCTGTCTCTCTGTCTCTCTCTCTCTCTCTCTTTCTGTCTTTCTCTGTCTCTCTGTCTCTTTCTCTCTTTCTTATTCACATGGGCGCATGCCTCTTTGGAAAGGATGGTTTCTTAGAATTGTAATATGTTGTCAGCGTTTTGAAGGGTACCTAATCCTAAAAAGGTTTTCAATATCTCTGTTGTTGTACTTTAGTTCGACCAACACGGGAACAGTTCAGTTATGGGCTTCGTCTCCCAAAACCCCACCAACATCCAATTATGATCCCTGTGAACAAATCTCCAGAGAATGTTTTTTTTTTTTTTTTTTTTAATATAATGAAGGCAATGTCATTACTGAGGTGAAAAAAAAATGATACACGTTACAAAAAAAAAAAAAAAAAAAAGAGCCCCTTAAAGAAATGTACTAATGGCACAAGCAAAAAAAAAAATTCACCTTAATGAGAAGCTACTGCTGAGAGATTTCAGTTGGGTGACATGGGTTTTGTTCTGCTGTTTCCCTTCTCTGCGGTGAGCCCAAGTCCACGTTCGTGACCAGACCACAAGTGAATACGGAAAGATTATGGTAAATAGTGGCATGGTTAGTTGTACAGTTCCCCCTCGCGGCATGTGTTCGAGCCAGAACCGCGGAAGCCACATTAAGCCGCTGATTCCAAACCCCCCGATAATAACATCCTGACTGCCCACAAAAGTTTGAAAAAAACACAAAAAAATCAGTCTCGCTCCTGCTACCGCGGTTGCCCTGCCGATCGCTGGTCACACCGCCGCGCTTGGACCAAGACTAATTGGTCTCCTAATTGAACCCAGTGTGTTGCTGCACTCAAAATTCGACAATCAAAAGGCGGCTGGATCCATTTGGACAATTTTTTGAAACATTAGGTTATAGTTCTTTTTTTTTCTTTCACTCACCTATTTCACTACTTATAGCTACTCCAGTTCAGCAAAATTTTATTAGAGACTTTGTTGCTTGGTTTCACATCTATACGACGTTACATTACTTACTTACTTACTTACTTACTTACTCACTGGTGAAAGACAGACATTCAAACAAAACAATACGTTACAGTGTATATTGGCTGTCCAAGTAAAGGATACAAAACCAGCCCACGTCCAGACTATATCATGTGTTTTCAGGGTTGAAAACCTTTTGTTGTTGTTGTTGTTGTCATTTGATTGTTTCTTTACATTTTGGTTACACACACACACACACAGACACACACACACACACACACACGTGCTCTATCTGCTGGAGCTGACGGAGGTGCAGAGCAGATTAAGCGTGGTGTATCTCCAGCGCTGCGGGGTGAGATGAAGTTAATGAACAGGGCTTAGTGGCTGTTTTGCTCCAATGAGATCCCACTGTCACCGCCCGCCACAGCTGGCAAAATTCAGTAACCCGCTCAACTCTCTCTCTCTCTCTCTCTCTCTCTCTCTGTCTGCCTCTCCTTCTTTACTTTCTCTCCCTCTTTTCTCTCTCTCTGTCTCCCTTTCTATTTACTCTCTACTCTCTACTCTCTCTCTCTCTCTCTCTCTCTCTTGCTCTCTGTCTCTCCCGTGGCTTGGCTTCACTCCATTTGGGGGGATTCTGGAACTTGGCTGGCTGTGAAGCGATTTCACAGGAACCTTCACAGGGGAACCAGTGTTCCTCTTTTATGCGAGATACAGTCACCTCCGTCTCCGCTCCACACCCACTGCACCCCCACCCCCCCTCCCCGCCCCCACCCTCACCCTTTCCCAAACTTACAGCCGAGGAGAGAGAGAGAGAGAGAGAGAGAGAGAAAGTCCCAAGTCAACACAAGCTGAACTACAGAGCATGTGAGACGCGGAGCATTGTGAGCTGGCGCTCTCATCAACAAGTTTGCCGAGTTGACAAACCTGGGCGAGGGTTAGTGGTGTGTGTGTATGTATGTGTGTGTGTGTGTGTGTACGTGTGTGTGTGCCTGAGTGAAAAATCATACCATACATGTAGAGGCAAACAGTGGCTTTGTGTAACAAGGGCAAAGTGCTCTTTTGCTTTGAATTCAAGACAAAAGGTTAATTAGTCAGCAAAACTTAATTTCAAGGCTTGTTGGTTGAGTTAAAAAGTGAGAGATTATAAAATGTCCTGGGCTGTCACTCTGGTAATTTCACAGCAACCTCAACTGTGATACTGTTAACTTCTATTTTTCCACTTTCTTGCCTGTCATGCGGTAATCCTGAGTTGAATAGAGATCAGTAGATGTTGGGAATACTGGCTTTGCTGAACTCTTGGTATTTCAATCAGTAAATCTGAGTTCACTAACGACTGCCGTTATAAAACTTTCCCTTCCGTCAAATGGCAGTTTCTAATGGTTGAATAGTCACAGGCTGTTTATCTGTTCCTCCTTAGCATTATAACAGTCATTGTATCTCTTCACAAATGGCCAAAGCAAAGACGAATCATTTTGTGAAGTTTGCCAATTTAATTCCAAGGCCTAATTTTGAAAGATTACAAAATGATAAGAAGAAGAAAAAAAAAAAAGATAGTTAACTATTAATTCTCCCCTTTCTGATGAAACAGTGGGGCGCTGATAAAAGATTTTTAATGGAGTTTTCAGTCAATTAAAACAGTTGCCTCTTTTTCTATACTTAATTAACTTTCATAATGTCTTTATGAGCGTCTTTATGTCACGTGGATGAGACGCACGAGGTGAGCCACTGAACACGTATGACCTTATACAGATAGACCTGAGTGTAGACCTTTTCTCTTCATTTACGACACAGGGTAGAAAAATTAAAAAAAAAAAAAAGATGTGAGTAAAGAAACCGTGGAGACGTCTCTTTATCCGTTTGATGGTTTTGGATAGAGGGATTTACTTCCATTTTTCTTTTTCTCCCGAAAACAGCACGGATGCATTGCTCATCCCTTTCTTTTACATTTGAAAAGACTCCCTCTGTCTTTCTTTGTCTTCTTTCTCCTCTCATTCCATCACTCCATACTCCCATCTCCAGGCAGTGGCGGCCACGAGAAAGGGTTAACGGAGAGATTTAAAGTCCGTGAAAGTAACGAAAAGGAATCCTCTATTGGGAATGTATTAGTCATCTTTACAGCAAATCTGACTGTGACTGCGGCTGTTGTTTGAGCCACATCCCAATGTGGTTACAGTCCCAGGATTGTCATCAGATAGTCACTTCCTCAAGAATACAGTCACCAACCACCAACCAACCCCCCCCCCCCCCACCCCCGCCCCCGCCCCTGCCCCTGCCCCCGCCCCTGCCCCTGCCCCTGCCCCTGACCCTGACCCTGGGCATCGCAAGTCCGGTAAAACTAAAGCTGTTACAGTTTTATTTAGCTTTACCCTTACAGTCATGAAACTGTGTTTAACACAAAAATGGTTGTTGAGCGTATTAGAAGAGGTTAAGAGACAAATTTGAGAGAGAGAGAGAAAAAAAACCGTTTTGTTTGAGTATTCCTTTGGGTACTTTTGGGCATTGATCACATTAGACTTTTTTTTAAACATTTAGAATAATCTCAGACCTCTGATCAGTTGAAGAATGAGCTGGTGTAAGTGTGCTATAAACACGGTTCACATTTCCTCTTTAACATTTCTCTCTCATTTATTATCCAGCATCACTGAACATCTGACCTGTGTTGGGTAAAGAATAATGGATTTACTTTTTTTTTTAAGCTGTTTTCAGAAATGTGCCAGTTAACATAGACTAATTATACTACTAATCTTCTTTTAAAGCATTTTTGTACCAAAGATCTTGTCATTTTGCAAAATGTTAGGAGAAATTTGTTCAGGCCAGTGTGCTACAGGAAGAATTTATATGATAATTTATTATGATTTTTTTTTAATCAATCATATCTCATGTTCAGGAAATAATTTGGTGTTGTTTTATATACATCCAAACTTCATTTTTCTGATAAAGTGAACAGAGATGTATATGATGTGATTATAGGTGATGTTAAGAAATACTGTGGGTTCATCTAACATTAAAAAACACACAAAAATGCAGAAACACAAATTAAAGAAGAGTATATGTTTAACACAAGGGTTTACGAATACACTCACTCTCTCTCTCTCTCTCTCTCTCTCTCTCTCTCTCTCTCTTTCTTTCTTTCTTTCTTTCTCCTCCTCCTCTCTCAACACACTTACACACAGTCAGAGGACAGTGTGAGGGGACACTTCTGAAAAACTATCAGTGCCAAATGTCCATTTGAACTTTTCAGATTCGCCTCGTGCGCCCTCCACGCCCCCCCGCCCCCCCCCCCCCCCCCCAAAAAAGTAAACATCAAACACCAGGAGAAAAGCAGGAGTGACAATCATTATCATAGACTGTCTTCTCCCCCCACCATTGGTCCTCTCCCCACTGATAGATAGCAATCAGCCCCCAAACAGTCGGATCCTTTTGGCTGGGTCTCATTTTGTACCTTTTAACCTTGCACTTCCCCCGGTCCAAGCTTTTAGTGTGACAGGCAGTAAGAGAGGAGCGAGAGCCCGTAATGGTGTTCTCCCAGCGGGAGGGCACGACTCTGGGGGGGGGGGACAAGTCCCTGCTTAATGTCATCTGCACAAGAATATGTAGAGGGTAAAAAAAAAAAAAAAAAAAAGGCATTGATCCACGGGGCTGCGGCGACCCAGGGGCGCTACTGTTAACTCCCAGAGACCCCGTGCCCCTCGCGATGCCAGCGAAGGTCCATTCTCTCCTCCTGTCTGCCTGCTGCTCCAGACTGCACTGAATACATCTATCACTCTTTTTTTTCTCTCTCTTTCTCCTCTCTCTCTCCCTTTCTCTCTCTCTCTCTCTCTCTTTCTCTCTCTCCCCTTCTCTTTCTTTCTCGCTCGGTAATTGTTCTATTTTCCTACCATTTTTCCCCCCTTCAAACATCTGTCTTTCTTTTTCTTCCGTTTATCTTTCTTTTTCCGTCATTTCTTCGCCCTTTGTCACACATCCTTTTTTTTGACAGTCTTTCTCTCTTTCTTTTTCTTGCCTTTTCTCTGTTTATCTGCATCTTATTTTGACTACTGATTGCGGCTTAGAGGAAGATGGGCTCCCCATCTGTGTCAGGTTCCTTCTCAAGGTTTTTTTTTTTTTTTTTTTCCCTAATGGTAAAGTATTTGCTAATGCTGCCCTAGGTTTGCCCATGTGGAACACTGTAGTCAGCGTAATTAAAATGTGTACGACAAATGTACAACTGAACAGAACAATATCAAATCAAAATGAATTGATCACATTTTTGTTTCTTTCAGGCTGCCAGGGATCCCAATCCAAGCTTCTCCACATCAGCTACGTCAACAGGAGTGTGGTTTTGATCACTGGGATTCAGTTTAACATTGATTTTTACGACACACAGGCTCACCTGCTCCCCAGCGTCCATTGTGGAGCGCTGCTTTGATGCAGTACAGTTTAATTACACATGGATTCCGACTGAATGATAAAACTGTACGTTTACAAAGCCTGGATTCAGCCACCTGTTGGACGACCTTGTTACGGATTTCTGCTATTCTCATTCTATATCCTTTTGGACAAGATCTCTTCAGCATCTGTCTAAAATTTCATGTTTTTTGTTTTAGAATCTTTTTTTTTTTTTTCTTTTGTTCAAGCTTGCTTCCTTCTTGAACATTTCACTATAACGAGAACGGACCAATGAATCAAAAACTGATAGGCTGGGACTGACTACCTCTTTTGTTAGTGAAATCTACTTAATGACTATTGTAGCATCGCTCTTAAATAACTGAAGTGATTAGCTTGATGAAAAAGACTCTTTTATGTCATTACAGATGTGCATCAGGTCCAAAAGAAGCCCCCGTTTTTTAAAGAGAGCTGGAGGGGGGTTGGGGGTGGAAGGGGGGGGGTGGGGGGGTTGTTGTACGCTGTGACGTGCAGTAACACTGCCCCCTTTTGAGTGGATGATCCTTGAGCTGAACCCCTTTATATGAGCCACTGACTGTAGAACCAGAGTTGGCATGACATGGCAACGATTCAAAACGAGTCAGGGATTATTGTGCAGAACTCTGTCGCACGCCGGAGGTGAACAGCACCTTCGTGAGCGATACTTTAGCGTTCTTTCATTCTCCAGATTCCACTGGGATGTAGCTGATGTTTCATCTCCACTAGCCTGTAACTAAGAGAGGAAAATGGGGAGAGCATGAAATGTCATGTCACTAAAATCAATAATTTGGTTGATAACATGTTTATTGAAGTATGTTGTCATGCATTTGAGTTGTAATGGAATAAAATAAAAGATGAAATAGATTTGATGAACAGTTATCTCAGCATGAGAGAATGTGTTCTTTGCCTAAAGGCACCGACAGTTCACTGTATTGTTGGTTGTAAAGACATTATGTTTTATTTTGTCACATTATTACTGGTTTCAGTTGGAATCAATATTTAGGAAAAGTGGTAAGCTGCATTAGGCCTTTTTCATGCTGTAGAGTAGAGTATCATTTTTCATTTGTGTCATGTCAAATGTGTTTTGAACAGGGTGATAATTGACTATTTGCCCAAATACTGAGAAACAGTTTCTCACTCTTTGCTTTTTCTGGGGGAATATTCATCCCTTGAGAGAACAAAAGCTTACTCTCACTCTCTCTCTCTCTTTTTCTCTCTCACTCTCTCTCTCTCTCTCACTCTCTCTCTCTTGCTTTCTCTGTCTCTCTCATAGACAAAAGAGTGCCACTCATAGAAAATTACAAGGGAGAGGGAGAGAGGTTAGCATATCCACTCTGACACAACAGAAATAGGCACTGGTTTCAGATATTTCCCTAGACATTAAATTACTCTTAAAATCCCACATTAAAACATTTTTAAAGTCAAAGAATAAAGAATTTAGAAATTAAATGACATCTTAAACTGAAGGTTAGAATGAACAGATTTTCTAAAGCTCCATTTGTAAAGATATAAAATCAGGTTTACAAACGACTAAGATGATCAGTGGAAGAATTAAAACAGTTACCTGCATCTAAAAATTATTTTTTGACAACACTTTAAAGATCACAGTTGAAATTTGTAATCTGCAGGAGTGACTCTGTACCTTTTGGCACTGAATGAAGGCCTTCTGTTATGTCTAGATTAGTCAGATTGATGGACAAGCCAAAATCATTTACAAATATTATGGTGGAGTGTTGGTAGCACTGCTACGCTGTGCTAATTAGCAAGGTACAGGTTAGATCCATTCCTGATTAGGCTGTGAGTAATTTAATAGGAGCATTAGGGGACAAACAGGTCTGTTTTACTGGTGTAGCGTAGAGCAAAACAACGTTTATTAAGAGGCAGCTAGCACTTTGTTGCTTAATATCCCACAATTGCGTGTGTGTTTCAAGTTCAAGTAATTGCTAATCAGCTGTTAATTTTGTGGGTTTGTTTGCTGCCAAAAAGCACTGCATACCATTTGGACCTCCTATTGACAACCATTTATAGCGGATGTCCATATCAAATACACAGTGATTAGTAATACACTGTGGGAATCAGTGCCCTGTGTATGAATCTATATGACATCGTTCAACCCTACTCTGGAGAGTAAACTCACAACTAATTCATTCAGTCTATGCATGCATCACCTATCATTAAATGTGAGAACAACTGTATTTCTATCTAATTTATTGTGTCATGTAATAATTCATTTGTTTATGTCCTGATGCAGTGGTGGTGTAATGTCAGTGTGTTGTCTGTTGGTCTTCGGACATCATGTCATGGCAGGATATTACCTTATTTCTTTTTCTGATGCTGATGATGTCATGGGCCACCTTTGTTGAGGATGATAATTCTCCCAGCAACTACACAACCATAGTATCATTTTTTTTTTTACCAGCCATATATTTTCACACAAGGCTTCTTTATGAAAGGACATCCTCAATGACTAATACAAGCTTGATCAATCAATCATTTCCCATTCTAACTGCATAACTGAGCATGACATTGCATGAAACACAACATTTATGGCTAAAGTTTTCTTTTATCATGTATGTGTGCGCACGACGTGTTTGTGTGTGTGTGATCGTGTGTGTGTGTGTGTGTATGTGAATGAGACACAAACCAGCGGACTTTACCTGTCTCGGAATCCCAGAGTTCCGGGCTGCCCTGGGATTCAGCCAAGCGCTGCCAATTAGTCGTAAGCCAATGCCACGGAGCAGCAGGAGGAGGAGGAGGGTCCTGGGATCATATTCGGACTACTGGGGCTCTGTGCATCTGCGTGGCACCAAACTACTGACACCATTTACAAGAGCCAACTTCAACAGTCTCATATTCACCTGTTTCCGATGAAGCAGATAAAGGTGCCTAGCGCGCTGATGAGAAAGTTGACCTGCCAAGCTCCTGGTGCTCATAGTTTTGTGTCTCATTCGGCCTTTTTTTTTGTTTTAATTTTTTTTTTTTCTGTTTGCTTTTCCCTGTACTTTTAACTCTCTGTTTAACTGCTACTCTATCTCTCGCGCTGCCTCTTTTTTCATTTCCTCTCTTTCTTTTTGCTTTGTTCTCTCTCTTTCTCTTCACTTCCCCTCTCAAAATTATTCATCAATAAACACTTAAATTTAAGAAATGAACAAACTGTGAATTCATTTCTGATTCAAGCTGGATTATTATGCATTACAAGAACAGAAAAGTTCTACCATAGCGGCAAGTGTATGTAGCATACGGCAAGTGCTGTGGTATAACCTTCATCAGACAACTATTGCAGTAGTTCTTTATAGCAGGTCCTCCTCCATTCTGAGTGTAAGTTAGCAGTGGGGCACCCCACTGTCAGTCAGAGTGCTACTGATGTGATTTAGGAGGTAGACAGGCGGGGAGCTGTAGTTATCTCTGTTGTGGAGTGTCTCTCTGATGATCCGCTCCCACATCACAGATATCACTAATCCCATAATAAGACCATGCTAGAACAAGCCTTCACTGCCTGTCTCCGTAATCTGATATCTACTGAGACTGGGCACGATAAAGGACAAAATGAAAAAGGATGGGGACAGGCAAGGGAAAAAAACAAACAAACAAAATACAAAATATTAGTGCTCTATGTATGTTTGTGTGTATGTATGTATGTACATATCTATCTATCTATCTATCTATCTATCAATCTATCTGTCTATCTATCTATCTATCTATCTATCTATCTATCTATCTACCTATCTAACTATCTATCTATCTGTCTGTCTGTCTGGGTGTGTGTGTGTATGTGTGTGTTATGTCATTTTAAATACATTCAACCTTGTTTCGCACCAGTAATGCCAGACAGTTTTTCTGGCCTAGTTTTTCTGGTAAACGTCCAAGTCTTCAGGGCCTTTCCTGCTCTCTTCTAAGCCCACACTGGGTTCACCTGTGCTGGGAAGGCCAGGAGTCTGGGGAGGGGCTCGTGTGGGAGGGTATCAGTGTTCCCAAGTAACAACCCTTAATTCGGTGGTATTGTTCGTCTAATCCACCTGTCCATCACGGCTCAGTAAGTGCCTCTTTTCTGCCTGTCCATCAGAGAAGGCCAAAGTCGACTTTCATCTCGTATCGGGTGACGAGATGGGAGGGGCGGAGCAGCTTTAACAGGTAAGGTCTCCACAGTGCAGGGACACCCTTGGGAACCACACTACACGCACTCCTTTTAGGGTGCCCCACCCCTCCACTCCTCTCTTTTTCACCCCATCCCCCCAGTCCACCTCCATGAGCCCAGTCTACCTGCTGCCTAGACAGACAACAAACAGCATTATCAAAGGTATCAGTGACAGTGTTGACCAGAAATACACCCCCCCCCCCCCCCCCCCCCCCACACACACACACACACAGAGACCGTTTTCCCCCCACCTCAGTCTCAGAGTCTAACAGTAATATGAACCAGACAAACAAAATCTCTAACTGTTCCTCAGACGGTAAACCATGGGAATCTGTTACAGGTTGTCTCAATAAAAGCTAAAGTAATAGTTGAAACATAGGTACACAATAAGCCCTGCGAGAATGTATCAGTTCAGCTAAGCTCATAGGTGTCAAAGCAGAGAGACTGATGACACAATTTCAGTTACGTGCGTGAGCTACGACAACTCATTCCCATTTGGAAAATCAACTCATGGCCACTCAATAATAAGCCTCAGAGGTTGTGCTGTGAACTGTCCTCATAGTTCAAAGAACTGATCAATGACTTGGTACCATAGGAGCCTGTCCAAGGCTAAGATTAATTGAAAGTGTGCCAACAGTTAACGGTTCCTAAAACGCAAAGATCTTTATGGTTTTGTATTCTTTGGTGGGGTGTGTGTGTGTGTGTGTGTGTGTGTCAGTCACTGGAATGAGAATCTGTTCAACCTTGAGAAAGCACAGAATCTTGGCTCTTTCATTTTGGTAAATGGATCAACAGAAAAAAAAAAAGATTCTGGCTTTGTCCTCCAACAGAGAAAATTCAAGCTGTGAAAATGTTAGAAGTGGTAAAGAAACTTTCAACGACAACTCACACAATAACAAACGGCAGTTTGTGCAAGGTTAGCTGATGGTGTCATGAAGTCATTCGGTTTGATTTCTTTCACTGCCCTACACTCTTTCAGTTAAAAAATAAACAAAGGACCAAATACTTATAAAAAAAAATTCACATGGATGATATGAGTTCTCTATCTGTTTTCAGCCATGTTCGTTAAAGATCATGTTCAGATCATGTTCTTTAACATGTGTTTGGCTTGTTCACTCAAGTATGAGATAAAATCCTTCGTCCGTGTTGTAGTCATAGCAGATTTTAAAGTAAAAAAGAGAAAAGAAAAAAAAAACAGAAATGAGGGGAAATAATGAACGGGTCATGTCTGAGAAAGATTTTCCGTCGAGACCGACAGGAGGGTGAGAGAGGAAGACGCACTGTAGACCTCCAGAGTGGTTTGGACCGAGACGGTCGAAAGACTGTGGGTGAACTGCTCAGAGCACCTGGTAATTAAAATTGCTAATGGCAAGCAATTACCCAAGCCAAGCTTTCCCTTGGACGACAGAGAATGACTGAGCCCCTTTTGGGGAGGTGAAGAAAAAAAAAAAAAAAAAAAAATGAGGGGGGGGGGGTTGCCCGTTATCTCCTGATGAGTACTCAGGAGCAGTAGCTCACCCTCCATGGTTCTCTCTCTTTTTTTTCTTATTTTTTTGTCCTGGAGAGGAACTGCTGTAAGGAAGTCAACAAAAGAGGAGAACATCTGCTGGAGGTTACCAGACAGTGCCAGGACCACCAAGCCAGGTGCAGGTTTTCAGGGGTACGCCCTCAGAGAAAGACTTAGCACAGCTAGAGCCACGCAGCTTTTCAGAAGGGTAAACACTGCAAAGACCATCACCTGTTTCTTTGTCCAATACCAGCTGAGCATGTGGGACTTGCAGCTGGCTCAGTCCTCCTCCGTTTGGTGTTTGTTTTCCTGCCAAAAATGGTCACCTGTTTTTGTCCCTGTTAGCCTTGTAGCCAAGGGCTTGTTTGTAAAGAAATAATTATTTGAATCAGGAATAATTCCTTCTACAAAAACGGCACTTCAAAAGGATCATATTTAAGTTTTCTGTTTTTTTTTTTTGTTTTGTTTTGTTTTTTTTTCCCCTCATGGGGTTGTGAAATTTTAATATGTCGTTGCAACGTAAAACGAAGAAGCTTCCGTACAGTGTGTGAGTCAGACCTGGCTGATTAGCAATGGGAGGGTGGTGGTGGTGGGGGTAACAATCGCCCCTGCTGTCTTGCCCAAGCTCGAGCCCCGTTGACCCAGCTTAATTGGCCGTGTAATGATGTCGACCTGAGGAGGCCCGCGTGAGAGCTGTCCCGGTTCCCACAGACGCGGGGACAGCGCCAATCTAACCCGCTTGCTGAAAGACTGACAGGAAGAAAAGCGACACCGTACAATACCTCTTCACCCGGGTGGAGTATTTCACCGGCTAATTAGGTGCGCCCCGTTTCCATAGCCACACATAACTCAGCAGGCCTGCTGCGCTCGGGGCACAGTGAAAACTACGGGTAGTCAAATGCGTTCTGGCGTTGATTAAGATATTGTTCTCTGTTTATTGTCATCCTTTGTTAATTACCTTACACAATCGACTACCTCTCTGCAGCGATATAATACAGCCACACACTTTCGTATTAGAATATTTAAATACCAAACGATTTTTTCCCAAAAACTACTTTTCAGGAAAACTTGGTAGAAAAAAAGTGAAGCTTTAGCAGGATCGGTAAACAATATGTTACGGTGGTAAAAGAAAAATAGGCAAAATTTGTGGTAACTATGGTTGTAATAATACTAACAGCTCTACCTGTATCGCAGAGAACAGAACTATTGTTTGTTCTTAAAACGGGATAAATATCAATACAAAAGGCGCGCTATTGTTTGTTCTTAATAAAGGATAAGGGATATCAATACAAAAGAGAGAAAAACCCTGACACCGTGACTTAGGTATGATGAAATCATTCAGCTCTACCCATTTCTCATAGAAAAAAAAAATGATGGCCTACAATACCCTTTATAAGAATAGACAATTCTTGTGCATCTTTAGGCTGCAAATTATATTCTCATTGGCCTTCTTTCTTAGAACCACTGACATTCCATGGGTCAAATTCACCTCAAAAAATAAACAAAAAATGGAATGTCAGTGCTGTATGAATGTTTTGCTCTGAAAATGTACTTAAGCTGTTGACAAAAGAGATTCAGACAAACAACCCACCGTAAGTAAACAAAACCATGCTGTATCCCTCTCTTCGACCTGAATTATTTTGTTTTCCTGAGCCCATCCATACAAAAGCATCCTCGCCCTGGTTGTAAAAGTTATATCGCCCCCCTCTGGTTGTAATGAAAATTGTTTTCTCCCATCCATCATCAGCCTTTGAAGGGAGATAGCTTTGAACACTGAGGCAGGGAAGACTGGGCAATTACCTGTGATCGATAGCAGTAAATATGAAACCACGCAAAGCCCATCCACAGAGCGTGAAGGCCCTGCCGTATTATTCAGGGAGCTGAAGAGTGATACTTGAGATAACCCAGGCAAATTAGACAGATGTTAACATTAGACCATGTCATCACACTGGCCATACCGGCATATTAGAGACCAATAAAGTCTCTTAATGAATTGTTGAACAAAATTACGGCTGCAAATCGTGTGTGTGTGTGTGTTTGTGTGAGTGAGTATTTAGCTGGGTGGCTAGAGGTAGCTTTAACCCTTTGTGTGTGTGTGTGTGTTTAGCTGGGTGGCTAGAGGTAGTTTTAACCCTTTGTATGTGTGTGTGTGTGTGTGTGCGTGCGCATTTGTTTAAGGATTTGTATTTAACTCAAATGAGACATTTTCAAAAGACTTCAGCAGTAATAGATCCACTCTTATTTGTTTAGGGGTCCTAAGAATTGCAGTACCCATACTACAAATAAACTACCCACGGTTTACAACTTTAATAATTAATATTTTATCAAGACTCATATAGCATTGCAAAGGTTTTATAAGTCTTATGAAGTCATCTACCAACACTCTTTAAAAGTGTAACTTATTTGCTGCACAAGTAATAAACTGTTTTAAAAAAAAGTTTAAAGTGAAGTAGGTTGAGAAGAAAGACTAAATGTGTACTTTGTCTTACTGGTAGAGTCAACAGTAAAAACAGCAGAAAAGAGCAGTCGGTAAGAATTCTCTCTCTCTCTCTCTCTCTCTCTCTCTCTCTCCTTCTCCCTCCTGATCCTCTCCTGTCTGGGAGTCTGGGATCAGGAGGAGGGAGTCATCATCCTTAGACAACATTGTTATTGACGAAGCCTGGTAGGCATGATAAGGGGAGGCGGAAAATCAATCACCTCGATTGGGAGGCTGGGATGGGAGGGCTGCACTTGGCAGCTGATCTTCGTGAGAGACGTTAAAAAAAAAAAGGAGGGAGCAGAACCTAAAACTCAGAGATTATTCCAGAAATTCGATGTAAAAAAAAAAAAAAAAAATTTAGAACAAGCCTTAGCTGAGACTGCAGTCACTGCCAGTGCAGGAACCTCTCGTTTACAAAAAAAGAATAAAATTTTGGATTATGTAATGATGAACACTCTATTGGTTCTTTTAGAGATACTTAATAATGTCCTAGTCCTCATTATGAACAGAATAACAGAACATATTGCTCTTGAAACCAAACTGTATAAATTGTGCTTATGCAAATAATGTCTTTCAAAAAAAAATGAATGGCTTTCAGCATGATTTATTCAATTTTTGAAATTACGTGTAAAATAATCTTCTGACATAATTCACCATAAAATGTATATCTTCTTTTTTTTCTTTTTTCAAATTATTCCTTAGTCAAAACAGGAATACATAGGGACTCTTTGGCCCCTGGCATGTGGAATCCGTTCAGGATTTTGAAATGGGAATGTCTAATTGGATTAAGAGAGTTAAGGTTCTAATAGAGCACTCAGAAAAACTGTTGAACATCCCTCTGGTGAAAGACACGGAATAATAATAATAATGTCATTATGGATAATTTTTTTTTTAATGTTTTCTACCGGTCTTAATTCAATCCTCCCACATTTGTTTGTAACTTTGTAAATATTCACCCCAGGACTTCTTTTCAATGTCTGCCCTTAGCATTTATTTCCGTTATTTAGGCAGATACTAATGCTTAATCAACACTGACAGCTTTTGTGTCTTTCTTTTATAAGACTGAAGGATATTCTCAATGAAACTCCATCTCAGGGGTCACCGTGGTGAAATCCTATCACTGTCATAAGATGACGTCTTGCCCGTTAGGAGGAGCAGTTGGTAACTGAAAAGATGTCGGTAATTTAACAGGTACAGCTGAAATATTGTCCTCGTCTGGCTAATGATGCATTTCTGTTATGAATAATCATTGTTTTCTTATTTGTTCAATTTAGCTTGAGCATTACCACTACTATTTATGGCCTATATAACTCTTCTTTATCATGACATTACTTATTCATAAGGACCAACAGCAGTTGGCCTCTGTTGTTGTTGTGGTTATGTCTAAAAGGTTAACCCTATACCTTATAATCTCAGGTAAAATTAACCCACTGGTTTCAGTACGACATTTGAAGTGTACATTTATTTGGCATGCGTGTCTTTTATGTTCCCCTGGTTTTGAGAGAAGTAAGTCTGCCTCTCTGGTCTAATTAGGATTCCCTTAGCATAATGACCACTTCTGTTCTGACCTCTGTTACTCTTCACGAGCATGTCCAGTGGTCACAGTGAAGTCCACCAGGAACTGCATGTCACCATGGTTCCCGTTTTCACGAAGGTGATTGGCTGCAGAGACGCTTGACACGGTCGATTCTTTGAATCTCTCACAAACACATTAGTAGATCTGTACATCACAAAAAAATGCGTCTCGTTAGTGCGCTGGGTCCGGCGTCACAAGAACCTTCACGATTAAGCACATTTGATCAAGAATGATATGAGATCAGAAAATATGAACACTCAAAAAAAAAAAAAAAAAAAAGAGAGAGAGAGAGAGAGACAGAAAGAGACAGAGAGAGAAAGATGAGTCTCTCCGACAGCCAAATGAAATTTCTGCACAATTTGCTCTAATAAGATGAGAGGTTAAGAGGTTGGTGCATTTCCATTCTCCATCTTCTTTTCATCCTGATTCAGACGGCGTTCTTGACTCAAGGTTAGCGCTGAGGTTAGCCTGAGGTTGCGGTTGTGACAGGGGGTTCACAGGTGTCAACGTTCTCTGCCAAAGCTTCCACCTCCACAGCTCTGGAGTGCTAATGGAGTGAGTCAGGTTTTTTCAAATCTGAAGGCCTGCAATATACTGGGTCAGAATCTATAAGGATTCAACCTTCTCAGACTCTGCTTGTCTCAAAAATAACCGTTTTAGCTAAAGTTACAGCGAGCAGTAATACAGACATGCTAATGTTCTACCGAATTCTTCGTCCTCTGCAAAACCAACAGCATAGCCAGTGGTAATTAACATAGTGTTGACCCAGTCTATATCATGGTTTCTGAATTTGTACTATTTGTACTGAATTTGAAGTTCAGTGAAGCATTTGATCCCTAGGCCAACCAGTAGTGTTTTGCATACTGTGAGCGACTGTGGAACAAGAGAAATGGAAGAGTAAAAACACGCAGAATAAAAAATATGAATACATACAAAACCATTTCAACGAGTCCGACACCTCAGTGGAAAAGATGTTTGTGAAACACGAACATGCATTTTTTTTCCAAATAAATTCTAAATATGTGTACTACATAAAGTCACATTGCGTAAAGGTATGTTGTCTGAAACTATCACCCTACACACGGTGCGGACGTCTTGACAGGACAATGAACGGGAATGAGTATTGCAAGTGTGCGTTACAAAACGGCACATAAAACTCCTTAATCTCGAGTGAGGAGCCTTGATGCTGAGGTAATACGTAGCAGAGATGGAACACTCATGGTCCACAGTTCTCACAAAAAAAAAAAAGAGAAGAGAAGGACCTTCAAACCATACACACGATACACTAATAGGCTTTGCAACCAATGGCCATTTTACAAAATTGCCTTATACTAACAACACAGTAACATTCTTCCAATGCCAAATCAAGCCAATAATGGATGCTGGATGTTGAACTCAGATGAAGTTGTGATGGGGGTCCTCCTGTCTCCATGTTTACTGAACCATTAAGATTCATTTTAAGTCAATAATAAATGGCTCCGTTTGGTGGACAAAGGGAAAAAAAAAGTGCAATGATTCATAAACAATCTTAGCAAATAACAGCAATTTCAGAACTAATGGGTAGATTTCACACCTGAATGGATTCACACACACGTACACACACACACTCCATTAAACATGTTCAATTGCTAGACTTGCTTTAAGAGTATGACTTCAAGGAGCTTGCCCCCCCCCCCCAGTGCCCCCCCCACCCAACAAAAGTACGATTCCTTGGAAGATGTAGGGCTCACCGGTTATTACGATTAATTACTCTTAATTTAGCAAAATGGTAAATAATCACGTCTGAGTGTGATCTCCTTCCCCCACGGGTATGTTTTACAACAGGAGGACAGGATTATAATCTAATGTCAGCATGAAGCCCAGCACATGACTGCATCTTACTCTGCTCTGTTATTAAAGTATTTTGTTGATTTCATACTCCATGGATCTGGACACAAGTCGTGCCTGTTTAGTAATATTAACTTTTCAAATCTGTTTGTGTGTGTGTGTGTGTGCTGAGAAGTGCTAGGATCATACATTATTATAAGATGATTTCATGTGCTGCGTTCCAAACTAATATTCAGAACAAAAAACAATACACATTGAACTACTCGCTTAACTGCTGGCAAAACATCACTATGCTTGTGTAATCACCTGTGTTCATTTTAATTTGATTCTTAACACTAAAATCTTCTGCCTTCGACTCTAAACAGTGACTGTGGGGGCGTGGTATGAAGGTGACCCCACCCATCTGTGGCTTTGTATCGGGTTCATAATCTAGAAATCCTCTCACTTCTTCTTAAGATTTGAGATCTAGCACATTCCAATATGCATAGCATCACTTCAGTTAGTCTTGGATCAGCTGATGAGAAAGGGCGATTAAACAATAATTCCAAACGTGCTTTTCATGTTAAATGTAACTGTGCGATTCGCAGACCAATCAGCATCACTGCCTCATCTGAAAATTCTGGTTGTGAAATAACTGGCACAGCTTCTGATACATAGATACACTCACAAGTACACACGCACACACAGGCCACACAAACAGTCCAAGAAACATGGACAGAAATAAACGCAACGCCCCACCCACACACACCTTTTAAAAAAAAAAAAAAAAAAAAAACAGTTGGATAATCATTGGCTCTGAAGTTCATTCCCAGCATGCACTGTGAGGCTGGTCCTCCTGTGTTTACAACGTGTCCCTGCATCCTGTTTGGGCCTCTTCTGATGTCATCCTCTCAACTGAGCTGGGGAAAAACAAACGGAAAGGACTTTGGCAGTCACCCCTTTCCCTCCCTCCCTCCCTCTCTCCCTCTCTCTCTCTCTCTCCTCAGCATAAATCCCCTTTAGCTGTGCCAAACGTCCCTTTACAGAGCTCAGTGCCACTTGTCATTGAATTTGTCAAAGCCCCACTTTCCGTCTGCAGGGAATTTTAAGGAGGACATTCTCATCCCACAAGCCACTGTTAGATGCTGAATTTCAATCACAGTTTTAAATCGAACTGTTTTCAGTGTAAACCAGAGACAGTCAAATCGATACAGCATTAAGAGATTACTAGACGCTGCCGAAATAAGAAAACTTGAGCGTGACTGAATTCATCAGATCTGTGACATTTTTAGGGAGCGGTCAAAATGACATGTGTCAAATCCCAAACTTCACAACACAGACTAGGAGTGTAGGTGCTGCGCTAAAAATCCTTGTATCATCCCCCTTACGTTGCCACCAAAGTCTGTATCTTAGATGCTAGGTGCAAGATAAATGACTACACCAGAGTGTAAGATTCTACAGCCCAGAAAGGGGGACAGCCAGGTCTGAACTCTTGCATAGCACACTTGCACCACCATCTGGCCATCAGGTGTAATAGTCGATGTACCAGTCACTGTGCGGTGACTCGTTGCTGTAGAAATAATTCAATTTTATTTGTCTGATTGATTCACGGTTTCAGACTGGACCAGGTGTTACGGGCCCTGAGTTAGAATTGGTTTCTAAGGCCGGACTGTGGTCTTACGGGCTGATCTAGAAACGGTTTCAGACTGGACTGAGGTCGTGTGGACTGACCTAGAATCAGTAGATGAAAAATCAAAATAAGCAAAGCTCTGTTATCAGAGCTGCTGACGGTAGAGAGAAAACAAACACATGTTGTGAGCTTCTATTCCCAAAGCCACAACAAGCCTACAGAATTTCTGGAGGGGTTTTTTTTTTTTTTTGGTAAAACAAAAAATATTTGACACAGACACATCTCCATTTCTTTTCTTCATTTATTACAAGCAAATTTACAGTTCTTTGCCATCAACAGCTACAGAAAAGCTGGCAAAAAAATCCATGTATATCTACAGATATCAATCTGTTAAAAACTGTATACAAAAAAGACCCCCAAACTGTACATTAATTCATATTACTACATATATACCATAAAGTGTACAGTAGTGTACAGACATTTAAATATAGATTAAATTCAGAGCAACATCATGTATGCCTTGTGCCGATGGATTGAGAAAAGCAAACACACATTCTGTTAAACTGTAAAGGCTGACATAGGTAAAGCCTCACTGGAGTTTGTAAAGCTATAGATTAGAACAGTAGACATCTAATATCATATTTGGTCACACTTTTATTTTTTTTTTCCTTTAAAACAACAGTGAGCAAATTTCAAATAGTTCTCTTTTTCAGTGTGAACAGTGTTCATGAGTTACCTCCCCCTTTACAAACAGTGCATGTCGACTTTACTAACCATTAAACTTTTTAAAAATGAACCCCCGGAAAAAAAAAAAAAAACACAACCAAAACAAAAAGAAACAAAAAAACAAAAGAACAGCAGAGCAGTAAAGAGTAGACAATTAAAGCTACAATTCATCTTTTTTTGTTTTTCTCAACGCTGTCGTAATGTGCCCTATGTCTAATTTTGGTTGTTACAAAAACTGAAACCAAAACATTTCTAAATAAATAAAAGTAAGTCAGTTATTCTCTGAATACAAAAGTAGCAAAAGATGTTTTGTTTTGTTTTTTTTCCTCTTAAGATGTACAAAATATCTATTTTCAGACAGTTCTGTTCATGAGATAGGAGTCAGAATATATCAGTTGTTGAACGCACCTCCGTGCGCGTTCAAGAAAAGGTCAGCATTCAGTGATGGTCTTGGTTCTAGGGTTACATAATAATAAAAAAAGGGTTCTTTCATGCGGTACAGTGGTCTTGTCGTCTGAAAAAGAAGACTCAAGAGGGTAACACAGTTTTCTGCTCATACAGTGTGTACAAATTTGTTCTAACACACACTCTCTCCCAAACTGTTTTTTTTTTTTCCTTTTAAACCGATTACACGAAAATTCCGTTGCTATGGTAACCGGTCGTTGCTAGCAAACCTTTTGATTTCAGACAGAACAGAGAGGATGAGTGGTTAGTTAGTAAGTTAGTTAGTTTTTTTCGTTTTGTTTTGTTTTTAAATACATTCAAAATTTCGGAGGAAGTCAGTGGCATTAACGGAATACGTAGTACCACAGAACGGACATATTCTCATTCTCCCCGGCTCAGCTTTAACACAGCAGTTTCCCAGCATTCATGAGCCCCCCCCCCCCCCCCCCGCCCCCCCCACACAAAAAAAAAACGTCATTGTTGCGTCAACAAGACATACAGATACATGGATTTTAAAAAAAAAATAAATAAAAAAAGATTTCAGCTGCTATGACAAATAACTTACACATATCCACTCTTTAGTTGAACTCTATTCCGTGCGTTTACTGTGCAGAAAAATCATATCATAAAGTGTACGTATATCTAGAGGTACTTCTTTGTTTAGTTTCAGTTTCTAAAGAACCAGGAAAAGAAGTACTTTAAGAACTAGATAGGTTTAGAGTAGTGAGAAGAAGCAGTTTTGTTTTAGCATGAAAAACCCATATAGACAAAATATGGCAGGATTAGTGAATACATAGAAATATTTGATGTTTGATTTACTAACATGATAGAGAGCTTGATGGTTACAGTGTTACCACGGAAACAGTGAGCATGCAAAACACTCAACCTTGATAAACCAGTGAGAATATTTTTAGACATCTGCTAAGAGACACCTCCATACATTCAAACAAATAGAGCTACACCACACCTTTGGACAGAGAGCAAACTTATTCACTCGTCATCACGCATTTCACTCACTCACCACATTAATTCATTCATCCGACATCCATTCCATACATGTAAACTTATCGTCCATATATATATATATATATGTTTTATAACATTCCAGTGCTATGAGTGTGATTGTGGCATTATTCATCAAATTGAAATCAAATTGAAAGATTTTACAGTGTTCCAGAATAATCCTTTCACACCATGTCTCCCCCTCCAGTGTTTTATACATAGACAACTACATATAGGTACATACAAGACTTGCGTGGTTTAGTCATTCGTGGATTTAAAGCAGGTTTTAAAATTTTCTAATGGGTATGAGAGATATATGTATGGAACCACACTGAACGCAAACGCACGCACATACAGTCAGATACATATCAGAGAGTACCGCAAGGCACCTACAATCAGACAGCTTAGAATTTCTACCACGAAACAGTTTTTTCTAGCTACTGATTTTCTCTCTCTCTTTCTCTCTCTCTCGCTTTCTCTCTCTCTCTCTCTCTCACTCACTCACTCACTCGTTGTACCACTCTCTGACTCTGTCACGGATGGTAAAATACACTTTATGCATGTCTGGCCACTTGACAGAGTGACTGAGCGAAAGGAAGCATGAAAAAAAAAAAAAGGTAAGTGTGGATGAAGAGGTAGAGAAACAGGACTGATCCAGCAAACGCCAACAACATCTCTATGTTAGAAAGCATGAGGGAAAAGAAAAGGGGAGACAGATTATGGAATGTAAGGCATAAAAAACAAACAAAACAAAACAAACCGAATGTGAACAGGACCACGTGAGATGAGAAGGAGAGTCCTCTGGTGTTCACACTGTGCCTCTGGTTCTGCTCTGGTTCTAATTCAGTTCCAGATATTCAGTGTGTGAACCAGAGTTTGAGCTGGCCAGTTACAAAGTGCTCTACTTTTCTCGAAGTGATTCATATAGTCAAATTTAGCAGCTGAACTAAATTGGATTTCACTCCAACCAGAGTCTTCAAAAGGCATGCAAAATGGCAGGGTCTTGAGATGTTTACTTTTTTTTCCACAATCAGTTTTTTTTTCCGGCATTTTATAGACCAATCACCAGTCGTGAGAGGCACGGTAGGGACACTAAACTGTGGTATGGACCAATCACAAATGACTTCGTCACGGACAGGGTGCGCATGACGGTTTCATGAAACTAGGCTGACGACACAGGTCTCCAGACAACAACTTAATCCAAAAAAAAAAAAAGAAAATCCCACACCGGAAAGCAAAAGCGGTCCCAAAGGTTAGAATAAGTCACTTTCATTTATATATGTCAGAATGGAAGTACGAGTTAAAGCAAATGAAGTAAAACTGTACGTATTTGAGGGTATTAAGGATGTTGCCATTGTTATGCTGTTTTCTGGAGACTTGTGTCATTTGTCTAGCAGCAACAGGAGTCATGGGTCCTACAGGTTGATAGATCCAAAACATTTGCTGGTACTGCACATGGACTTAAGGCAGTATAGCGGGGGTGGGTAGGGGGGGGTGGGATCTTAAAATGCCTTTACACGTTTGTTCCCCAATATCATTCTCATTATAAGGCAAATTTAATAAAAAAAATGCTTTAATACTATCTTTACTTAATATACTCTTTCTTAACCTTTGGCTCCAGATTGCTGTAGGACAACGTGGGAAACATTGTAGCATTAAGGCAGAAGTAGATAACCAGAAGCTCTAGTCTTCTAAGACAATTGGAAAGAAGCTGGTCGTGTGAATCTGGTTTGATAGAGCTAAAGGGACAGCGAATATTAAGAAGGGAGTTGGAGCACTCTAAAGCAAAATCACATACAAAAGGCAGAGTTTCTGGCTGTCATGAAAAGAGAAAATTCTAAAAGTTCTAGAACTCTGGGACATGGAGTGGTTCCATTTTAGAATGTTTAGCCTTTTCAGTCTAGGTTACCATGACAGCACAGTTACATCAAGCCTTGTTGTGTCTCTAAGACTCTGATACAAAGGCCTCTATAAACATTCACAAACAACCATAAAACATTCCGCTCAAACTAGACTAAAACACAGGCTGTAACGACCTAGGCTATAGCCACTTACAATGAAATCGGACAAGACAATAGCGCCTTAAGGTGTGTTCCTCGATAATAGGTTTGCACAGAGGCAACACCAGTTTGTTCTATAAAGAGCAAGACAGAAAGAGAGTAGAAAACACAGAAAAAAGGAGGGAATGGGGGAAACAAAGACAAAAAAAAGAAAAAAAATGTAGGTCAGTTCAAGCACATGCAAGACTGTCATAACTTTCATCCTATGGTGCAAATTCAGGTAAATGTAAATAAGTTATTTTCATATGAGACAGGAAGTTTATTGCAGAACTTCCCCAGTGCCTAGTTCCGTTTTCAAGTAACACCATGGAGCGGACGAGACAGGGGATGGACGAGGTGACCGGCGAACCACACACACACACACACACACACACACGCACACACGAACGAACACACACACACGCGCCCGAACACGCGCACAAATCATAACAGCACAACTTGAATCATACACACCAGTGACACACACACACTTGCACACACAGTCCACAAAGGGAGGAAGGAGAGGATCACAAGGCCCTTTTAGTGTGTCACACACTTTTCCTCTGGAGTGGTCTTAACATTTAGTGTGTCACACACTTTTCCTGTGGAGTGGTCTTAACACTAAGTGTGTCACACGTCTCCTGTGGAGTGGTCTTAACTTGCTGCACTCCATCAGAAAAGACACAGCAGTGGGTGTTCTCTCAGGGGCACAGCAAACGTCAGTACTTTCTCATGCTGCATTTGGATGCATGTAATTTGAGACAGAAGTGTGTGTGTGTGTGTGTGCATGTGTGTGCGTGTGTACAGGTTCAAGGTGCCTAAACAGCCTAATCAGAGTCAGACAGAGGTGTGTGTGTGTGTGTGTGTGTGTGTGTGTGTGTGTGTTTGTGCGCGCGTGTGTGCGGGTACAAGTTCAAGGTGCCTAAACGGCCTAATCAGTGTCAGACAGAGGTCTCGGGTCCGGGCGCAGTGTAAGCATAACCGGCCCCAGACAGACGTGGGTTTTCGAATCGAATGAAGGAGCGGAAGGTGCAGTAGTCGGGGCCGCTGTTCAGGTGAGCGTACATCACTTTTTTAGGAGGTGACTCAGACCTTCTGTGGACGTGGTTCTGGCCGGTCTCGTCCCGTTTGCGAGTGGGCGGAGCATGCAGTGAGGACAAGGGGGTGAACTCCGACAGGTGGCCCTTATAGAGTTTGTCAGCGTTCTAGAAAGGGAAGAGAAAGGAGAGAGAGAGAGAGAGAGAGAGAGAGAGAGAGAGAGAGATGTGTGTGAGGCATGTAAAAATATCCCAGTCGAACACTCAAACAGTGCAAACATCTGACCACCACGCAAGACCATCAAATAACCCAAAAACTAAACCAAAATGAGTGAGGCATCCCATGTGTTAAGACAGCAGAAGAGCACGGGTCAGAGTGTAAAATGCTGTAAAATGAACCAGCATGCAGGTGTTTAGGAGGTGTGTATGAGTAAGACTGTCCGGTCTCAGAAAGTGCAAACGTGACCACTGCTGACCCAAATTTAAGTATACAGGTCACTACAATACCCCAGCTTGAATCACGACACCGAAACCTCATATGTGCAAGGATTTTGGGTCAATCTGTCTTCAGTATTTCATCTTTGAAATCTGAAGTTTGTTCCGAATTTGTTCATCTTTGAAAAAAAAAAAATGTAACTTAATGGAACATCTAATCACATAGGCTGACAAAATTCAAAGTTATTCAGTTGTGCTTGGTTTCAACTACGCTGCTAAACAAAGGACAGAGGAAGAGAGAAAGAGAGAGAGAGAGAGAGAGAGAGAGAGAGAGAGAGAGAGAAAGAGAGAGTGGACTTAGGTCACGAGTGAGAAAGACAAAAGCTAAGGGAGAAAGTTCTGGTTGAAGTGAGTGAGGATGTTGTATTTGAATGCTGTTAAGCCAGTCAGGAATGCTACTCGTGCAACACAGTCAGGCATTCCTCTTTAATTAAATAACTGTCCTTCAGTGAGGCATATGCCCCCTTCCACTCTCTCTGAACTGGTTTGCTATGGCTGTGACGCAGTATCATCTCTGACCACTAGAGGTCAGTGTGTTCTTTGTCTTTCACCTATGCGGTATGACTTTGTTGAAGTCTTTTGGTTATGTATTGGCCCTGTTAGTTCTGCCTGGCTCAGATCTGCATGTTGTTCTCTGAGTGTACTTTAAAGAAAGAATTGATCTGGTAATTGAGGACTTTTCTTAAAATGGTTTAAAGTGATCATAAAAGCAACATATGAGACCGCACAGTCTTTTATTTAGTGGTTTACACTCATATACTTTGGCTGTAATGGGCACATATGAACATAGAACCACTTGTTAAAATGAAAAACAAACAAACAAACAAACAAACATTATGGGGTGGGTGTGTGTGTGTGTGTGTGTGTGTATTAGTGTTCCACTCTCCATTTTAAACATTCCCCAGAGCTCCCACACCAGAAGCATGAGAATCCACTGCAAACCAAACCAAACCAAACCACAGACTACTGCTGCTGCCCTCGGTCTCACTCTTATTCACTCTTTTTTTTTTTTTTTACCGTCATCCAGCTAGGCCTCTGTCGTAGACTGAGCTCCGTCAAGCAGAGAATCGTGGCTGTAAGTTAACACTCTTTCAAAGGCCTTATCCGCCCTCATTCTCTGTAAATGGCATGACACACACATTCACACACTCAGACTAACAAACACACATGACCATGTTTATGACCTGGTAGCATCTCGTAGAGAATACGGTTAGCAACGGCTGTCTGGTAGTTTGCGATCGTTGAAAACAGACAGACCCTTAAATGCTCCCAAACAGCCAATCAATTTTTTTTAGAATACACTGAGAGACACCTTCATGGTCCAATAGGATTGAAGTACTAGGATCAGGTGGCTTCCAAAAGAGGATGATGTGGCCATAAATAGAGCAAGATCAGTTCTTCATTAGAATTGTATCTGAAGTTTTTTTTTAGTTTATTCACACTAAAATCATAATCTTCGTATAATTCTTGTTGTTAAACACTGCAAAAATCACAATGGGATACTGGTCTAATTTGTTTCACCTGACAGACTTACAGATGAAATAGGAAATAACACAGAGAGAAGACCAGAATCCTCAAAAGTTTTCATTCATAATCCATAATCCAATGATAATTCAAAAAGTTTGCATTCGTAATCCATAATCCAACGATAATTCAATGAGACCTAATACTCAAAGGATAAGCTCCAAAGTTCAGAGCTGAGGAGAGGATGGGATGTTTTGGTTTTTTTTGTTAGTGACTGAAGTCAAAGGATAAAATGAAAAAGTAATGCAGTTAAACAAAAGGGAATAAACCACATTTTAAAACCAAACCAAAACAAAAAACAAAACAAAACAAAACAAAACAAAACAAAACAAAACAAAACAAAACAAAAACACTGACAACATTTTCTTTTTACTAGAATGCAACACAATTTCCCCCTGGAGTTCTTAAGTATTCTCTATGGTGACTGACTGAGGCAAAAGTGAATGATGTTCTATTGACTATTACAAACAACTGCATAAATCGTACGTGTACATACAGAAAAGATCCTGAGCTGTTTGGTTAGACACAGGCAGGCACTAGCATGCAGTCACAGACAGACACAGCGTGAAGTGTGCAGTGATCAGTCACAGGAACTGAACAAGAACAAGTCACACACCTTAGCACCACTCGCCTTCTCCTTATCAACACTGGGGCTTCAAACTGGGAATACTGGGAGATAACCTGTCCTAAGAGCTCTCCCATAGCTCAACTATTTCAGACAATCTTGCGTTTAGATCTTCACTCGTAAGACAAACGTGAATATTCATATCCTATTTATATTCTACACACTCAAGTATTTAAATACTTGAATAACTTGGAATCAAAGAATTCAATAATTCTTTAAACACAATAATATGAAATATTACGGTTAAACTGGCCTATATTTTCTTGATAATAAGAGAGAATCAGAGAATTAAAAGGAAAGGTCAAGAATACCATGATGTGACTTGTTCTCAGATACAAACACACAGACACACACACACACACACACACACAGAGAACCAGACATGCAGAGATAGTAGAGTAAAGTCACCTCCGTGCTCAGTTAGAAACTGATATTGCTGGAGGTCTGAGAGAGCATAAATATAGTAGACTGCTCTGCAGTAAGGCACTTGTGCTTTGTCTACCGTCGCAGACAGAGTCACAGGTCACGGGGTTAAAGACGCCAGGAAAGTTCAGAGATGCCGTTAAGCATCAGAAGGAGACAGGGAAGAGAGGGGAGGGAGAGAGAGGAGAGGAGAGGAGAGGAGAAGAAAGGGAGAGGGAGAAGACAAAAGGTATTAAAGGGTTAACAGTGATGCTAGTCATTATAGCACTGGTATTAAAAAAAAAAAAAAAAAAAGGTTATTTTTATGTAACTAAACCAGTCATTTTAGAAATAGAGAATTAACCCAAAACACGCTACAGGCCTGTTAGTTTCTCATACAACTACCGTAGCCATATTAATAGAGACAATTTAAAAGACTATAGGTAGAAAGTTTTAGCGCTTTTAAGTGATGTAACCACAAAGTATGGAAAACACCCTCAAAAGTTTAAGCGTTTAGAATAAAATAACAGAAGAGACACGGCACACGTCACACAAAGGCTCAGTTTGGAGAAAGTTTCACCAGCATTAGTGAACACAAAAACACATACTCCTCAGGGACATTCTTTTTTTTTTGTTTTTTTCCATGAGTTATAGGGATCATTTTCTTAAACCAGCGATATCACCTGAAATTAAGTACTGACAATGAAATGGCGTGATAAGACTGTAATGTTAGTAGCAGTGTATCTGTGTTCTAGATGCTGTTTCATCGTGAGCAGATAGAGGGATGAATATTTGACCGGGAAAGAAAGTAGAACTGGCCCACTTTTTAGGTAACACTACAGGAAAAATGGACCCCTGAAATCCACACGCATATTACTTACTTCTAGAACACCTCGAACCGATCCAAAGCAAACATAAATCTACAGACCAATGTGTTAATTGAAGCAATACAGTGTAGAGCGAACATTTATATTTACATTTCGCAATTTGACAGCTGTTTTTGTCCAAAGTGACTTACATAAAAAAAAAAAAAAAAACATAGAGAATAGGCCTAAATCAACACTCCTCTGACAATGCAAATACGCTGACATAATCCCCAAGTAAATGAGATGGCATTTCATCCAAAATAAATACCAGGTAAAATCTGCATTATCTTCTATTTGTAGAAATTTCATATTAAATTTGATGAAAGCTCCAATGGCTCATACCATTAAAACAGTGAATTCATATAAAAAGTTAATATAATAAGACTGAATATGACACACAGACAGAAATCAGTTCCACCCGGTGTCTGGAGTTAAGGGTAAGTAAATTAGAGACTGATAAGAAGTGAAGAGGTTGAGTGTTAAACAGCAGTGAGCGTCTCTGACCTGGATGCGTTCAGTAGTGGTGGGCCACAGTGCTCTGAAGAGGACCTTCTTCACCACGTCAGGCAAAAGACTGACCACTATCAACAGAATGATACTGAGCCAGGCGGGCCCACTGGACAGCATCTGCATGAAGACATAGTACATCCTCTGGTAGTTCAGGAAAGGCCTGAAAGAGAGAGCCAGAGAGAGAGAGAGAGAGAGAGAGAGAAAGAAATAATAAATGCTTGTCACATATTTGCCACCTGTTATCTATCTGCATGTCTCTCTGTCTGTCTGCCTGTCTGTGGTAATCTGTTCTCTGTCTGCTCATCTGTGTGTTTTTTATTTCTGTATGTATCCATGCATCTGTCTGTGTGTATCCTTGTGTGTGTGTTTGTGTGTGTGTCTGCATCTGTCTGTCCTGTAAACTGATTATGTTTTTACTCATTTGGTTATGGTCCTAACACAGGCAGGAACGTACCAAATGATTCCTCCCCATAAGAGAGAGAAAATAACGTAAAAGAGCAGTGACCCCCAGATGACAAAGTGGTTGATCCATGTCCAGTAGTGTGTGTCAAGGGCGAGCTGAAACAGAGAACAACAACAACAAAAAAAAAAGAAAGACAACCACAAGGGTGAAATAGGAAGATATAGCAGAAAATTGGCCCGTCAAACAGCATTAAATCAAAGACGGCACTTTACGTTCTTACGAAACAGCGAACAAACACAACCAGGAGACAGGCTTTGAATTCCCCTGTGAGGAAACAATAAAGAGACATGTTACTACCTTAAGGAAGACAGTGGGTTTTACCTTTAACGTGACAGTAAACACCAGGACTGTGAAGACCAAAGTGCCAAACGTCCAATTGCCAAACATCTGTAACAGAGAGAAGATGCGTCGTTATGAGAGAGTCAGCGTGCGGGAAGTTTCTGATTGGACAAGTTAAAACTCTACTCAGTTCCTTTCTAGATCTCTCTCATCCACTGGCTATTTAGAGAGCAGTTCCACATATGGCCTCAAACATATTTTTTTCCCTATTTAAATGACTTTTTTTTTTTTTGGGCACATTTAAGCTTTTACATATTATGAAAGCAAGCGCTCAGTAATTACTGATGTCATCAAATAATTAATTCTATTAATTATTGGTTTAACTGCTTTTAACACACTCATGTATTTAATCAGCATGTAATATGCAATAATACGTAATTATTACCAACTGTAATTCATTTTCCATATAAATGATTTGATAGTTTAAGAGATATCAAGTTTCGAGATGAGTTTCTGAGTTTTACTAAACGGCTCCCGAAATGTCTCCATTTTTCATTTCCAATGATACTTTAAATGCGATTGAGGAGACTCTAGAGGTAACATAACAATTCAATATTTCAATACTAAAAGCATCATAACTACATTGTGTAGCGAACAAAAGATATCCTTAAAATGCCATTATGGTTTTGAATGTGACTCTCTGGTCCCATACAACGACGTCCCTGTTCCCTGCCAACTGGTAGGCCCCTCTGTTTACTATACTGCTCCCTGCTGAGTTTGTGAACACAATAAACGTGTTCCGGAAGCTTCTTTAATGCACTGTAATTGTGCTCTTCCACAATGACTCATACCAAAACAACATGAAAAAAACCCCCCAAAAAACACACACACAACAACACAAACAGGAGAAGCATTTGATGGCAGTTAGAGCTCACGCCGCACCCTTTAAAACACACGGGGTCACTGTGATGGACAACACAGTCACAGCAAAACAAACACAGTCAAATCCACTGCAAAGACTCCGTGTGTGTGTTTGCATACAACATGGTTTTGATGTCAAAATGTAATGCTAATACCAAAAAAAAAAAAAAAAAGGTAAATAAATAAATAAATAAATAAATAAGAAAGCATGACAAACAACAAATGTCAGTAAATGCTTTAAATAAAAAAAAACACAAAAAACTGTCAACTTACCATTGCGAACCATCGAAATAAATTTTAGTTTGAAAATCCACTGCAAGGGCGAATGAATCGCAAAAAAAATAATGTCATCGAAATAAAAAGATAGGCAGGTAAAATACACGAATTGGATAGGCTATCAAACCATCGTATTCAAGCTAAAATAATACCTAACGCAGCGAACGATGGATATCTGGACACGATTAAATGACCTCGGATACGTGTGCATGTGCTGCCCTTTGGGCAAATAAGACCCCGTCTACGTAGACGCATCTACTCACGGGAATGTCAGTGAGAACAGATACGCAAGAGAAATTCTGACACTTTCGTCTCTCTGTATATCCATTTACTAAAGACTGTGAGGCGCTCTCACAGTTTTTCAGTGTTCATTAGCCCTTGTAGTTTGAGAAAAAAAAAAAAAAAAAAAGACATGAGCGTCCTACGACCTACGGGATGAATATGGCACCGTCTCTTCCCGGGGTGCGTAGCAAACCACAGTTCGCACTGAACACACAAGACAACAACATGTAGTCCTAGATTACGTGGTTCTACACGATGAGACGGGGGGGGTGGAAGGGGGCGGGGACATGAGAGGAGTGGTCTACCTATGGACACCTCAGCCTATGACAGGCCGTGAGGGGGTGGTCTAAGGAGCGCCGTTCATGACCTACGTATGTTATAACAGGCGGTTTACGCAATGTGGAAGGGGGAGGAGATGTGAAGTGGGTGGGGTGAGAGGAGGAGGAGGAGGAGGAGGAGGAGGAGGAAGAGGAAGGGAGGGGGAAACAGTCAAACTAAAACTAAAACAGGATGAGAGACAGATAGGGAAAGGCTTACCATCTGTGTGTTGGTGGTCATTAGCTGAGGAAAGGAAGAGAAGCAAAACAGATAGAGCGAAAAGAAAGAAAAAAAAAATATAAAGAGGAGAGGTAGAAGTAGAGGAGGAAGAAGAGAAGAAGAAAGAGGAAAAAAGAAAGAAAGAAAGAAAATAAATAAATAAAAAAACAAACAAACAAACAAACAAACAATCGGGAGTGGGGGGAGGAGGGGGCAAGAAAGTAAAGAAAAATTAGGATGTTATAACTAAAAAAGTAACCAAACAAGCAAAAAAGCAATCCAAAAAGGTTAATATGATATAACTCAATGGCACAGAAAAAAGATGTCTGTAACCTGGCATGCTCTCGTGTCATAGATATGAATGGAAAAGCCTCTGTAATGATTTTTTTTTTCTTTGTCTTTACATATGCAAAGGGGGAGACAGAAAAGTGAGTTTTGTTGGCTTTTTTTTTTTTTTCATCCCTAAGTTAACCACAAAAAAACAGGCAAGGAATTCCATCAGCGTTATACCAAAAAAACAAAACAAAAAAAAAACACACAAACAAACAAAGAAACTAACAACAAAAAAACAGCACCAATTCATCAGCAAGCATAGACATCCACACAGCATGAAAAATCTCTCATTAGATGGGAAAATAAAGAGAAATACATACATACATACATACGGAACTTTGTGAGTAAGAATATAGCACACATCGTAACACAGAAAGGCTTGGATCTAGCTTGGTTGCCACGGTGATTGTCGTGTTACCTGTCCGTTGCTAGTGAAGGTAGTGTTGTCGAAGAGAAAGAAAGCACCAAAGAAGAAGACCATCGCATCAAAGACCCCCAAAAACGTCCAGTAGATGAAAATCGGCCAGCGTAGGAGGGAATTCTTGGCAATGTCTCTGTGGAGGAACCAGGGAAATAATGTTTTTTTTCCTCTGTCTTTCAAATAATACACAAACGTCTGAAGATGACTGCACGTACTTTATAAAGTCTTACCCTTAAATCATAGACCTTTTAAAAAAAACACCACTAAAATAGCATCTATCATCAGCTCAACATATGACTCTGTGTAAATCCACATGAACATTCCAGTGGTTTAGACTCCAACGTCACTATCTTTGCATCTGTTTGAACAAGTATTTTGCCCTTTTGCATTAATAATGGAGAATGCAATAGGCAGTTATAGGAGAGGAAACCTTTTTTTGGCTGGAATTCCCAAGCGGCAGACGAGTTGAGTCAGATTGATTAAGTAGTTAACTGGGCACTACAGTTCAGGGCAGAACGATCCAAAAGAGGCCAATAGCCGGTCTCGTTTCTCTCTTCCGTGAAAAAGGATAGAGTTTGTGCGCAATTACATCCACGAGGCAAGAGGAAAATCGTATATTGATCTTTAGGTAAGCGAGAGCCTAAATAGAGAAAGCTTGTGATGCAAGATTATTTCTGTGCAAATTCACGGGACAGGAAACTATGTTACACAAGCTGAACTGAACTAGGTCATTTTTACGACCAAGCTTGCGGTTTGACCGAAAACTTTATGCTTAGGGATAAAACTGAATTTGTTGACAAAAGAATTCGTTGTCGGCGGCCTCCAAAAAGATGATGGAATTGTTGGCTTATTTGAAAAGCGTCGCAGGCTAGCCAGACCAGACGCGACTCTAAGATAAAGCGAGGCACACCTGGGAAGTGAGATGCTAGCACTGCAAGTCAGTTAATACGATTATCTAATGCCTTCTGTCTGAGGGAGAGGAGAAGCAGTCAGCAGCGTCTGGGAGAGGAAGACGTAATTATTTTATTTGTAACAGAGAAAATAGAGATATGAAACTGAGCTTTCCAAAAAAGACAAAAAAACAACTGAAAAACTGTCTTAGTTTTGTATTACTAATGTAACAGACTTAATGCATGTATAAACAGTATGATACAGTCAATAATTATACAATGACATTGAATGTCTTGACAGAGGTTTATAATTGACACTTAAAGCGACTTTGCGTATGACAGAGTGTCCAGAGCTCACCGCCCAGGTGGTGGAAGCAAGAGGCACTAATAAATCTTTACTGACAGCCCTCTGCTATCAGACTGTCAGATTCAGCCTCAGCCACGTCTGAGGGCCATTTTAAGGCCCGTCCATCTGCCCCCGCCCCCCCCTCCCCCCGAATCCTACTGTCCCCCTCTGATCCATTTCAGAGCAAAGAGAGAGAGAGTGTGTGTGTGTGGGTGTGTGTGTGTGTGTATGTATGAGAGAGAGAGAGCGAGAGAGAGAGAGAGTGAGAGTGAGAGAGAGAATGGTGCTATCACTTTCTCTTTCAAAAAGGAGGGCAGTGTGTTAAAAATAGACAGTCTATTGGATGGATATTTATACTTGGCTCAAGAGGGGTGGTGGTGGTGGAGGGGGAGGGAGGGAGAGAGGGAGAGAGAGAGGGGGGGGGGGGGGGGGGTGTCAGACTGAACGTGCCATCCAAAAACTGCACCGGCACGTGGCGGAGGAGGGAGTAGCGCTTGTGTCCATCCCATCCCCCGCCCCCCGCACGAAAGCAGGTCAGTAAACTGAGCCAGGCGGTGAGGTGATACTTATTGAAGGATTGTGGCGCGCGCGTGCGTGTGTGTGTGTGTGCTGGGGATAAACAGTGAGGGCTCACCTGTAGAGGGATGGGTCTCTCTTCAGGATGTCCATGTTAATGTGCTGTTCTATAAGGCTGTAGAGTAGGATGGGCAGGGAGGTGAAGCTGATATTGTACAGAGTGAGATATGCCGTGTCATACAATGGCTACAGAAAGAGAAAGAGAGAGAGAGAGAGAGAGAGAGTGTGAGAGGGAGAGAGAGCAAAAAAACGTCAGCTGAAGTTAACAGACCAAGTGGTATTCAATACTCAAATCAAAATGAACACAGCATGACTGGATTCAGATTACGAAATGAACTGAACAAGGTAATCTCTTGTCCAGGACAGATAATCTCCCATTGCAGGCTGTCAGTTCTGAAGTTAATCACCACACAGAAGAACTGAACTCTTTATAAAACCCAAGATGTGTCTCCTGTGTCTCTTTAACTTTTGTACTGAACGTCACACCTCTACAGGCAAAACATTAACATACAATTGCAAACACATAAACTCGTTCAATAACGGTGTCTACATGTAATTAGGTGGCCTTTTAACAGTGGTGAGTCTGCCAGTCTTGCTCACGTGTGAGGAGAGTGGGTAAATACCTGTTGGGAGAAGCCACAGAAGAACTGGTAGAGGAATTGAGGGAAGATGAAGCAGACATTCTGAGAGTGGAGAAAAAAGAAAGATGAGGGAGGGAAAATCTGATATGTCCTTGCAGACCCTCACAAACAAAGCACTGGCCAGTGAGTGTACGTCCCTGTGGTGTAAAACCCACTTCACTCTTGCTCTTGTGCAGTTAGAGGCCAACCAGAATCCAGACCCACATAGCCTTTGCAAAGTTAACGGAACATGATAATAATAATAATAATAATAATAATAGTAATAATAATATGAAACAATAAAATAATCATTTCAACATTTTAACAGAATCAATTATGCTGTCCTCAAAGCTCAACAATCTCTTTTGTCTCCCTGGAAATTTAAGGTCAAACACATTAATGTGTTTGTTAGACAACAGTAACTACAATGTAGTAAGATCATATTATATCATATTCACATTACACGTGGTCTTTGTCTGTTGCACACCTGCCACAAAGTTGTGCAGTGGTGCAGTTAGAATACCAAGCAGACTGACAATATCTGTCTGAGAGCCAGGACTCTTTGACTCTTTAAAAACGAAAGTAAAAAAATCCTCGTGCTCTACCTTGTAGAAGAAGTATTGCACCAGCTCTGCTATTCTGATATAGTAATAATGTCCATGGACTAGCAGCATCTTCTTCAAATGTTTGAACTTTGGGATTGCATAGTCGCTGTTTCGTGCCGCCTGACGACCCTCTTTACCCATAATCCCTAGAAAACAACATGGGCGTCTCTGGTTAGTTTGAACTGCGTGTGTTGAAACAGCCTGAATGTAAAGGGTAGTGTTGTAGTGCAGCGTGGAGGAAAAACCAAAATTGAAGAGTGCGCCAAATCTCTCCAAACAGTTCATTTTCTGATCTAATCTCTCATTTTCATATCATGTTGCTATGGGGGGGATCTTCTAACAAGGTGGCGTGATTAAAACAAGGTGAGACGAGGTGATTGGGTTGGCAGACGAGGCCGGGCCACACACTTACCTATGCCCACATGAGCCTCTAGGATCATGCTGACGTCATTGGCTCCGTCCCCGATGGCTAAAGTGATGGGGTGTTCTTTTGAGGCTTTGATCATCTTAACAATCTGAGAGAACAACACAGGACAGGGCGGGCCAAAACCATCAAAACGGCAATCTCAGATTAAAATGAATCAGTTAGAGATGTTTGTGTGTGTGTTAGGACACCAGGAGAACTTTCATAACGATAATCTCATGTGTTGACCCTACCGCACCTCTGCTGACTCTGTTTATTGCTGTTGTTGTTGGTGTTGATTATTTTGTAAGACATTTTAACAACCGATATCACAGTGTTGTTCTTGCAGTAGTTTTAAAAGATTTTGAACATACTCATTACATAGTGAAATCCATCACCAGTCTGAAACAAATTTGCTTTAACCATCTTTAAGTACTGCAGGCCCCTACTCCATGAGGAACTAATTAGAGCTTGCTTTCTATCATAAGGCCTGATGTTCAAATAATGAGGGTCTGTGGTCATAATCTTTCTTGGATAGGTACACTGTAATGAAAAACAAATCTCTTTTTCTGTGGTAGACTACCGTGTGACCTTCTGACTGCTACCATTTTACTTCGATTTCGTATTAGTCATTCTTCTGTGTGTCCGATTGGGGAATCTTCTAGAGTGAGCCAGGTTTTCTTCTTTCAAGGCTTTCTTTTTTCTGCCTGAACGGACCAGAGGGCGCACTATCTGTCACAGTGAGCAAACAGCTCTCCTCTCATTAAGCCATGGAATGGCTGGCCGAGAGTCCTTGAAAACAAAACCCTCGGAAAACCGAACCATTCCCCCGACGTGGACTCTTTGGCAGCTCTATCTCTCTACCACCTTCAAATTTTCCCTACTCCCCGTTTCCACCGGGCCCGGTTCCCCTAGGGGGGGGAACCCGTCAATTCGGTCCCGTAACTGACAGGTACAGCCGGCTGAAAATGAGCAATGGAAAGATCGGTCTCTCAGAGCAAAGAGATTCTGACAGTGTCATGTCATGGGAGAGCTGAATATAGCTCTTCAAAGAACTGGCTGGAACTTTTGGGTGACAGGTGGTATGTGAAGCAAAGGCAGCTCCCAAAGAGAGAGAGAGAGAGAGAGAGAGAGAGGGGGAAACTGCAAGAGGATGATCTCTGAAGGAGTCTGGCGGAAGGTACTGTCGGTCCATTAATTGGTCAAGGGTCAGTCTGTTCTGACATGACAAGAGAAGACAAGAGGAAAGAGAAGCAGAGGAAAAGTGACAAGTTTCCTGTTTAGAGGGAAAAGCAGACTTCAGAGTGCAGTGAGTCACTCTGTAGCAGATGTGGTCATGAATGAAAGTACGGCCAATGAGGCAAAATGTCTGGCGACTTTGACTGGTGATATGCGCTTTCATAAATCGGCAGGGAGAAGTTCCGCTTGTCGAAACCTTAATGGCTTTGTTCACTTTTGCATTCATTTACCTAGCAATTCAACACACCGTTTAGTGCACTGAGTACATCCTATTTCCACTGCCCTAAACCGTCTTCCTGACCTGACCTGTCCGCTGGTTTGAAATGAAAGGTCTCGCAGGAGGTGATTTGAGGTGCATTGTTAAGAACTCGGAGGTGTTGAGTGATAGGAGGTGTTGAGTGACGGGGGGGGGGGGGGTGGGGGGGGGGGGGGGGGGGGGGGGGGGGCGGCGTGAGACCTGTGCTTTTTGGAGGGGAGCCATGCGGCAGCAGAGGTTTGAGTGACGGGGGGAGGGGCGTGGTGAGACCTGTGCTTTTTGGAGGGGCGCCATGCGGCAGCAGAGGACGGCGCTGCAGTTGCGGCAGATCTCCAGGAAAATCTCTTTGTAGTTTCCCGAACTGTCATCCTGCGCTGGTTTCATTACCGCAGACAATGTGGCACCATCGATGATCAGCCCGTAGTCCTGAAACTCATTTGAGAGGCTGTGGAGAGATGTAAACACACACACACACGCACGCAGAAACAAACCACAAACAAAAACAAGCAGTCATACACAAACACATACACACAAAAAATGACCAAAAAATGACCAGTGTGTGTGTGTGTAAGTGTGTGTGTGTGTGTGTGTGTGTGTCTGTGTGTGCACGTCTGTGTGAGTGTGTGTGTGTCTCTAACCCTGAGAAGGTATCTCTGGTCATGCCTCCTTGTTGTCTGAGGACAGTTCTGCTCAGGTCAAACAGGACATCGTGCAGACTCTGCTCTTCGGTGCGTTTGGTGGTGAGCTCCAGGATCTGTGTGTTACGGTGGAACAGCTTACTGGCGTAACACGTAGCCGCCGCCGTCTCCATTTTGTCCCCAGTCAGTACCCATACTTTCATACCAGCCTTGTGCAGAGACTCGATGGTGTCTGCAGCCTTGTCCTGAAGCCTGGGAGAATAATCGAGGTGTTAAGTCACGTCACACACGCCACATTCATCAGTTAAAAAAAAAAGCACCCGACATATAATGTGCTAAAAGTTTTGACATGAGCAAATGTTTAAGTTAAAACTACAACAACTAATCTGTCCGGGGTGTTTCCCTGCCTTTCGCCCCATGAATGCTGGGATAGGCTCCAGCATCCCCCGCAACCCGAATTAGGATAAACGGCTTAGATGATGAGTGAGAGTGAGCGAGAGTAAAACAACTGATACAATATTGATCATTTGTAAAATATTAAAATTTTTTCTTTTGACAAATTATATCCATTCCCAGAAAATTTCAAACATAATCATTATGCTTGTTTCCACCACATGTTTAGATAAAAAAATTAAACAAGGCCAGGCAGAATACCCATAATCCTCTGTCAGAAACAGTGAGAACTGTGTAGAGTTGGTACAGAGAGAGCAATGGAGACACTAATGTTCTTTAAGACAGTAAGAGAGAGACTGGCAGTGTAGTGAGAAGGGGCGAGGGGTTTGGTGCAGGCTTACATCACAGGGCAGCAGGGTCTGTAATTAAGCTGCAGTGCAGTTTAAATCACCAACCCTCTGTTCTTCACTTCACAGAGCGCCAGCTAATTACTACTGTACCCCACTGCACCACAGTTACTGCCAGTGGCAAATCTCTGTCTCGCTCTCACACACACATGCGCAAACACACACACACGCAGGCACACACACACACAAACACATATACACACATACAAACACACACACACACACACACATACACATAAACATACACATACATGCACACATACACATGCACACACACACACACACACACACACACACACACAGCTTGTTCCATTTGTAAGTATGACTGAATGAGAAAATGAGAGATGTGTCAGGCTGAACTCAGTGGCGTTTCGACGCTTAATTAAAAGAAGGACTTGGAACATTTTTCCCTTCATAAAACGTGAATTGGCATAGAATACGGCCAATTAAAATTTTATCTTTCTAAAGACTCATTTACCTGCACAGTTGCGTTTCTTGATGGCGTCTCTGAGTGAACTGAGAATGCAGTAAAGGTTTAATGGAATCTGACCAATAGTAATGCAGGGAATTTGACCTTTTGAAAAACTGAATCAAAGGAAAGACTAACCAGGGGGCAGTTAAAGAACATGTTATACATTCTGACACAATCCTCCGCAAGGACACCAGTATCACTGTATGAATATACCTCATGTTTTACCAGGTCACATCCTTAAATTCAATTACACCCATTAAACCCCTACACAAGAGCCTTTGCATGTCTCCACAGCATTAAGTACTACTGCAAGCCATATGCGAGCCAGCAAAACTGGGATCCCTACTGGTAATGGAAATTTGTTTCGCTGGGTCTGCTCTAATAAAGGTAGTTATTCTGCTCTGATTATAGCTGAGATCTGGGTTAACAGGTTCTCTAACGCTGTCGAACCAAACAACGCTTCACGGTGCCCCTGCGTGTCCGCGTCGATCGATTTAAGTGGACCTCTAATTACATTAGCCGGGCGCTACCCGGCGACAGCCGTGCCTAACGGATGGGCTCTATTGATTGGCTGAGCAATTAACGCCGGGGATCAAACCTTGAACGCTCACGTGTGCTTTCCCCAGTCACAAGACTTGATATGTTTCCAAAACAATACTGGCAGGCAGATACTTGCTTATTTAAGTCGGATAAGCAGTTCGCTCAAGCCCCGGTGATCCCCTGTTGAAGATCATCAGCTTAAATGCGCTAAGTTGCATTTTTAACACATATTTTTTAAACAGGTCTGTGATTAATTCAACTCAGTTGTATTGGCATAATGATTTTTACAACAGCCCTTTCCATAAACCAGTTTTACAGAATACTGCGTCTGAATCCAGGGTCATCGCAAAGAAAAGGGCAAATTAGTCACTGTTCATAACCTTTACCGCTTGTAGAGCGAGTGAACGCGGCTCAGACTCCATAAACGGCCTCTTTTTGTTTTGACCACTGGTATTAAAACTGAACGACAAATCGCTGCATAGGCAAGGGGTTCAAGCCTCCCCGCATTGCTTATACTTATCACATTCTTTTATAGATCAGCCTATTCCGACACACACACAAACACCGACACATAAACCCAGAGCTCTGCCCACCTGTCCTCCACCGCCGTGGCTCCTAGGAGGATGAAGTCTCTCTCGATGACGTCATAAGCCTCGGCTAGTTTCTTGTCCCTGTCCTGGAGGGCTAACTTAGCGCTGTTAAGGCGATGACACACTTCCTCGTAGTTCTCGTGGGTCAGTCTCTTGTAGGCCACGCAGAGCGTCCGTAAGCCCTCCTGCATGGGGGGGTGGGGGTGGGGGTGGGGGGGTGAAAAGTGTCAGTCAAACTGAGAGAACATGTTAAAAAGAAAACATGTATTTCTACTTTCTGTTGAAAGTAAATGTAACGTAGTCCATCTGCGTGTCTCAGATCACAGAGGTTTATTTTCCATCTTTTTACTCGTTGGAAAGTGACTGTCAGCGCAATTTGACTTTGTTGAGATAGTCGCTGTAATTATAGACGAATAACCACGACTGATTAAGTTCCATTTATGTAGCGAATACCTTTTAAAGTCTTTATGTTGCATATATTAACATGTAAATAAGGCTGCGGAACACTGACTTTTACAGAGAACAAGATGTGGTTTCAGTTAGCTCTACTCCACACAGTACTGAGAGCCCTATCCCGTCCCCGTGGATTTAGACAGTACCATCGGTGGTGAACCCATTCTAGCTGAATGAATTCTATGCCTCCCACAGTTGTGGGTCAGTACCGGCGCCAGAGGCAACCACTAAGAATCCAAAATTACTCTACCCTTGGCAACAGGCCTGTCCCAAATATGTCAATACCCCAATGAGAAGAATGGATGAGAACACAGACTCTGGCTATAAGCCTGAAGCTACTATACACAACCCCTATAGACAGTTTCCAGCGGGGACCCTAAAGAGATTTGGGGTTTGGAAAAAAAGTACATGACTATTACGTTTTGTTGTTTTTTTTCCCTCAGACTTCTTAAAGGAGTGTAAACATCTGGCAAACTCTTTAAAGTCAGACGCATAACTTTTTTGCCCCGTGAAGATGGTCTCTCGCAAAGTTTACACACCGCTGAGCCGAGCAAACCTGAAAAACTGAATGAGCAGGGGGAGCATTCCTGACAGGGTGTGATGGTTGGGAGAGTTTGTTGTTTGTTTTTTTTTTTTATTTTGGTCGATAAGCGTGTTTGTTTGCTTACCACAGCGTTGTGCTCCACACGTGCCCTGACCTGCTCCACTTTGCCCGAGACGACCCGGGGAAAAATGGAGGAGTCTGCTCCTTTACAGAACAGGAAATACTCCCCTGGACAAACAAACGGGGAACAAAAAATAAACAAAAAGAAAAACAGGATGGGCAGGTTAGGGGATAGTCAGACGTTATTAGCGTCGGGAGAACAGACAGCGTGTGAGATCTTCATTATAAACTGATTAGCATGCCAGCAGAGTGGTGACCCACATACACTAATATGGCTCTATCTGGCTGTGCATATGTGTGTGTGTGTGTGTGTGTGTGTGTGTGAGGTAGTGTGTCTGTGTGTGTGAGTCAATGGTGCGTGTAGCCCTTTACCTGTGCTGGACCTTACAATCACACTCATTCTCCTTCTCACAGAGTCAAAATTCAGCACCTGCAGCAGTTCAAACCTATATAAAAGAGAGAGACAAGACAAGACTGTCAATCATTCTGGTTACCTAGGTTACAATACAGACAGGGGGTGTGACCCTTCTTTGTCCTTTTGTTCAGTAAGTGGACACACAGTATCAGTTCTGGTTGTCTGTGAATACAATCCAAATAAAGCTGTCGTCTGTGGCATTACTGGTGGCCCTCTTATACAATTTCATCCAGTAATTGTAGGATTATCTGTGATATTTCTCTATTGAGGCTGTTCTAGAGCAGAGATCGAATAGCTCACTACAACTCTATTTCTGTAGAGAGATCACAGAAGACGTCACAGGGGCGCGTGGTATAATCCCAAAAACATGGTTTTTCTCCACTTAAGTCAGACACATTGTTGATCTGTCCCTCAGACCTAGACAGAGCATGTTAGTCTGTGTGTGTGTGTGCGTGTGTGTGTGTGTGTGTGTATGCGCACGCATATGTGCATTATTTGTTCAAGTTTGGACATGTACATCTGGTGGGAGCAGACCTGAGAGACGGACCATTCGAGTACAACAGCATATGTGCACGGCATACGTGAGAGAGGGGAAGCATGCTAGTCCTGCCAAAACCTGTGTCTTGTTTGTGTGTTTGGGTGCACGCAACAGCGCATGAATATTTATGAGCTTAAGAGTCAGTACACATTTGTATGTGCATCCAGGAGTGTGTGTGTGTGTGTGTGTGTGTGTGTGTGTGTCTGCCCTTCGTTCCCTGTCCTCGAGGAAGAGCCTTGTCTCTAAAGCAGTCGTAATTACCTCGCAAAATGTCGCCCGATGATTGCAGGGCAGAGAGTTCAGAACAGATTCTACAAACCTCATCCCCTTCTTTTCTCTGCTCTTTAACCTAACGACCAAAAACCCACAAACATCTCCCCTCTCTAAACCCCAGTCAGCCAGCATGTGTGGACAGCTTTACTAGCGATGGCCTCATTGCGGCTAAAGCCACAGTTATCTGTGTTTTATTAATAAAAACAGGACAGCTGCCGATGATAGAGATAGCAGAGAACAGCACAGATGGACCTCGTACATACACACAGTCATGACTGGGCATTAATGAGGTCTCTCTCTGTGTGTGTGTGTGTCTCCTTACTAACCTCTCTATCTCATCCTCTCTGTTGAGGACCTCCATGTGGTTATCCTTCAGACGAAGGTAGGTGAAGCCCAGCCTGGGGGAAGAACACACTGTCATTCAGCATCAAACCAAAAAAGGAGCTGATTTTTTCACCGGAATGGGCAGGTTTTCGACAAAAGAAAAAAAAGCACAAAGTAGATTTAAACATGTAATGAATTATAATGGACCATTCAATAAATTTAGCAGTCTACCGTCCAGCCTGAGAGGGGAAAATGGTTGCAGATTGTGAGCACTCTGGAATACTTAATCTATTTAATTATTCGTCTCTGCCTACATGGACTAGGCAAGAGGGTGTTTATAACTAGTGGACATTTTGTACTCTGGAGAGAAAGGATTGAGAAAGAGTGTGCGTGCGTGTGTGTGTGTGTTCACCTCTTCATGCCCTCCACGAGAGCCACCTCATCTGGCGATGAGGAAATGTAGAAGGAGGTGGCTTTACCCTGGTGAATGCCCCTCTTAATGCCGTCCACTGTCTCCTCCTCCTTCACCTGCACTGTGTGGCAAAGGCAGAGGGCACGGAAAAACAGCTCCTCGTGCTCCTGAGCAAGCACGCACGCACGCACACGCGCACACACACACACACAAATACACACACACACACACACGCACACACAAATACACACGCACGTAAGTGCACACACACACACACACACACACACATGCACACACACCCAAATACACAGACACAGATAAGGAAAGAACAAAAAAATCTGATGAGAACCTCCTCAGTGACTAATCAATCAGGTGCTCACACAGATAATCTAGGACCTGTGTGTATGATGATTCACTCAGACAAATCATCAACACACATACACACACACACACACACACACACACACACACACACACACAAGTCAGACTCGGGTCATCTCAGTCCATTTCTCAGCCCTGACACAATAGAAGTCAATGACACACAATCTCCCGCTGTAACGTTCAGCAGTCTGGAGAGGAGCCATCGCCGTTCCGATCCTTACTTAACTCGTTTAGGAAAGCAACATTGGAAACTGCCCCAAACATCAGCCAAACCCGGTTAGGTACGGCCAAGTCAGTACTCTCAAATCCAATAAATGCACCTATATGCACTGAAATGACTCTTCCCCACAACACAACTGCACAGCCAGGTCATCTGACTCCTCCTTTACACAATTCAATTGGAGTGGATCCATGTCACTAAAATTCCATTATAAGCCAGAGAACAGTCGGCTGATTTTCAGCATCACGGACAGACCTATCTCGGAGAGCCCATTTAAAAGTGTAATTGGACAGACTGGGAGATGATCCTAATTTGTATTCTCCGTAAAAAAAATTAGCAATTTTTTTTCCCCCCAGAGCCGCGTTCATTTATCACGAGCGGGTCTGCTTCGTTTCTCTGTTCAGACACCGCTTGGTTCCGCCCCCAAAAAGCCTGGTCGGAGTTACTGAAGTTAAGCTATCTGATCTGCTTGTTCGAACTTTTTCCATTTTTAATGACGCTGAGAGAGTTTAAATTTAAACTTAAAAAGGTTACTGAACTCTCTAGTAAGACTTAAATCAATTTTACCTCGGCGTAAGAATTAAATCTCATTCATTTCTCGTTTCATTAAGTGCGGACGTTCTGTGAGACAAAGTGGTATATTTTAATAGTTTTTGAAATTCATCCTTTTATCAGCTTAATTTCATTGTAATTGCAAGAATGGCATGAAATTATAATAAACGCAATCTTTACTGGCAAATACAAAGGGGCGTATTACCTCTTGATATTACTGCTTGATAATACTGATGCTATAAAACAGAGTTTGAGTTTAAAAGGAGGGCATTTGACATGCTTTTTAGAGCATACCAACCATGCCTCATTAAGCTGCTGCTTTTGTCCTGTTCAGTGATGCAAAAAAAACAAAAAAAACAACCACCGTAAGCTACCGTTTATCACCAGATAACACAAAACGAGGGTTAATAAAACTCTGACCGCACAAACAACAGTCAAGGGAATTAGAAACCACGAATAAACCGCAAAGCTGAAGTGATATAGTGAACCCTAACTGTGCAGGTCAGAGATCAGCATAAGTGTTTTTGCGTCGCAGGGCGCGTGCTGATTGGTCGGTCCTGGTCTCACCTTCCCCTCGGCGCCGGGCGAGGAGTCGATCATGTCCATACCCGTAGCCCCAGACATAATCTGCCCGTTACAGATGGCATGAGGCACGTAGACATGCCCATCCACACAGCACTCAATGAACTCCATGTTATTTTCAGTCAGCGTCCCAGTCTTATCTGTGAACACATACTCAACCTGAGCAGACAGAGAGAGAGAGAGAGAGAGAGAGAGAGAGAGAGAGAGAGAGAGAGACAGAAAAAGAGAGAGAGACAGAGAGAAAAAGAAAGAAAAAGATAGTGAGAAAGATGAAGACAGAAAGAGAAACAAAGAGAGAGACAGGGAAAGACAGAAAGAGAAAGAAAGAGAAAGAGAAAGAGAGAGAGAGAGAGAGAGAGAGAGAATGTCAAATATAATATCTGTAATCCATTATAAGTATACTGTGACAGGGCAAGATTGCTCGTGTACCTGTCCAAGTTCCTCATTGAGGTCAGACGTGTTGACCTGTGCTCCCTCCCCAAGTTCCTCATCAAACATCTCATCATCCCACATGATGAAGTATGAGCCCAGGAACTTCTGCATCTCCACGGTAACGTACATAGATACGGGGATGATGTAATTAAACAGGACCATGAAGGCCAGGAAGTCGGTGAATGCTCTTATCAGCTGAAAAGATGACAAAGACAATGATAAGAGACACAAAGGCTTTGAGTAAGACACAAAAAAAACCACCGGTCGGTGGGTGCATCGTGGGAAATGTAGTTTTGACATACTACGTGTCGCTGCCTCTCTGTTTCAGTCCTCTCGTTGTACCAGGGCTCGTCTCGGTTGGGGTCGGCTTGCCACGCGTATTTTAGGACGGTGTTGATAAGGGCTTTGCTGATCAGGATGCAGAGGTAAACAATCAAGTAGGCATTCATTGACCTGTAGGGGGAGCCGGAGAGGAGCGTGTGCTGAGTCCTGGGGTCGTCGAGTTCAATGGGGTTCAAATTCAATTTCAATGGATCTGATCAACCTTGTCTGGAAACTTCAGCATTCGGCTAATAACGCGCGGGAGTAATGGAGAGGGTCGTTTAAAAGAATTCTGTCAAATTTGCCAAAGTGGATAGATTTTTATGCGGCCAGGTCTGATTCAAATGCATCGCCATCAGTCCGTCTATTGGGACTCATTAGAGAAACTTTTCAATGTTACTGGATACGCTTTACACAAATACATAAAACAACAACAATCGATGACAAGGAAGTCCACCCTCTTTCCGAAGGAGATAAAATAAAAAGAAAACATGCATCACAGACTAGCCGCAAAAGAAACAGCGGACAAAAAAAGGACATATCTAGTAATGTCGCCCTATACTGAATCCAGCGATCCAGATTTGAATGACATTTACATCGGTAAAGTAACACCAAGCCCTTACTTTTCCACTGCGGATCGTTTCTGTGATTTGGACTGGTAATTGAGTGCCATTTTGGTCTCCATGCCCGTGTAGATAGCCACGGCTGTGGGAAGAACATTAAAGTTAGCGACAGGGCCAGTGACCTGAAATAGACTGTCGTAACAAAGTGTACCAATGATGTTACTGAGCTGTTGTGGCTAGTTTGGACTTAAACACAAGAATAAAGCCGTCTTTAAAAAAAAAAAATCAAAAAGCAAATCTCATCATTTTAATACACTCCATCTAACACCAGCTTAATGTCCGTTCACAATCTTGGTTTTCTGTCTGTGAATGGTGGTACATGTTTAAAAACTGCATACTGCAAACGTGACTAAAACTCACACTTCTTAAGAATTACACAGCAAAACACATCAAGATCGAAGAAAAGTTGCACCAGTTGGTAACAATTATGGCCGTGTATCTGTTTTAGTGACTCCATAAATATTACCCCTTGTCCATCAGTGCCTAACCTATTATGTAATAATGATCTCTATGGTGGAGTATGTTAGTTTTAGAGATTAATAGTCCTTTGTATGTAATCTAATCAGACGCTGTCTTACTCCGCTCTAATAAGAGGGGGACTCTGAAAAGTTCTCACAAGCGCTGCTGATAACATTCACTCACTCCCTGCACAAAATGACAGCAATTAACGTCTTCATCTGCATCTATCAGGCTTCAGCAGCTCCTTTAATTACAGTGGGAACCCTGCGTGAGGGAAGATTTAACGAGCCATACGACTGTCCAATCAGATGACGGCTCTCGCTCTTTTCCCTCTCGTTATCTCTGCACATGCTCAGTGCGGACCCCGAAATTCCACTGTGTATACCCACTGTGTGGTGTATTGTGGGGTAATGAGGAGTACTGTACTGTAGTGTAGTATAGTGCGGTTTATGTATATGCGGTTTCAACATAATGTGATGTAAATGTAAATATGCACTGGTATGGTTCATATATACGCCGTCTTACCGTATATGTGCTCTGTGTTTTTCAGTGTCGCCCCTCGTAGCAGCAGATTCTCAGATCCCAGAGGTCTGGCATGAGACAATTCATTCAACAAATAGAGACATTCAAATACCACCAAGTGTATTTAACAGGAAAGAAAAAAAAAATATTGAAGGCACGTCCTATGCCCACTGCTTACATCGGACATAATGTCAACATCTCTAAAGGTCCTATACATAACGTAGTATAAAGTATTATGGGGCACAAACACACCGAGATAGGATGAGGGCTAGTTGAATTAAAGTGTACATGAGATTTCTTCTTCTGACCGCATATACAAGGAGCAGAATGAATGACAACAGTAAATTCAGCCAACGTCATCTCTTCAGCGCAGTCACCCAGGCTGTGGGCTCTTTAATTACAAGTCAATTTCCTGCTTATGGATTTACCTAGCAATGGGCTCATCTCGGTCCTGATAAATATTGATGCGCCCCACAAATCTACAACAAGAGAGAGAAGGAGAGAGAGTGAGTAAGCGTTTATTGACAGAGAGAGAGAGAGAGAGAGAACATTCAAACGATGATAACTGATCTCTGAGATGCTTTATTTACTACATAGCTATACTGACAAGTGTGTGTGTGTGTGTGTGTGTGTGTGTGTGTGTGCGGGCACGCGTGCGTGTGCGTGTGTGCGTTCAGCGTGTATTTATATTTTCTATAGGAACATAATGCAGCTTTGTGCTGTAATGTTAGGATGTCATTGTCCGTGTGTTTGTGTATTTCAGTGTGGAATTTGTGTGTGTGTGTGTGTGTGTGAGCAGTAAGAGGTCTTTTCTGTGTGTTTTATTTTTTGCAGCACTCACTTGTAAAGGTCTGGCTGTGGTTGTTCACATTCAATAGTGGCCTGCAGAGTGTCCATCTCCTCCTCTGTGTTAAACGCCTTCGTGTCCTGAACTGCATAATAGGTCTTTGTGTAGAGGAGAGAGCACAGGGGAGGAGAGTTAGCATGCCAAGGTCAGGACAACACACACACACACACACACATACACACACACACATACACACACGCATGCCCGGACACACACATGCACATTTATGCACACACATAGACACATATGCCCACACACACACACAAACACACAGGCAAAGACAGACACACACGCAATGCAGCAAGGTTTCCCACAGCCTTTCTCTAATAAGGTTACAAACATCAAACGAACAATGTGAAACTGGGCTGCTCTGTACCGTGGTTAGGGAAACACTGTAAGGGTGTGATTTTTGAGATCTGCTCTCAGCTCCGTGACACTACACGGAAACTCTCCGAACGTTCAAGTCTTGTCACGTAAAATGAACTCAGATGAACTCAATATGCATTTGAAACAAGGCTAAATAACAAAAGAACTCTGTGACTCAGCACTTTAAATAAACAAACTGTCTGTCTTGGCTGGTCCCGCCCCCCCCCCCTTCTCACTGTCTGTTTGGCAAATCACCTTATGACTGGACTCCCCGTCCAAACTGGCTGTGGTAACAAAACACGTTCCGTCTTCCCGACTCGTGGACAACAGGATGAGGTCACAGGGAAACGTCTCATCTTCCTTAACCAGAACGATGTCTCCCACCTGATTGGACGGGAAAGACAATGAGCCCAAGGTGGCCACACCTCCCCCCCCCCCCCCCCCCCCCCCCCCCCCGACTGTGAAGTAGTTTCAACTGATCTTCAGACAGTTTCCACCGACACTATGGGTAACAGTCAACATTACTATAAAATTCTGATTGGTCAACCAGCTGACAATTGCGTAAAACAAGAGAGATATGGGCACAAAGGAAGACGGATAAATCTTGAAGAAAGTGTGCGCACGTGTATTTATGTGTGTGTGTGTGTGCATACACCACACACAGAGAGAGAGAGAGAGAGAGGAGAGACAGATAGATAGATAGATGGATAGATAGACAGATAGATAGATAGATGGATAGATAGATAGACAGATTTAACAACGAAGCACAGTTGACTATAAAGTACCTTCGGTCTATTCAGACCCATGAATATGCTCATAAAAGCTTAATAAAAGCTGGGGCCCAATCCCATTGCCCTGTCCTCTGAGCCGCTGTTGCGTAACAGATTATGGGAGCTGTGGAGATTAACAGCAGGAAGAGCCTTAACCCGCACTGCCTCAGCATGCCCAATCCAACCCTTTATCTTCTGGAATTTTATGCCTCTTCATAGAATTCATGTCCTCAATTCAAACATCACAGCAGTTATCAAACGCTCAGTACCACGAAGGAAACCGTCACCGCGCTTCAGAGAAGTCGGAGACAAAAAACTACGGGAGTAACTCGGTGTGGGAAAAGGAGAACGTTATCAAGAAAAGGAAAGTTTAAGGAAAACTGCCACACATTTTTCTCGGATGAGAGAAACTATTTTCTCAGTCAGATCAGAAGATGAGATCAAAACGAGATTCGCAGGGATTGGTATTGCATCATGAGTTACATTACAATGGGTACTGTGTTTTCCCCGGCGCCCATCCCAAATTGTAAAACTCGCAGGAGGTAGAATGTCGTCAGGCTGGTTTGCACGTTAACTCCGTAACTACTTCTGCAGTAACATCTTTGTGAAATCACAGTAAGGATGGTAGCTATTGCCCAACGTCAAGCCAGCTAAAAGTGTTTCGAAAAACTTTACGCTTCTATAGACACAACATATGAGATTTCCCTCCTTCAAATGCCATGTCATGTAACCACTGTATAGGGGTGTACAAGAGATGCAGAAAGATAAACATTGTGTGTGATCAGTATCACTACGAGACATCGCTTAAAGGAAAAATAGTTGCGATCAAACACGCGGCATACTTTCTGATCACATTTACTGACGGACTCTGCCACGTTCTGAGAGAAGTTAGGGGCACGTTCGGAATTTGAATCAATCTTGACGCGAGATCCTCCGCTGACTCCCGAAACGTTAACAATCACATCACGGCCTCACGACAGCAAAAAGTCATAATAGACCTCTGAGCGTTAACTGTTTGAGACATGAATTATGCATCGCGCGGAAGTAAGCTGGGTCACACGGAGTAGAACCCTGTTGCCATGGAGACGTGCGTACCCGGAGCTTCCGACTCTGCTTGCGCACCACATTTCCGTGCTGGATGACGTGAACTGGACACTGGTTAATTGCATTATCAGCCTTGTGCCTGAGCCAGTCTTCATAGCCCTGTGGATGAGAGGAGAGAGGGATGAGGATGGGGGGGAGGGGTGGAGGGGGGGGGGCAAAAATACTGCAAAGAGAAGTATGTGTGTTCCAGCAAGTAAAAAAAAAACAAAAAAAAAAACAGAAAAACTGTTGCTGGTGGCATTTTTCTTTCCAATATAACATTTATTTGAAAGAGTCAGTGAGAGTGTGCCAGAGGACAGAGAAATTGGAACAGGGGAGAAACAAAGTGCCATCAGGATCAAACACAGGGGAATATCATTTTCTATGTGTACATGGGGGGGGATAGAGGGAGAGGGAGAGAGAGAGAGAGAGAAAGTGGTGCCGTGGGTTTGTGTGTGTGTGTGTGAGAGAGAGGCAGTGACTTGCTCACCTGTTTGATAGCTGTGACAGTGATGACAAAGAAGAGAGGCAGTCCACTGGTGATGGGACTGGTGGGGGTGTCAATGATCAACTACAGGATGTGTGAGAGAGAGAGAGAGGGAGAGAGAGGAAGACAGAGAGACAGGCACACAGACAGTGAGACAGAAAATCCTATTATCACAGCATAGCCACTGACAACAATTTATATTACACAAAAGGCAGCTTTTCACAGGTATGGCTAACAAGGAGTCTTACAAAGCCTGTTATTGAATTTGGCATCTGGTCACACAAACAAAGCCAATAATACACACAGATGGCATAAGTAAAAGACTTTTCTTACCTGCACTAGAAATATAATGAGGAAGTAGAAATTGGCAATTCGTCTGAACTGCTCAAACAAATTCTTCGGTATAAAATTCCAAAATGTATACTGTGAACAGAAAGTAACAAGCAAATCACTTCCGATGACAAAAATACACAAGTAATAGAACACGTGGAACAAAAAGGAAGCTGGCCAGGTGTGGCTTTTCAAACGCATGTTATGGTAACAAATATGTCAATGTTTGCAGCTGTGTTCAAGACAGTGTGAGAGTGAATTTTTATATACATACAAGAGAGAATGGGAGAAAGAGGGAGAGAGAGAGAGAGGGAGAGAGAGAGAGAGAGAGGAACATAAGAGAGACCATGATAAAAGTCACACATGAGGTGGTCTTACGTTACACTTTCAAAGTCTCAAAACAAACAGAACGTATACATTTGTTTCAAAGATTCAAAACTGACTACACAGACTAGGGACAAAAATTTCATCTCCACATTTTCAGACAATACAGTACAAAAGCAAATGCTTGTGTAAAGAAACACTTGCATGAATGTACACACACACAATGCATGTGTGTGTGTGTGTGTGTGTGTGTGTGTGTGTGTGTGAGAATGCATACAGACACATACAGGGACAGTGTGTAACTCACCTTAGAGGAGACTATTCTATTGTCAGGGTATCTCTGGGGGATGTAAGCCTCAGCTCCCGGCGGTGGTTCTTTATGTCCAATGTACACGGTTCTGCTGTCCACCCAGTTCTCCTCCCCCGCACACTGTCTCACACACACACACACACACACACCCAGAGAGAGAGAGACAAAGCAAGTCAATACACAGGGTTAACACATTCAAAACTCCTCTCGCTTACACACACACACACACACTCACAGACACAGCCTGCATGTAACACACGACCCTAATGCATCACAAAACCTTTCAGTCCGGTTTATTCCATGGGGAGATATTAACGTTAACCAATGGGGAAAGGAGACACAGATGAGGGTGTAATGTAAGTTTTGGGAGGTGATAGTAAGGGGTGTCTCTGTATGAGGGGAATCAGGTGGGACAGAGAGAGAGTCTGGCTTGTGTTTCTCATTAAGATTGATTTGAGGTTTTTCTGATGGAAGAAACTTTGTGTGAGAACACAAAGGACAAGCACAAAAAGACAGAGACAACGAGAAACAAAGGGAGTAAAAGATGAAAAACGGTCACTGTTGCATAACCGTGTACATGTGTGATTGAATGTGTTCATCTAGCAGAGGAACGACTGGCTTGGTCTACTCACGAAAGAACGCAATATTCTTTTTACAAGGATCTCTAGAGGTGTTCCTGAGTTTGGCTCATACTGAGTCATCTCCAAAACCGTTCTCTTCCCTGATGCTTCAAATAGCCTCCAGAACCTGAGCAAACATATCGGTACTAAGGCCCTAAGAACACAGCAGGTGCTGCGCAAGGCTGAGCTTTGGGAGAGCTCTGTAAGACAGAAATATTTCACCTTGTTATACCCATTTCATTTAACTCAACTCCCCGCAGTGATTAAACTGATAGTTGAAAATGAAATATCCCAGGTTCATTTCTCTCTCTCTCTCTCTCTCTCTCTCTGCACCCTGAGCTCATGGATCAGCGCCTGGACAAATGAAGACACATCGTCGCAGTGAGGGCCAGGTCGTTGCTGGCAGCTACCTCCCCCCCTCTCACGAGATTGTACCTGCTGCTTGATTCCTTTAGTTCTCCTCTGCAGAACAAATGTGGCTCTAAACCAAAGCTTTCTCTGTGTGGAACGCAGAGACGAGTACTGCAGTCGTAGGACTAGCATGGAGCTGAGTGGAACTGAAGTGGACACCATTATGGCTCTAAGCAGCAATGTAATTGTCATGTAGCTGCTCAGTGAAGGAAGCCATTAGGGCTCTAATTCGGTTAATGTAGTGATATGAAGTGGAAGTCATTCAAGACACGCCATAACCACAGAAACTGTGCATGAGACTGCAACTGTAAAGTAAGCCAGTATATGGAGGGAACCATTGTGGCTCTAATTGAGTAAATGCGTGAAGAAGAGTCTATTTGGTCAGCTGCTGACTCATGTAGTCTCTGAGTGAAAACGCAGTTATGAAGTGGCCACTTGGAGAGTAAACACTTTGGATGTAGTAGTGTGGAAACACAGGCAGTCAGTAGCTGGAATCCCTTAAGAGAGGCCAAGCCATTATGACTATGGCTCATTGAGCTTTGGCAAAAGCTCCCAAAAGCCCTGCTACGTTACGGGACTTGCCAAATATGGCCAGAAAAAATATCCTGCCGTGCCTTCCGGGCAGAAACTCCGACTCTTCATTTCGGTAAAGCTCTACAGTACACATAATGAAGATAGCCACCAACACCATGAACAAGGATGCCATTGAAATGCCAGTCAACACTCCAAGTGAGGTAAAGTAGCCATTTTGGCTCAACTCGTATTTGTTTGCACACTATGACTTATTGCTCTATTCGCAGGAAAGGCCATTTCGACTTTATTGGTGCAGAGCCGTGAGTGAAACTGGCTCAGGAGCCTAGAATCCTGCATCCCCACCTCCTCCACCCCCCCCCCCTCACCTCCCCACCCAGCCCCCCGCGGTTTTCCCTCCTCCTCCCTGTCAGGCAGGGATTACATCTGAGCTGGCATCTTCAGCGGTTACATAAGCTGGGAAATATAAGCTATTATCACTTCAAAGACTATTCCTGTCCCATAGCCTGCCTTCCGACCACCGCATAGGACGATTAAACATCTGTCCAAACTGAGTTTTGTCGTTTTAAAATGGGACTTATGGCAAATTAGAACGTTTCAGAGGGTTTGGGGAGATTTCAGTGGAGAACTGGGACTTTCTGAGATGACCTGAGAGATCTAGCGTTCTTCTCTTTGTCTTTAATCCTGCCTATGGGTTTTACATTTCAAGTGACGTTTATTTCGAGCAAAAAAAAAAAAAACCTCCCCAAAGTGCATGAGTAAATCAAATGTAATAAAATAGTCGAAAATTAGTCAGGTTTCTCTTTTCTTACTCAGCCAATAAGCTTCACTAGCATTTCACTTCACAAGAAGTCAGTAGTTTCCTCAGCTGTCAGGAATCTCTTTTATTTGCTGTATGTGACCTCATCTACATGGGTGGGATAAACAAATATAGCTCTTGATCTTTATCAAGGATGTCACAACTCAGTAATGCATATATGAAGTACGAGGTCAAAACGCTGTAAATCTGATATGAAAAGGAACAGTAAAGGAAGTAGATAAGGTGATGCATTGGATGATCTTATTATGACCAACCTGGTAAACAATGATTGATGAAAAATCTGAATTTGGAAACTCAAATTGGGGGGGGGGGGTAATGAAAATCTTTTCATTTGGAAACATAATGCAATACTCAATCAAATTCAAACATGACAATTTTGTTTATGGTCCTTGTTGCTGCAAATGGAAGAAAGGGGGGTGGGGGCGGCAAACTACACTCTCTCTCTGTCTGTCTGTCTCTTTCTCTCTGAATCTCCCGCTCTCACTGCCTGACAGTTTTAAGCTCTGAGGACCCAACAGCTGGTCAGAGAAGCTTGGTCTACACTGAGCCCCCATAATCACATCTAATCCGCTCTTCTACCAGGACAGGGCACCACACACACTCACACTCACACACACACACACACACACACACACACACACAAAGTACTGAACCAGAGCATTATTCACAAGAAAACTCATACTTACTCATAACACACACACACACTTGTTCCCAGACATCCAGTGAGTCAGACTTACTGGGTCAGCCTTTTCTTATCAGCGGAAGGGAGTACAGTTGCCGTAGTAATGGTACAGAAAGCCAATACTTGAAGCACCAACACCTTTACATTACCTTTCATATTACCTCTCACAGGAAACAGAAACAAAACAACTATAAAAATACCTCCAAAGATAAACACAAAGAAGCACGCGCACACACGCACACACACACACACCCCTCTGTGCAGTAATGAAGGGTGACAGTAATCTGAGGGCACTGAGTGGGATTGTGTTGCTAGAGAGCCGTGCCCTAGTCTTTTGGCTGGAGCCCAGGTATGTGAGTCAGGTTACCGTGCCAAACCTTCAGTAGCCTCGCTAACTAGCCTGTTACCTTACTGACGCAGACCTTCAGTAACTTCGTCAACTAGCCTGTTACCTTACTGACGCAGACCTTCAGTAACCTCGCTAACTAGCCTGTTACCTTACTGACGCAGACCTTCAGTAACCTCGCTAACTAGCCTGTTACCTTACTGACGCAGACCTTCAGTAACCTCGCTAACTAGCCTGTTACCTTACTGACGCAGACCTTCAGTAACTTCGTCAACTAGCCTGTTACCTTACTGACGCAGACCTTCAGTAGCCTCGCTAACTAGCCTGTTACCTTACTGACGCAGACCTTCAGTAGCCTCGCTAACTAGCCTGTTACCTTACTGACGCATATGCTCAGTAACCTCGCTAACTAGCCCGTTACCTTACTGCCAAAGACCTTCAGTAACCTTGCTAACTAGCCCGTTACCTTACTGCCAAAGACCTTCAGTAACCTCGCTAACTAGCCTGTTACCTCACTGACGCAGATCTGCCAGGCTCTGTGTTAAACTATGCTCAGCTGAAGTTTTATTCCCTAATAAAATCTTAAAATCTTTAAAATCTTAAAATGTCTTGTCGCTCAGTTTCTAAACTCAATTGTGTTCTGTGCTCTTTACAAATCCAAATGGCCTCAATTCAACAAGTACCGCCATTAGTAAACTAGCCACTCAAGCTGGGTAATAAGATGCCGCTATGTAACCTTGAAGTGACTTCAGGAAGGACAGACATTACCTGTGTTGTTGTGTTTGTGGACTACTCTCTACTAAAGCTTTACAGAACTTTCTTGCCAAGTGTGGCTCCTAAGCCCTCCTAAATTGACCTCTGGCTGGCTTCAATGCAAGTACTTCTAATTGTGGATTAGTCATTAGAGACAATGTAAACTAAATAAATACAAGGAGAGTTCACCTTGCCAACAGAGGCTATTTGGATAGTATTCTCTGATGAAGCTTCAGGGTCTTTTTAAAATGTGTACTTCACAATAGTGTCATGACCCTAAAAGTTTACTGTTTAAATAGTTGGACAACTATGTTTGTTGTGTTGCGCTTGTGTGTGTGTGTGTGTGTGTGTGTGTGTGTGTATGAGAGAGGGGAGGGGGCAGCGAAGAGAGAGAGAAAGAGGGAGAGACAGAGAGAGGGAGACAGAGCGAGAGTTGAAGTGAGGGGTGATGACGATAAGTGCAGTGAAGTATCAGTGAAGTCAGGTCTACCGAAATAGCCCAGTATCATTACTGTAATGTGATACACAGCTATTTGGCAGACTATCATTGTTGAAACACGATCAGTTTAAAAAAAAAAAGAAAAAAAAAAAAAGGGATATCATCTCATCTGAGAATGTCACCAGGCTCCTGCGATCATGGAAAAAGGACACGAACACCAGTTCGCAGTGACAAATGGTCACTTAAACGAAAGCGGCGAGGATGTATATCAGCTAAGTACCGACGCCTTCCTTTGCAATGCTTTATTTAGTACACAGAATTTATAAATCTGTCATTCAAAATATATGACTAGACATAACATGAGACATGCAGTTGGGGGAAAATGGTTTGTCAACAGCACAAGCGTTTCCTCCTTACAACAGACGAGCATGACAACCGTCTCTCGTTCTCCTCTCTCTCTCTCCCTATCCTTCTTTCTTTCTTTTCAAGTTTCTCAGTCACACATCAAACAAGTTCTCTGAATGCCTTGTCTGCTGCAGACAGACACCCAAGATCTAAAGCTGTTTCACTGTTTAGTTACACGGCTCCCTAACTTCCTCAGAACAATGGACTATTCTCAGGTTACTACAAGAAGGAAAAGGAATAAGTCACTCACTGGCAGGAAAACGAACGGAAATTTCCATTTTCACACTGAACTACTACAAAAGGACAAATCAGGAACATACCTTCGAGAGAAAGAAAAAACCCCCCACAACAACAAAAAGGTCTTTAACTGTAATTTGGGACATAAACAAGTTACAAATATATCATTCTGAGGATACAAAAATATGCTATGTTAAGAGTACTTCAAGGCCATGAACAGCTACAAGGTCTTTTTTGTCTTTGAATAGAAATACCAGAGTACACACAGGCAAGGGAGTGACCCAACCCATCTGCATTTGGCATATTGTGTATCTGGAGGCTAGCAACACAAGAAAAGGAGATCTTCCAACTTGTTGTCTTGGAGCCCCGCCAGCTGTAAACGCCCACACAGACAACACATAAGCTGTGCCTTCACACACACACACACAGATACACAGACACACACAATATGCATGGTGGACCTTTCACCCTCTCGCCCACACACTCTTCTGCTACCTCAAACAAACATCCTCCTGATGAGAGCCAACAGTCTCCTCAGGAAACAGAGAGCAAGGTTCGGAGGGCTGAGAGGCATCATTAATGTGGAGGAACCAACTACCAGACAGGGTTTATACTGTACCTTTTGGAGAGTAATGACAGGAAGAACTGGAGGGAATGTAAGATATTAGCCATATGTAAGAAAAGGTACACTAAAACACCTCATTACCTCAAACCCTTGACTCTCTCTCTCTCTCTCTAGAAAAATAAATAAGCAGTACATCTAGCTCTGTGTGTGTGTGTGTGTGTGTGTGTGTGTGTGGTATAGAGGTGGTATAAGAGGTAGTCCCTACACCTACAACAAGAATAATTCAATTCCTCATTCACACAGAACGTGTAGATGTTTTTAAGGGAGTCTGAAGTCCACGAAACTTAAAGAGACAAAGCTGTTTGTTTTTGAGGACGTCAGGATCCACTGGTGAGAATCCCTCTAAATCCAACCACTGATCTAGTTTTTCTAAAAGAGCACACTAACACTGTTCTAACTGTCCATCTGTTTCTCCAAGGAAAAAAAACAAAAATCACGATAGGACGAAAAATGGTGAATTAACCAACGGCCAAAGCATTTCAGTAAAGTTGCAAATGCAACTGAAAGCATTATTTTTCGCTCAGGTTTGGCGTAAACAGCTCAAAGCAAGACCCTGTGGTAGACGGTGAGATAGTAAGCCTCGCCCGCAGGTAGCACTGGATTATCTCCAGAGCTAAGAGGCATTCTAAAGTGCCATCAGCTTACTGAGTCCGAGGGGGGAAGGGAGAAAGAGAGAGAGAGAGAGAGAGAGAGAGAGAGTGAGAGAGAGAGCGAAGTAAAGTGTCTAGGTGGCTTACACTTCCATATTTCAGACGTATTAAAGCCACCACGTAGACAGCAAAAATCTTTGTCTGGACGGTGGGATATTCTGTTACATAACACATTAACGAAAGTTTCCCCATCTCTAGGGTAATTACTGAAATCTTAATGGAAGCCTATGGCATCAAATTGCTCTTTTTGAAGTGCATGTTGGCTATTCATACATCAAACAAAAAAATGATGGCTTATGTGAATGAGAGACCAGTGATGTAATTTTCCTTTAAAAAAAAAAAAAAAAGGATTCATAAAGTCTCGCATTCGACGACGGAGCTACGACATTGATATTCAACACTTGTGTAATGTGAAAATGTGTTCGAATCATACAACCAGGTTTGTTTTCTCTTTACAACCACTTTGAAAAACACAGCATAAGGTGATTAAAAGAGAGCGTTTGATCAAACGTTGACCTTCAGCGTAGCTCAATTTAGAACAGTCTCCTTCTACAGAAGAACTGCCTAATCCCCCACTGTCACAGACCAGAGGGACAACTCACTCTACCTCTGTACCCCACGTCCCCCCCCCCCCCCCCCACCTCCCCCCGCACACGCACACACACCCCTAGTGAAATGTCACACGCAGCAGGGTATTAAATCAGTCTTTACAAAGAGCAAATCAATGTGTGCTTGTTTGTTTTCATATACAGTTGGTATACGAATCTGATTTGAATTGACCTTCAGGTAAACGTATAACGAACTTATAATGCATCTGATTAATGGACCATGACTGAAAATGAAAAATGCTTCATATGTCTGTGTCAGAAACTTTCCATTTTTGGCTAAGTTCCTATATATATATATATATATATATATATATATATATATATATATATATATCAGACATGTGTACGGTGACCATGAGGAAAAGTGAATGATAAAGAAAGGGGAATTTTAACTGCTTGACATTAATATCCCAACGCCTATATATTGATATGATATAGTACACTGAACTTAGTGTTGGTTGTTTGAACTCTGTACATGTATAGAAATATGTACTGACAAACGCAGTGTCATGTAGTTAATATAAAACATATGTAAAAACACTGTTATGAGGGCATTTATTATGAGTACTGGGTGTATATTAATGATGATGATGATGATGATGATTGTTGTTGTATTATACATTATCATTAATAATAATAATAATAATAATAATAATAATAATGTGTTCGATGAAATATGTTCTCCTAAATGGCCCAGGTACATACATCCTTAAGTAATTCAGTCAGCAATCTCAAAATAACGCTATTTTTACACAGCCTGCTGTTTCAGGCAAACAGTGTTGAATTTCTGCTCGTCCCAAGTCCCTTCCCATAATGCATATATTTTCAATTCTCATAATGTGCACATTTTCAATATCACAGCTGATATTATTTTGTAAGGCGAATTGCTGACAGGCTTATGCTTACTACACAAAAAAAAAAAAAGCTTAATGTTGTCTTTTATATTCAAATTAAAATGAACTGATGTGTTTTCTTTCTGCCGGCATTCTCTTTGAACGCCTTGATACAGCAAAACATGTTGAGTGGTGCCTATGTGGTGTCAAGCTCACCAAATTCTCCTATTGATTACGTTTTGACATTTAAGATATCGCCAGATTAAGAAACACATTAGAGTCTGTTGGCATTTAATCAAATCAGCGTTTTTTGTTTTTTTTTTGCTTTCAGTCTATGTGGCTGGCATTTGTTGGTAACATAACACTACACTATACTCTACTCCTGATTTTTTAATCAGGGCTAGTGTTGGGTCAGCTTACGGAACAAGAGAGTATTTATAGATAAAGGAAAACATGGGCGGCAAAATCGATGGCGCGTTTTGCAGTTGAGTACAGCTCCTCTTTTTCTCTGTCAGGATAGTTTATGGGAGAGTCCTGACACCAGTTAGACCACTTACTGTCAGCTTTTGATGACAAAATGTTTTTCAGTGCATCTCAGCCTAACAGGAACTAAAGGTATCTTAAGAAAATCAAGCCACGGTCGCACAGAGATTTCATCGGGATGTATTTTTATTTATTTGTGCCTGTGCATGTCTGAGAAATCCCCCCCCCCCACACACACACACACACAAACAAACAAATGGAGAGTACCAAGATTTCCAGGCACTTGTGCCTTCCCATCTTTGTTTTCTATACTTACTTTCATTCTAAGAGTGAAGAGAAAGAAAGAGAGAAGAAGTGAGCGAGAGAGAGAGAAGCAACGAGGGAGTATGTGCGTGTTGCGTATTTGTGTGTGTGCGTGCGAGAGAGAAAGAGAGAGAGAGAGAGAGAGACAGTGAGAGAGAAGGAATGAGGTTGTGTGTGCGTGTTACGTATTTGTGCGTGTGTGTGTGTGTGTGTGAGAGAGAGAGAGAGAGAATAAGGGAGTATGTGTATGTACCGCATTTGTGTGTGTGTGTGTGAGAGAGAGAGAGCAGATGTAAAAGAGAGGAGATAGAGAATATCTGTTAATATTTCATTGGCGGGGGGGGGCGCATCAGAGGACAACAACACTGTAAGTGCAGCACTGCTGCACAGCTCCACAACTCCAACAGAAAAAAAGGAGTGGAAAATAAGGAGGAGAGGAGGAGGAGGAGCCTGGTAGAATAAATGAAACAATAAACCCCACGTAATCATCAAAACTAGCAGGAAACACAATTATATCTGTTCTCCTCCTGTTCCCAAAAGAGTAGCCTACTGCAGCACAAGGCTCTGTTCACACCCCCACGCATCCTGTTCACTGAGCCAGGCATTGCTCTCCTAGCACCGGAGAAAAACACAGGACATTTGTGCATAATTCATGGCCATGTCCACTATGGTGGGGCCTGATAAGGGAAATCAGCGAGTCCCAGTCCACTGGTCTTAAACAGGTGTACGTCTGAAACACCTTTAAATACAGATTAAGGTGACATACATAACCGGAACAAATGGTGTTGTGGCCCATGTCAAATGACATATCTCCGACATGGGACACTGTGTGTAAGGGGAGAGTCTCTCTGATGCTGCCATGATAACGTAAAAGAATGGGTTTTTTTTTTTAATGGTGGCTGTAGATGAATGGAGACCAATTTACTATTCATGCTCAGTAACCAATCTAAAATGGCTTCTCTTTTTCTTATTTTGCCCCCCACCCTCTCTCCCTCTGTTGACTCCCTCGCTCTTGTAACTGATTTAAAGCTATGTGCTTTAGTCCAAGCCCTGGTTCCAAAAAAAAAATCACAGCTATTCTCCAGGCAGAAGCGCTGAGTGGAGGAGAATCACGTGCTTACGACTGAAGAAAACGCGGCCCATCTGTACAGAACATGTTAGCGCACACTCATGCTAACTGGCACCATGCTGGTGCAGGTTAAGGTGCTTGCATGCTATACACGCTAAACAAGATTTGTCCCCCCTTTCCAAACCAACTTGTCAAGTAGCAAGCTGTTTCAAGGCTGAGTCACAGAGTACTCTCCAGCTGTGCCCTCCATCTGCTAGCGTCTGGTGCGCCAGGAAGCAGAAAACAGCTCAGAGTGAGGAACCAACCTCGAACGATCCTCTTGACCAACTTGAAGTTACGCTTGTCTCCAGCTTGGGCACCCACGCATATGTCCCTGTGTCCATCAGACCCCGCGCACTGAACAAGCCAATACCTTAACTCATTGGTGAGTACCCTTTCACAGGAATGTCAAGTCCCTTCACTACATGTACACATTAAAAATTCACAAGATGCCTCCAGCTTCCATTAGCGTAAAACATACTCTTCCGTGTACAGGTACCATATTGAACAGCAAGGTAAACAGAGCGTGGGGTGGGGGTGTGTAGGGGGGGGGGGCAGGAACAGTCGCTAAGGGAGCGAGCCTAAGTGCTGTCAGTCAATGCATTTGCTTTTCAATAGGTACCGTTACCAGTTTAGAGAAGGGCTAAAAGGTTTCTCTGTTGGATGCTGTGTTGTGCTATTGGCTGGACAGATGCACTGGAAGGTTAAGGTAAGCACATTTAGTACCCACAGGCACCTCTATAATTTCAAGGCTGGATGGCAAAATAATGGGGTTTATCGTTATCGGTCCTAGTGGGAGTGTATCTGATCCTAAAAGGTAAGGCTGAAACGAGATACCAGATCGAAAACAAACAGAGCGGTTGAAAAGGTGTGAAAATCGGTTTACGCTGTTACTATTTTTGGCCGAAAGTTTGGAATACTGTGACTTCGCTTTTGAACGGCAAGGTCAGGGATAATTTAGACGGAGAGGAACTCTCGGCATGGGTCCTCTGCTATCCTGTGTGGGACCACCATGGGAAAGAGGATCTGCCGGGGCTGCTGAGCTTGCATTGTAAATGAGCTGTGAGATCTCAGTCTACGGTCCAGATGTGAAGCAATGATAAAACAAAGGAGACAGAGAGAGAGATAGAGAGAGAGAGAGAGAGAGAGAGAGAGAGTGAGAGAGAGAGAGCAAGAGAGAGATAAAGGCTAAGGATTGCTTCAAAATAATCATTTGAACCACCCCTCCCAGTATGCAACCCACAAAACTCGATCCGGTCATCCCTCAGGGTTTTACGATAGCAGGCCCCGCTATCTGTCACGTTTTCAAAATGTGACAGTGGTGGGTGGGTGGGGCCATCCGCAACCTCGGCTACGCACAGACCCCGTACTCATACACATGCTCACACGTATACACACGAGTGCCGTTAATCTGCGGCCCGGGACCCATTGAGCGGGTTTTTCGCAAATGAAAGCCAGCGATACGGTAATCCTGCCAAAGTGGAATATCATCTAGCACAAAGCACAAATTGCAACAAAGCAATGCTGGCTTCTCCCAACAAACGCTGTGGCTGGCTGAAGCCGCTTGCTTGGCAGAGTTCACTGTAAACAGAATGACCGTGTTACGTGATTACGGCATCTTCGGTTTCATAATAGGTGAAATGTGATGTGCAACTGGTGATTGGTATTGTAGTCACCTATCATACATCTTAAAACAAATATCTTTCCCACAAAATACGTACGTTTGCAGTATCTATTCCTGTATTTGGGACTGCTAAGTAAGCCAGCGCAGACAGTGTAAACGGCCAAACCATTTATATGTGACCAGTGAGGCTATGATCCATGTCACGGGCTCTCCTAGATAAGGCTCAAGAGCCGCGCTAACCCTGCAGCGTCTTACAGTCACTGACCTGCATGGTTGAGCAGGTATTTATCATTAACCTCATATTTAAGGGCCTGTTTGCTTTCATCCGTCAGTCGCTCTAATTAACCTACTTGCCCAATGAGTTAGACAGCATTGCTCAGTCACAGTCTTCCCCAGTGCCCAGAGACACAGATACAGTAGCTTATACACCAACAATAGCTTGTCTTTTCAACCTGCTGAGAATTGAATAATATGGAATAAAATGCATAGTACAGAATTAGCTTAAGATAAAAAAGACCATAAAATGTACTAGAAAAAGATTAGAATAAAATGTATTACAGGTTACAATAGAGAGAGTATTAGGGAAAAAAAGGTTAGATTAGAATAAAAGTATTACACAAATAAAGAAAGATCATAGCTAGACCTACAGGTCCATACTTAGAATAGAATAGAATAGAACAGAACAGAATAGAATACTTGGTCTTAATTCTGGGGCTGGAAATGTCTGGTATTGATGAATGCTTGTGCATACGTCAGTATGTACTTGAGTAATAGGATAGTTCTGCAATATTAAACCACAGTCTATTCATGTCAGGAATCTTGTCCTCTACCTATACCTCAACAACCTCTCCTGGTTTACTGATTTTACAGGCCCTACAGAGACAGCAGGCCCAGTCCCAGAGACAACAGTCCAAATGTTATGAGCCGCTCTCACCATCAAGATATACATGCAGTTAGTGATATTCAGGTTGGTGTGTTTTATGATCAAGAGGATACCCAGTCCAACAGAGACAGACGCAACAATCAATGCTCCTGCCATCATCACCAGCTCTCACACAAGCCCCAACCTAAAATGAAAAATGGAGGAGCAGATCTGTAATTAACAGTCTGTCAGGACTAATATAATTTACTGTTGCCCCAGCGTTGACCCTTGCAGTACTATGTGGAGAAGAGAGTTAGCACAGAGAGAGAGAGAGAGAGAGAAGACCAAACCAGCAGAGCATCTGCCAGGACTCCCTTTACAACAGATCTAATGATATAATAACCACGCTGATACCTGTATCCGATATCCGGCGTGTGCTTCATTTATATCAAATTTCCGACGCCGATTTGTCGAAGATACAGAGACACTGGAACACTGCAGTCAATCGGAAGGAAGTCTCCGCAGACACATTTAAGCTGACCTATCATATGGTACATGTTACATAGTGTATGGTAAACTATAAGTAGCGATCACATGTTGTTGTCCATGCTTTCCATAACATAGTTTTGAGCCACGTGCGTTGTGTTCGACGGTGTAACGTCAACAGAGAGCATTTATGAGTCAATAACCAATAACGCAACACAAGCTAATATACGCATAACTATACTGAACTGATATACCAACGCATCTCTCCTCCACTGCTGTTAGTGCATAGAGAATTTACAGTTGGCCTGGAGGAATAATCAATTAGCTCTGCTAGCAGTCCCTGGGTACAGGAGTAAAGGCCAGGAGGGGATGTTTGTTTGCTGTGATATGAGACTTGGCTTCTCCCATTGCAGCAGAGCACTTGGACTATTTTTACACTCAGAAAGTTTTTTTCTTTCTTTCTTTTTTTATTTTTTGTATATGACTGGGACAGTTTGGTCTCCCCAGTGGTAGGGAAAAAAACTCAGGGTCTGTAATCAGGACTTTTACAACTGAGTAGTATTTTCTTTCTCTCTCTCTCTCTCTCTCTCTCTCTCTCTCTCTCTCTCTCTCTCTCACTTTAAAAGTCAATCTAAAAACCTATAGCAAAGATGATTCCTCAACACTTTCATTAAACAAGCAGCTCAGGTTACTTGAATGTCAAAATTTTTCAGTCCTCTCAGGTGTGACAAAAATAGACTCCATGTTTATATTTAATTATATAAGTATTTTCAATTATAAGAAGTATGAGAAAGAACATTTTTTTGCTGCTTTAAAAGGAGTCTGTTGACACATGATGCTATGCACAGTAGGTGACTGCAAATCTTCCTTCTTTGTTAACACACAGTGGGTGTTAAAGACGGTTTCCACTCCAGCTGATAAACAAAAAAAAACGTCTCCAACATTTGACTGCTTGGCGTAGTACCACCCTCTTTTGTCTACAGTTCAGTCTCAATCTGTCAGAAAGCTTGAGTTAACTCGGTTGCTTTGTATATTACTCTTACATAATCTCCAAGTCTACACCTGCCAATGACACCGAGCAAGCTCCAGACACACACTAGCAGTCATCTTAAGATGCCTCGCCACTGTAGAACACGATGGAGCAACACTGCACATATGGTACAAAGTTTAATTATCGGAACCTGAGACTTTTTTTTGCCATTTATGTTGGGCTATAAATCATAATAACTGGCTACAGTTGTTTAAATTTTGTCAGAATGTTACATTTGACTGTGTTTTTCAAGACTGCATAGGGTGAGAACTGACATTTGTTTAAGCATGAATTCTTCCCCTCCATAATCAGGGTAAAGGACTAAAATAGCTACAGTTTCTTTTAGGTCAACCATTTTTCAAATCTGTCCATTCCCTACAATCTCGCCATCCTGTCCTGTTACTCTCAGACTGTCTCCAATCAAGACCTATTCCCAAGGCAACCCAGATTCCCTCGCAGTCATTACTCTCACTCCTAATACTTCAGCTAGAACCTCTGATATTTCCTGCTCACTCTACAGTAAACCCTGCCGACCTATCCGCGCAGGGCTGGCCTAGAAGTCAATCTGTGAAGCGGCTGTAGTGGGTTGTCTGAGGTCCACGGTCATGTTATTGCCACTGGTGGCCTAGGCCAGTTCTAGTATGATTTTAATGTTACACAATGCCTAATCCAGCCATGTCACAACTACAACCCCCCATCTGTCTTCACTGGGGCTTGTTTTGTAACACTGCTCTGTTCCCTCCTCCCAGCCCACATCAACAGTAAACCTATGAAAAAAGGACATTTCTTCTCTCCCTTTACTCCATCTCGGGGATAAAAGAATAAGATCTGCCACAGGAAACCATGAGAGAAGGCCATTTACCCTGGTTTACTTAGTGTAATGATTGTTACTGTGTTCCTCTTTACCTCAGGGCAAAAGACATCAGTTGTGTTTAACTGAGAATGAAAAATGTAACCACTCAACTCATTGTAACGTTTTTCGGAAGAAACAAATATTGGTATGTAGAGTGATTGTACCTCCTGGTTTCCCCTGAAGTAATTTCCGACTGATTTTCAAACTGATAATCTGATTGCTTGTCGGAGTGTCCGTGAGACTCGTTTTTGCATTAGGCTGTAGCAGTCACCAGTTTCAGAGAAGCTTCAGGATGACCGATTTGAACTGGTTTGAGTGTGCACAGTATCGGTCCTCGTTTGCCAGCCTCTCTACTCCCAGTGGAGCCTCTTTAAAGTGGGTAACTGGAGCACGCTCTCAACTGAGCTGGACATCAGTGCACCTGCACACCTTCCAGCAGAGGTTACAGTGAAACACTAAAGTCTGGTGGTCTGGGGTTAGTCTGGAGGTTGAAATCATGATGTCACAGATCAGTGCCTGGGCAAACTGATCCTAGATCTGCTATGGAGAGGAGAAAGGACGCCAGGGCTTAGTTAAAAAGAAGGCACAGTTTGGCTAATGGGGGCGTTAGCGCCGAAAATGGGTCAGAGCTGACGATGGTGATTCTGATTTAGGGCAGAATAGTCAGTTACACGCCTACCTCTCTTCTGCTCATTGGCCAGCGGATACACTCCTTCGTGATTCTCGTCCTGTAAAATGTATTTTTGCCAAGCAACAAATGGATCCTGGAGAGAATGCAATGTCACCGTAACACAGAACTTTAATGAAGTGCCGAGGAAGAAAGGACTGACTCGAAAAGAAAAATTTCAAGGACACGCTGATTATCACCAGTGGCACTGGATGATCATAAATAACCTTGTGTCCTCCTCCATTCTCTCAAAGTGTACCATGGAGAACAGGAACAGCACAGTCTCTACTGAAATCTCCTATTATCATTATTATTATTATTAATGCATCACAAAAGAAATGTGGAGCAACGGAAAAAGTTCGAGCTCGCTCAAACCTCCAGAGGGTTTTCTCGGGCACTATTTCCAAATAAATCAAATGGCTTCCTTCATTTGTTCTTTGACAAAAGGTTAGCTGTGCCCAATTTGTTTCTCAAAAAAAAAAAAAAAGAAAAAGAAAGAAAGAGAGAAATGGAAGACGAGAGACATGCGGCCAATAATAATGTTCTCCGTCCCCTTCAGTCCTCTTAAAGTCTCATAGTTGTCAAAGGCAGCGTTGTTCTTACAAGCATCTTGGCAGTCCGTTGTATTGTCGAGCTCTCGCGCGTCTTGTAAGCATTTTGATTGATCAAAGGATTTGGCGAGAGTGGACATTCTCCATCACCAAACGCTCTTGGCAGTGGGCGGAAAATGCAACAAAAGACAGATGAAGGATGCTGTCGCGGATGTTGACGTATAGAAAAATCTAACTGTTGACACCGTGTATAACAGATACCTCTAAGACAGGTAAATCATTGAGTGCTGATTAAACGCAAGAATTTTTCGCAAAAAAGATTTGTAGGGGAAACCCCGAAAGAACACATCAATACATGGGCCTAACAAACCACTGATCTGAAACATAAAGATGAATGTCATGGGATTGCAAAGTTCTCGATTTTGGAGAGAATTCAATGTTAATATAATGTGATGGATCGCTGTGTTTTGCGAAAATGCATTAGCTTCGATAACTATTGCATTTAGAATGATCACTAAGGGAAACCAAGGGAAAAAAACAGGACATTTGACGTATATCTTGACCTACAATTATGAATCAGAGATGGGACCAAATATTGGACAAAACAACCAATAAAGCCACATATAACTGCCTTATTTCTCCTAACGTCGTCCATTTGAGGTCCAGATGTCCTCGTCCTACTCCAACAAGCCTACATGGACTCCAAGGAGAGATGTACAAGGGAGGACAATGGATATAAAAATAACACGAGTTTCACAGTCACAACGTCGCCATCTAACAGTGAGGTATAGGAGACCCACTTGTGGAGATCTATGTGTGTATTTGGCGTGATAGGATGAAATTAGTCTAATTAGCCTGTTCTCATTAATTGGCGCAGGCTTGGGGCATGCTAGCCACATAATGCGATGAGTCATATATGAAATAACGTGCCTTAATCCGTGACTTTCACCTCATGGATAATTAACCACACAGGGGAGAACGAAAAAAAAAAAAAAAAAAAAAAGGGTGGCCAGTGTTTCACTCTACACCTCATTCAGTTTGGTCTTCTAGACAACATCATTACGTCCACATGGATGAGTTGATGGAAGCACCAAGTCAGCCATAGCAGTAATCTAGAACAACCCAATATTCCCCTGTGTTACACGTAATCTTATACTACCTGTGCTGTACACAGATATCAAAGAGCAAGCGACCAAATAACACTACTGTCTGAGAATAGATGTGGTATAGTACTATGGATTCACTGCATTAGTGAAAATCACTGAGCTGAAACAGTCGTTAAGGTCTGTTCATTTGCCCTTGATTTTATTATAGAGGAGAAGCGGGAAGTATGTATTAAGAAGACTCAGCATGAAGCACCAAATACATCACCACTTAGTAGCCACCATTGACTTTCCTCTCAGGGCTATTGGACCATGCTGCAGAATCACAGAATGGATATCAGTGTTACTGGGTGAAGATGGACTGCTACGGTAGCCATTTTGTGTCTTTTCTTAGTCATTCCTGGTTTTGAGTCACGGGAAGGGAAGTGTAGGCTACATCTTGGAACTGCTCATCACATGTTCACATTGTGACTTCCTCCCACAAGCTGTTGTTTGTCTGAGACAGGGGCCTGCACACGTGCATCCCAACCCCTCCCTCTCTTTTTTTTTCTTTTCTTTTTTTCTTTTTTCTTTTTCTGCTGAGAGAAATGAGAGAGCTCCCCACTCCAGTGATGGGAACACGGTCAGCTGATAATGGCAAAGTCTCATTTGCAGTCTTATCATTCTAGCAGCGCGGATCTCCCTCTCAAATCTTCCACAAATGCAGCATACAGAGCACAACTCGTCAGCCTGTCTCCGGCAGAACTTGCCGACCCAAACTCACAAATTCACCGTGGTCAAAGCTCAGAGACACTTAACAGCTACATCTAAATAAATCAATAAGCAAACACTAAGCTTTTGTTAAGTTTGGATTCAGGGCAAAGCCTCTTTAATGCCTCAAAAACTTGGTTTAGTTTAACAGTTTAGTTACAAATTCCATAAACTAAGACCTTTTGTGGCTATTAGACAGCTGATGATGCCATATGCAATTAGACAGGGGTGGGATATTTGGCCAGAGTCACAGGGGACAGGTCAGCTGACTGTTCAGGGTCACTTAATTGTCTTAGCACAATCCCAGCACTCCTAATTAATATACCTTCCCTGCATACCTGAGAAACTTCAGTATGAGCAGGTGCAGGAGCGTCATGAAGGAGGACCAAGAAATAAAGGAATGAAACAGATTCATTTTATATCTCAGAACAGCAGTGGGACCAGTACCAATGTTTTGGTCAAGATTAAGGAGAGGTTTCCACCTGAGAAAACAAAACCGAATAGCGTGGCGCATTAGGCAAAGTATAAACTTGAGTGAGGACGTTAAGGGTTTGGTAAGGATTTTTGGTAAGGATTTTTGGTAAGGATTTTTGGTAAGGGGGGGGGGGGGGGACTGCAGACTCAGATGCCTTCTCAGAGCTACCTTCCAGGCTGAGGGGAGGAGAGAGAGAAATAAAGGTCTCACACCTCAGAAAACCAGCCGATTAGCTTCATACTTTGCCTGGGGGGCCCGGCTCGAGGAGGAGTTGTCATGAGAGCTAAGCGGTAAGCTCAGTTGTATCTTATCTCCCAGACTCAGGTATGTTTAGACATTCTTACAGCCTCTTAGCCAAGAGCCACACACAAAAACAGTGACGGCGTGGCCTGGCTCCCAAAAATAAGCTTGTCAAGATAACCATGCAAAAGAGCCGAACAAGCGGAGGAGTAGGAGAGGAAACTACAACATCTCTGCACGTTTCTAGATTCTTCTAGGCAGTGTAAACACAACGCAGCTATTTTATGACAAAATAAACGATAGGTGTCTCACAGAAATCTCCGTACAATCAAATCACTCCCTAAGGGAGAGTTAGCCAAGAGAGACTTCAAATGAGCGCCTTGAATCCGGCAGCTCAAGGGCCGAGCGCGAATGCCTCTCGCTCCATCAGGTCTAAAAACGGACCTGCGGGAGACTCCGGGAGGCAACGAGGCATGAAGCCCGGTTCCCTTCCCTCAGGCAGGCGAGCGTGAGAGAAGAGCGCTGAACTCCCGAGTACAGGGAGACCGCGCTCCTCTAAATGTTTCTATCGATCTGCGGGCGAGGCTCGCGAACCCCCCGACAACGCTCTCCGACACGCGGGAAACGGCTGAGTCAGCAAAGGGGCCCCAGTCTCCTTAAATAAGTCGAACCAAATTTGCAGCTTTATTTCAAGGCATTTCCCAAAGGCACGCCGAAACGAGCCGGCGAGGAAAGCGATCAAAGGCAGTTATATCGAAAGGAGAAATGTTGTTGTGTGACAAACAAATTATGATAGATGGTCTGTGAAATGCCAAATAATCTAGGTGTATTTTGAAGGGAGTTATGTAATTACAATGGGAACTCCAGCTCAGCAAAATTCTGTTGTTTAAATAAAAGAGAAAAGTTAAATAAGTTAAATAAAGAGAAAATATGTCGAAGAATCAAGTATAATAAAGCTGGACGGTCCATGTCAGTGTGACTACTCATACCTACGGAATAGGAAAAGAAAAATTCTTTTATCCTTCAACGCGGCGATGAAAAATTAACTTTCTCTTTTGACGTCCATTTAAAAATATCTGAAGGAAAGAAAAAAAAATCATTTTCTAATCTGCAGACCACTTTCTATGGTCACATCCATCTGCCTCACCGAGGCAGAGGATGAAGGGTCATATGTTTTTTTAACAAGCCCAATTCAATTTCCGACCCATAAGTCAACCATTATTCTGTGTCTCCACCGTGGCTCACATTAGCCGGGCAGTAACTCATCATCCACCTCAACAATGGGAATTAGTGGGAGTTGTAGAATAATGACTCTCCCTTATATGAATTAGACACGGTCACGTGACACTCCTGTGACATATTTCTGCATGTGACAAAAAACAAAGGAGATTTATGTGCTTCCTGATTTAAAAAAAAAAAAAAAAGTGCAAACTTTCTAATGAGGCACCTGTAATACCAGACAGAACCAGGGAGAACTTGCATGTAACATTTCCAAAGTGAGACAGTCAACATGACTGTTCTGGGTGTACGAAGACTATGGTATGGTGTATGGTTTTAGGTTTCAGTGGCTTTCCATGTTTCATCTTACACACATTCCCTCTAAACAAACGTGAACCTGGCCTATGAGTAATACTGATCATTAATCTCATATGAGTTGGGTTCCACTTCCATTTTTGATACAACATAGTCGACACTGAAAGATATACATATTATTCATTAATATTAAGGAGACAATTAAATAAGATAATCAATTCAGTTCTCTCTCTCTCTCTCTCTCTGATTTCATAAGTCTAACATGCTCATTCACAAGGCAAAAAAGAAATGGATTTAATAAGGACAGCAAAGAAAGCATCACAGGCTTCCGACTGCCGTGTAAAAAAAATGGTTTCGGTACCTGTCGCAACATGTTCTCCCAAAGCAACAAATCAACGTGTCAGCATCTCACTCCCAACCATGCCACAAACATCCAGCTTCCGCCAAAAAAAAAAACCGCAAATCGTTCTTTTCCATATTTTTTCCCCATTTTTTTTTTAAGCGAAGAATGTTCTTAAACTCCCCCTCAGAAAACCTTACACATGCCGCCAAGTAAACTGATGTTTAAACTGTGTTAAGTGCTTCTGAGGTATTTGAGCTGCGTTCTGGAAATTATGGCCACCCCAAGGCCTCATTGTTGTCACATGATTCTCAAATGATCCTTTCCCTCCAGAAGAACAGAAATCCCAAGTCATTCTGGAGTTATTTCTGCCTAATTAGGGCAAAGCAGATATGTCAGAAGAATGTGTAAAGAAAGGGCAAATATTCTGGCATCCTAAGGAAGGATTTGTTATTCAGATTTAACACTTTACAACTGGTGAATGTGTGTAAAGAAGTTGGGTCTGATAAATATTAGTCTATATGTGACATTGATCTTTCGCATCATGTAGGCAAAAAACTCATACATTTTACCCAGAATCCTGAGAGAGATCAGTATGGCGTGTCCTGGCATGAAGTGCTTAGTTTATGAGAGATTTTTGGAGACAGTTATTTTCTGCTCCAGTTGTGCGCAGAGAAGAGGAGAGGTGTATGAATCTCAATGCCCCGCGGATAGGCCGGGGTTTGGCCTCCGCTAACTCACCAACTGCACTGAGTGACAACACCAGATAAAATACTCATCTCTCACTCTGTCTTTCATTACTCCTCTATCAGAGAACAAGTCAACCCAAAAGACAGTCAGTCTCCCTCTCTAGTCTCTCCGTCTCTGTCTGTCTGTCTCTCTCTCTCTCTCTCTCTCACACACACACACACACACATACATACACACACACAGCTTTACACATGCAGGCAACTGCGCTTTTACAACCTTTTTAAAGGGTGCACTTAAAAGTGGCTTATGGTTAAAGTCTGTTCAACATTAAATGGTAACACACTACAGAGTCAGGATGGAGAATTTTAGATGCTTTCACAGGAAAGATGTTCAAACGTAAGCTGTTGAGTAATGGAACTGTTTCGCGTCCATGCCAAGTGAACAGAACCGTAAAAAAAAAAAAAAAAAAACATTTAGAGGAAAGAAGAAAAAAAAATCCTCTTAAAGAATGCAGAGACGTTGAGAGGTTTAGGCTATGCCTCCCTTCACAGCGTTCCCATTTAACTGACTACTAAACAGTCATCCCACTAAAGCATTGCATCACTGTGTACACCAATGAATAGCATTCATTAGATCACAGGACTCTGGTGGGATACTGCTCTGGGTCACATGAACCCAGTGTTAGCAACCCCGCCCCCCTCCCCCTCCCCCAAGGGCCTTAGGCATGACTTGAACAATGAGAAATTTGACTGACAGTTTGCTGTCACTTGTCAATAGCTCAGCATGGAATGTAAATACAGTGAGGAAGGGGGAGGGGCTCGCAGCAGTTGTTAGGGCCTACGGAAGAATACAACCAATCAGAACACAAGTGAGTCTTTTTTTGTTTGTTTTTATGGGAAACAGATCCTAGTTTTTCTGAGAGATTTTGCACTACGAACTGGGACACAAAAATGATTTTTTTTTTTTAAAAAAAGGGGTTAAGTCATATAAAAATGAAAATGGTGTACAGTGTGACAGGACTGACGATGTGCCACAGCTAAATATAAATAGTATTGCGAATATACACATTAAAAAAAAAAAATGTTTATGGTTTTCACCCTACTATTGACTTTCACCGTAACTGGAGATCACCTTGAAGTTAAATTAAAGTTGTAAAGGGTTCAATTATGGATGGGACAACGGATGTGTGCTTGAATGATCTCTTCTTTTTTCATCTTTAGTTAAGACAAATAGCTTTTTTCGCACACTGCCGCGGACGCTGGCTGGAGAGGGAGAGCTGCATATCATGTTTGGTAGGCCATTAAAGAGTTCTCGCCCCCCTCAGCAATCCGTCGGCTTTTTTCTTACAAGCTCGAGCCGTAACCGGGGGGGGGGGGGGGGGCATTACCAAGTTCCGAACCCTCTCGGCTCTCGCCCTCCTGATGTGGCATTTTCTGCTCCATTAAATAAGCACAATCCATCATTTGGTCCTTGTTCTCCGCAGTCCTGCGTGTCACGGGCCACAGCTGTTCGGGCATTACAGCAACAGTTATGTACAGTGGCTTTGCTCCAGTCAACACGACCTCCGTCCTCATAAAACTTCATTTGAAAAATGCCAGTCCAGGAGAGAGTGAAGATTTATGCTTTGGAATGTTATGCAACATAGAATAGAAATGTTGACTATTGATCAAGCCTGTTTATAACGTTTACGAGATTTATAATAACCATTAGCAGAGGGAGTGTTTTCCCTTGTACGAGGTTCATTTTCAAACTCAGCATTCTTCCGCTGTGGATCACTGAATATGTATAGTGGAAACATTTTCCCACAAAGACCCTATATATAGGATTACAGAGGAACTTAGTCACACTGTATTTCACTGTGCATATTAATTTCACACTATTCCACCAACCATAAGAGGCTCACAGTTATGAGACTGAAACATTCCCTTTCAAAATTTCATCACCACAGGACATGAGGACATGGATTAGTTGAAAATAATAACAATTTACAACTGCAAACCTAACCTTTGACAGCTGTTCATATGGAGTTGTCGAATGGGTTAAAAATGCTTTGTAGTAGGTCATACAGTGAGATGGCAGGGTCGAAGATCAAACACACCACATCTATTATATTAAGTAAACCCTGGTGAAGGTGATGGTGTGGAACCGAGTTCGCGGCTGAGAGAGAACACGCACGGTGTAGGAAATGCATGACGGAAAACATGCTGGAAACGCTCACAGAGTAATAGCACTGCTGTTAAACCTCTAAGAACAAGCCAGGTTACAATATGGGGCAAAATGCTAAGGGAAAAAAAAAAAAAAAAAGAACACACTTTTCCCTAAAGGGTATTAAAGGAGCAGGCTATAGTGACGCAGTTCTTATTCCTCTTAAAAAGAGCTTGGTAATTATCAAAAACAAAACAAAACAAAAAAAAAACAACATGAGTCATCTTTAAAGGTTCTTGGGGGGAAAAAACAACATATTTCACACGTAGTGCTACAGCTCTAAGATGGGAAAACTTGATTCTGATCAAAGTGTATTAATCATCAGATAGTTCTCTCCTGGTAAAACATAATGACAGCAACCTCAGAGATAAGACGTCATGTTTGTCAATGTACATGTTGTTCTCATCTAACAGAGCAGATCCTCAAACTTCCTCTCACTTAATAGAGCATCACAGAAACCAAGTAGTCATTAAAAGAACTGTTCGACATTTTAATAGCTTCGCATTTGAGGGAAAGAAATGAGAAACATTTTAATTAGGATGTTTTTGTCCCCCGCTAATTTCTTAAAGCTTTTCAGCTACAGCAAAGTAGTACATGATGATGATGATGATGATGACCATGCCTCCGTTGTTTTTGAAAGACGTCAACAAACAACAGAAAGTGAGATTACAATTTAGGAACACACTGCTAAAATTGCCTCTAATCCTCATGGGACAGGAAGCAGGCGGGCAGGCTACTTCCTGTCCAAAGCTACAGATTAGTCAGCAGCAACCGAGCCAATAGACAGATTCCTCAATCTCTCTCTCTCTCTCTCTCCCTCTCTCTCTCCTTCTCTCTCTCTCTCTCTCTCTCTCTCTCACCAGTATGATGAGAAAAAAGCCAAATAAACACATGACCAGTATCAATACCATTCATCACTGGACGACACTGATTTCCCCTGATAGTTCTTCCCAGCCCGATAAAGCCGACAGAGAGTCTCCCAGAGTAACGGGGTCTAACGGGCCGCCACTGGACAATGCAATGACCATCCCACCTGATTAAAAACCCAGGCCCTTTTTCCAGAAACGAGGAATAATTATCGGCGCGTCGTTTCAACCAGCGCTCAAAGAGTCGCCCGCATCTCTCCATCCATCAATCAGTGTTAAAGCAGCAGAATTGAATTCATTAGAGAACACGACAAGTGGGCAGGGGAAATGGACATTTGTAGGGGCAGGAAGAGACAGAAGAAAAACACATTAAACCCAGAATAGAGAGGACTCCGAACGCTGGCTTGCCTGCAGTGCTCCTTGTCTGTTGACATCATGTAAGGAGATAGCTCACTCGGATGAAGCACGCTGACGCGTACAGAGAGCAGGAGTTCTACTCCACTTTTTTTTCTTTTTTTTTTTTTTCCCTTTTCAAAAGAACAATTTTAAAATTTCATATTAAAAGGGATGACACGGTTACATAACAGCCGATGGCGTGTTACCTAATCTATAACGAGACAGCCGGCGAACGGAGAGAGACGCTCTCTCAGGGGGACATCCTGAAGATATGGAATCTAAAGAGATATTTTAGATTTAGTCATTGTTCCTCTTTTAGCGTCCGTCAAATTTGATGTAATAAAAACTTATGAAACACCTGAAATGGCAGTGTTTCAATATTGGCTGATGGGAGGAACAGTTTAATTCATAAATACACACACACACACTCGCAAACAAACATCACAAATGATCAACGTAGACAAGGAACATATCCACTGTATGAAATATTTGAGGATCGTGTGTAAAATCAATGTGGGAGCGGGAGAGGAGAATCAATCAGATGGCTGCCAAACCTAAAATCCTCCACTGTCATACAAACAATGTCAAAATATTCAATATACAAACATTGCATAATATGTTTTGCACAACCAGCTGTGCTGAGACAGATGGAATTTTTGGGTCAAGATCACAAATAATCTATTCATCTCACAGTGTCGTGTTTCATATACGGCAGTGATTCTAAATCCGTACAGCTCTCAAACACACCTGAATTTTCATACCTTAAACAAGCCGAAAAGACGCACGAAAGTGAGACAGTTGTCATCCTGTCAGGATAATTTCGCTAACGATCATTTGGAGGTGTCTTAAAGAGCCACGCGCAGGTGGGATCTGCGGAGGTCTAGGCTGGGAGTGACACCGTGTCAGTTCCCTCCATGTCAACTGCCCAGGATCCATTTCCTCGGTCGGCCAACCCCCCCCCCTCCCCCCACGCCCATTTTCTTTCTCCCTCCACTGCTCCTCCTCTCTCCTCACACTGTGCCAACCTGCATTACCACACACTTGATCACAGAGCAGGGGAGAGAGGGAGCTAGAGCTTTTCACATGGGCTATCATCTCCTCTCAGCTGTCTTCCCTCATGTGACAAAGCAACACAGCCATGCCCAGTGAATGGGCCCTCTTTACTTAACGCCTGAGGACAACCAGAGACTGGAGAAAAAAAAAATCACTGCTCATTTTCAGCACTTCAATTCTTGTTTCATCTTTCTTTTTTTTTTTTTTTTTGCTTCTGATCTCTTTTATTTGATTTCACTAAAAATTTTATTCAAGCTGCTCCACGTTTAGATGATTCCTTTTGAGCCCCGACACAGCAAGTAATGACAACTGCATCCCATTTTGCATTTCCAGAACCTCAGAGTTTAAGGCTAAAAGTGGTTTAATACTTTCATGTGAAATTCATCTTAAGCGAGCAACAAGCAAAATTGACTTTCATTCTCGTACTACCCAGAAGATACTGCGCGATTCCTAAGCAACAAAAATGATTAATGGGCATTAAAGGGAGCCTTTTGCGACATGCAACACCAATTTGTCCAATCATCACTTTTTTTTCTACACGCTCATCAACATCCTATCAGCGGTTATTATGCTGGTTGTCTGGTGAGTAACCACGGATTCACACCATCTGTGAGCGTTGTCTGTTTGACTACAAAGACAGGTCTCAACGCTACATAAGCAACGGCCTTCGGTGGCTACGCCGCAGGAGTTTTGTCTGTCTGAGCAAGACAGAGGGAGTCTTCTGTGTCTGCTCACCACTGAAAACACTCCACTCGTTCTGAGCAAGGTCTCTTAAAGGACTCCTCAGTGTTTGTGCGATTAAGTAGTGTCGCCCCCCCCCCCCGCCCTTACAGGATTTGCCCGGTGTCTTTTGGTGTTTCGGACTACAATACCATAGATCGTGACTCAGAGACTGATTTGCTTTTTGGACGTGGGCTAATACACAGAAATACAATGCATTATCATCAATAAATTATAATGTAATAATAAAGTCATTTTAGCCGTACATTTCAGTGCTTTAGTCTGTGCTAAATACTCTGCACCAAGACTGCTTCAGAGGTACGCCTAAAAAAAAAAAAATCAAGAACCAAATATTTGTTCATGAAATTACAGTTCTACTTGAAAGGCATCTTTCTGAGAATTAGTTTTGTCTTGCTCTGCCTCTGAACAGGCTGCATCCAGAAGTCTCCCAACTCTGAGCAGTTAAGTGGCTTAAAAACACAGACTAATCTGCGCCAACACAGCCCGGGTTGATGACATACAGTAACCTATCGATTGCGCTAGCCTATATGAAAATGACTGGATTATGTAATTCATATGCATGTGTCTCTCTTTATAGTTATGCTGATTGTGAGTGCTGTGTTTCGCAAATGTCCTTCAACTCTGTCCACAGATCGGCTATAAGACTAAATGTGAACTCTTTCACTCTTTTCAAACCGTTTTTTAAGGCTCTGTGATGTACTTGCTGTGGGTAACTCGCTGTGAATATCTCACCCTCAACATTTCAATAACAACATTCTTTTAATTGCTCCACTTGTTCAGGCATGCAGGTGACGAACGTCCTGCTTGCCAGGCAGGTAAAAATGTGTTTTAAAATGTTAATGGACCATAATGTTTTTGCAAACCGTCATTTCACTTTTGATTAACAAAATACTAAGACAAGTATAGTAACATGAGAACTCAGGAAAATATTTAAAAGCATTTGGGCTTTTTATATTACTGTCATTTACAGTAAGGAAAAAAATCAAAACAAAACTTAACATTTGTCTTTGCGGCTACAAAACTGCTGAAAGGATAGTGTTATTATTATGATGACAGAATGTGAATCTATTGCTTGAAAGCAACACTGAACTACTAGTCAGATTTGAGCGTGGCGTAGCAAATCAATCAACTGACAATTCTGAGAACCAAATAAGCAATTTTATACCAGAGTGACGGTGAATGTCAACCCCTATCATGGTAAGTTACTGTAAATACCCTTCATTGTTCAAATGTCCCTGGGCTGACTCGCGCTTTCCGTATTCATAGGGAAACAAAGTGAGTCTGTCCTCCTTCAAAAACACCGGACATACCGGTGATTTAGGTAGTTGAAAAATACCGACTCAGTGTGTGGAAGGAATATTACTATCATTCAGTTATGGGACCGGCAAAACAGAGGGGACCGATGAATTCACATGCAACACCCTCTCCTCAGCCTACAGAGCAAACGAAGCACACCAACAAGTTGGAACCACTCAGAACTCGAACCATGTAACTGCAGCACGGTCATACCACCATTTACTTACGTATCTGCTGATGAGATTCCGGAGCGTGCTAAAATCCATTCTTTTAGACCGGTTCCAGGTGGTCTATCTTCGTTTTCTTCTAAGGATTCTTTTTGGTCGTTTGAAGCGCTAGCTTATTTTTATATCTACAGTCTGATCCATGACTGTCGGACGTCTTCCTCTATGCTTGAAAAGTGACAGTCCTTTCCGGCAATTGTAATTTCAGATTTAATTGCCACCTATCCCACTTAAAAAGGTAACGTGAGGAAGCCCAGTCGTTTTCATAATTATGGGCTCCCAGTACATGCAGACATATTACGCGAGTAAGTACTGCTACCTTCGTTTTCAAGGTTTTGCTCTAATGTTTGAACCGCAGACTACTTCTTCCGTATCAAGTGTCCCTTCTTGCTGTTTTATGCGTGTCCTCCCTTCTCTCACCTTATCCGTGCCCACACAGTCCTCGCGACTCCCCGCTGTGGCCAAGGGAGAGCTTTTCCTTCACTATACGTCACAGCGAACCCTGAGCGCTTGCGCGCTTTTTGTCACACCCACTCGCCCGTGGTAATTTTGAATTTTTGGTCAACCTGTACTCAGCATCGCGGCAGTCAGTCTGAGCTCCTTAGCAACGAATTAGTTTTGGATATCAGGTATCATTTATTGAGGTCTATGTTATGTCAGTAAATTATCTGGATGGAATTATCACAGCCTATAGTTGACCCAAAAGTCCATCTTCAAACGATAAGACCAACTATCAAATAATATTTAAAATGTTATACATGAATAACGACACTTGTTATTTTGTCCTGTCACTTTAAAAGAGTGATTTCGTTTTTCGAAGTCTGCCAAGAATCTGTTTAGATTTTATTATATCCCACTTAAAATGAAACCTTATCTTCTGTGTAAACTGCGACCGTGGAGTTTGTAAGGATGCATGAATGTTTAACGTGTAGAAGCATAATGTTACAATACATAACATTATGCTATAAACGATAGTCCCTTCCATTGTCTCTGCTTTAATCAACGGATTTAACATTGTTCTGTTTTGTGGTAGGAACTACTGTTTATTCGGAACCATTTTTGTCCGTGCTCGTTTTGCGGAGGGTGATATTTTCACTGCGTTCTCCCGTGTATTTTTCTCGGTACGCCTCCGACAGTGAACGCTTTCGGCGGGTTCTGTTAAAATGGCGCTGTTGCCAAGAGTGGCAAGCCAGTGGAGGAATAACGGCAGTGGATAGAATTGGACCCCGAGTCGTCTGTGCCTGAATGAAAGAGACACACCAGCGTTATGGCAGCCCTTGATCAAAAGTCACCCAACGTCCTTTTGCAGAGTCTTTGCTGTAGGATCACAGGCAAGAGTGAAGGTAACAACAGCGATGCTTTCTGAAACGTCAGGTTAGCTAGCAGTTTGCATCCCAGTATGTTAGCAAGCATCTGTGTTTTCAGTTGTAAGCGACCCATGAATCGCATCTTATGTCGACATGGATTAATTAGCTCACCTGACCCATTAAGAAAAGTTGATAATGTCTGAAATGGGTAGCTCATTGGTGAACCAGTGGTGTCAAACTATCCAACTGATGTTAGCCAGTATAGATAACTAGGCGACAAGGAAAGATGGTCCAGAGATAGGCCTCGATGATCGGGGCCCTTAATGCTTTCGATCGCCAGTGATGATAGACTACAGTTACTCAGGTGTCAGTAGTTTATAAATAGTGTGGATGAAAGATTAGCATCTCGTTATGACAGGCTGTTTTATTGGACTACCAAGCCAAGTAACTAGTCCTGTTTCTGCATAACAAAGTTAGCCACAGCCACTGCTGTCATTTGCAGTGCATACCGGTACGTGCCCCTGGGAAAAGCTGGGTGACTGTAGCTAGATATTGGCTTTTCTCTGCCGCACCTTATGTATTCTTTGCATATCAGATAAGCTACCGGTCATTTATCATATGTACTTGATAAATATTCCAGATGCTTTGCAAGCAGTCTGGCAGTTTTCCCACCTCGGTTTTGCTTGCATGCTGTGTATGTGAAAGATGCTTGAGGTGACCCCGAAAAGTCAGTAACTGTTATTGGTTGCGTGTTATTGCGTACCTGAAAGAAAATGTTATAATTACCTTTTGCAGCTGATGTCGCTCATCAATTCCAGTATGCGGTGAGAGTAATCGGTAGTAACTACGCTCCCACCATCGAACGAGACGAGTTTCTGGTCTCTGAGAAGATCAAGAAAGAACGTGAGTTTCAGAAGGACCTTCTCGCTTGTCACTAGTACTTTATTGCCTTTTGTGTTTTCGCAGCCTCATATCATTTAATAATTCATTCAGTTATAACCCGGTATATAATCATCTATCTTTGCTTTACTTTCGTTAATATTGAAGTTAAGCAACTGGTAAGGAAATTCTCAAATAATCCTAGGGCAAGTTTGGAGTTATTTGTAACTTAGTCATACTGATGTTCAAATATAAACTTCCCACTGCTTTTTGATTGTGCTTCCTCTCAGTGTTGAAGCAGAGGAGAGAAGCAGATGCAGCCCTGTTCTCAGAGCTCCACAGAAAGCTGCAGACACAGGTCAGTGACATGCAAGTGTTTCCCTGATCCACGCTGTCTCTCACAGTGTTGAAGTTATGTGTTTAGTCCGGTTTTCGGTCAGTGTTTGACCGCAGGATTGGACCACACTGTTCGAGAGCTTGGTGATGGGCTTATAGCTTTTAAGAGTAACTTACGAGTACAGATTTAGACGTTGTCCCTCAGTATTCTCAGATGATTTGATCAATTTCAATGACCTTTAAATATGCAGCGCTGTTTCTCCATCAAGTACGCAAACGCTAAAAGAGGACTTTTTTTAAAAGATGACTTTTAACATGGATGATACCAGCTCTGTTGGGCCTAAACATTAACTAGTGCCTGGTGTTTCTCTTGGTCAGGGGGTGTTGAAACACAGGTGGTCTATATTATATCTGCTCCTTAGTCTCTGTGAGGACCCCAGGAAGCCATCCGGTCGAGTATGTTTATTCTCTTCTGCTTACATTCATTCTCCTTTTATACGATATGTTCTGCACACTTTGCACCCATAAGTCTGATTGTGAATTGGAGTATATTAATCCTGTAATCCAGTGAATAAGGCAATTTATCATTTTCTTAGGTCAAATGTTGCTAGTGCAGTGACTGAAACTAAATAATGTAATGTAATGTAATGTAATGTAATGTAATGTAATCTGCTTCTGACAGGTGGGCAACTATAGTGCCCTGTTTGCCCAGGCGCTGCCACGCGATGCCCACTCCACCCCTTTCTACTGTGCCCGTCCCCAGAGCCTGCCCCTCAGCTACCCGGAGCGGGCGGCGGTCGCTCACAACTCGACCAGTATGGGCACAAGTGGAGTCAGCAGCCTAGGCATGTACTCAATCAATGGGCCTACACCACCTCCTCAGTCTCTTCTGGCAGGGTAAGCTCACTCCTCAAAATACTGTTCTCAGGTCAGTAGTGATGACTGACACACCCTGAGTATTGTTGAAAAAAATGATTTTGGAAGACTGATCTCAGTTCAGCTTCAGGGGACAGTCTTATTGGAAGTAAGAAGAGCAGTGGATTGATTGCGAGGGTGTGATCGATTGCATGATTTATGCTCTTGATGCCATGTCGTGAATCAAGAGGAGTCATCAGACACTACAGCGTGTCAGTAAATTTTGTTTGTAGGAGCCATTTGGAGCCATAAAGTTTGCACATACACAAATTAGGTGCTTTTAGCGTTTCCAGATCAGAGTGATTAATGAAAAGCAATTAATGAAGCACAAGAACACACTTTTCTACTTTTCTCTTCTCCTTTTTGTCCCTTTTTTATTCCCGTAGCCAGAGTCTGCCTCTCTCATATATATTCACTGGGAGCCAAAGCCTTTCCCTTCCTCATAACAATCATGTATTTCACTACTCAGATCATCAAATACATTTTAATGGAGTCTTATGAATAATATGAAACATGGTCGTTCGTCTTAAGGTTGTTTTTGTTTGTTTGTTTTTTTGTTTGTTTTTCCTCACTGTAAAATCGAACAGGTGGGCTCTCGGAGGCATTATTCACTGCTGCTTTGAGGTGTCTGACATTTGTAGCGTGGCATTTGATTGCTTTGAACCAATCAATTATTCATGTTGCTCTATCACTCACTAGCATTCAGGTATTTTCAGCCTCCCCATATGTGCCCGAAGCATTGTCATAGTGTCAGGATTCCATTGTTGTTTATTGTTTAAATTCCACCATTATGAGGTAATTAGAGCGGTCTCACGGGATTTGCTAATGGATTTGCGATGAGACCGTCACATTAGACGAGAGTGCAATTTTCAGTATAGCTTCTGCACCCCTTTAAAGTGGACACTTCTGGGGTTAAAAAAGGCTTTTAGCTTAATATAACCTTTTTAATTTTTAATATTCTTTCTATCTACATTTTACTTCCAGTGAACTGTGGCTGCCTCTTCTTACTGTATACGTTTTCAACAAAAACACAAAAAGCATTAGTAGTTTTGGTCAGGTTCTCAGTGAGGTCATTTTCTGAGATTTTGCCCGAATACCAAGCCATTCCACATTCATTCTATAATTCGCTCTCAAACAAAAACTATTCATTTTATACAATTTCAGGTTCCATCAAGGAGCAATTTTATTGAATGAGTAAATGTGCGTAAAGGTGTGAATGAAGGTTCTTCATTCAACAACAACAACAACAACAAAAAAACATAATCGAGTGTTTTCCACCTGTGATATCTGACTCCTGTTGTGACTCGGATGTAGGTTTCTTTGATCTGCCGGTGTGGGTTCCTTTTATCTGCACGCTGAAATTGATCCTTGTTTGACTGCTCAGAGCGGCTAACGTACATTGTGCGTTTAAGCACTCCCATTCAACCCCAGTACTTCTCTGATGCTTTTAAAAGATAGCTGAGAAAACATCTTTTCACCCCCCCCCCTTCTCTTTGAAATCCTTTCTGACCGTCTAGTCCCCTTGAAGTTGAAATGCCTGTTTTTAGAGCCTTTCAAGTTTAATAAAACTCCAAGACAGCCTTCATAAAAGGATCCAACTTCTTTTTATTTCTTAAACCGACTTAAAAAAAAAAAAAAATTAAAAAAGGTGATAAATTGGATGTACTCGCTACTGCTGCTACTAGGCACATGGTAAAGTTGGTGATCCAAGCATTTTCTTTTGAATAGTCTTTTTTTTTTTTGTAATCTGTATCAGTAAAGCTTCCACCTGATAAGTCACAGTAAATCATGTAGTCACATGTCACACCGGTGGTGGTCATTCTCCCTCAGACATCCAGCCCAGCCGGCGGGGGACCCTCTCCGGGGGTCCCGTCTGGCCTGGGCCCTGCCTCTGACCGGTTCTCCCTCAGCTTCAGCTCCTACCTCAAGGGCACCTGTCGCCCCCTCAGGCCCCGCCCCCAGGCCCATCCACAGGCAGCGACGGGACGGAGACGGCAGTGGTGAGTCGTCGTCGTCGTCGTCGTCACCGTGGTAACCGGGTGTCATGTCGGGCGATGTGTAGATGCAACAGGGGAATAAGTAGAGTGTACTGAACAGGGCAGCATGACATTGTCTGCAATATGTAATACTTTCTGCCTGGTTATATTTCCACGCTGGCATTGGCTTTACCTCTTTTTTTCTTTTTTTTTTTTTTGTCTGTGCCCATAGAGGGTGAATATACAGTCGTGTTATTACTGTGAATGAGCCTTTAATGCTGTCAGTAGTTTACTGTTTGTCTAAATTAATTTGTCAGTATTACCTTCCACACAATGCTGCCCCCTCCTTATTTAATACTCTTATGTACTTGCGTGTCAATATGTTTACCGCAGCGTAATTTGTATTTACCCAGTTGGAAAGTGGCTGAATGGGCAGAAAATCTAATGGGATTCTCTCTATTTGTAAGCACTCGAGACGCAGTCATAACTTACCCTGAACACCTAATGTCAACGGTCTAATGAGAGTGGTATGGTGAGACTGGTATGTTCTCATGCTGAGCTTAACACCATTCCGTTCGCCTGAAGCTCATACGCTTAAGGTGCAGTCAGTCTCGAAGAATCCCGTCTGACACGCCCTGACAGATATACAGCCATGACCTTAATACCACTGTAACTTTTTTTATTTATTTATCTATCATCTTCTTTCTCCCTCCCTTTCTTTTTTTTCTTCCTCTCTCTCTCTCTCTCTCCCCCTCCCGCGTAGCGGAAATCAGCGAAGCGGCACTCGTCAGAGACATTTTATACGTCTTCCAGGGAATCGACGGCAAGTTTATTAAGATGTCCGCCCCGGAGAACTGCTACAAAATTGACTCAAAGGTGCCATTTGACCTTTATGTCTTATTTCATTATTCCATCTTACTGTCTCTTTAGAACAAAAGCCGCCAACCGTGTTTGAATGCATATGTCTCTTCTGAGCTGATCTTAGTTATGTGAAAATATGAAACCTGAACGTTGTGATGTGGTATGGACCTGTTTTCTCCAGACCTTGGTCAGTTGGACCTGTCTAAAGATCATGAAATGAATGTGCTGGCGGGGTTCCTCGCATATTTCGTGTGAAATTTGATTTTGGGTTGTACCGGCGACGCTCACTGGTGCCCCAACGATATAACTGCGGTGTGAATATTTAGAGTCCTTGGGCAAAACTTGTTCTATCAAAATGTCATAGTGTACTTTCTTAGGGGGGAAAAAAAAAAAAAAGATATTTTAAATTTCCCTTAAGACATGCACAGCACTCTATTGGGTCTGACTTAAAAAAAAAAAATCATAACTTAGACAGAAAGTCTGATGTAAATGCGACTGTTATTCAAGGAAACGCCAGTTAAAAAAAAAAAAAAAAATGAGTCAATATGTTTTTAGTGCTGTAATTAATACAGCACCTTGTGTGCTAATAGTTTTTCATGGCCATAGACTGTGGAGGTGTCAAACTGTGTTTCAGTATCTGCTCACCTGACATCGAGGTTGATGATTGGCTTAAAAAGAGCCGCAAATCAATAAGCACTTTGGCCTGCCTCCACTTTGACTTTTTTTTTTTTGCCTACAGTAATGTGGATGAAGAGTCAGCTCACACTTATTACAAACTGCTACACACATACATGCTCTAAAATGGTCTTGTCTCTAAGTGCAGTGTCTGAGCTTTAAAGCGCTGACCTTAAGCTTGACCCATGTGCTGGCTACAGACAGAAGTTTGCTGTGGTAATGAGTCTTTTTATACTGTTCCTGGATCAGTTTTACCCCTCAACCTAGAGTGGTTAAGGTGTGGATGGTAGAGTTGGTAACCTGATCTGGGAGCTGTGTTAAAGGTCAGCTCTGGCTAAAAAAGGTTTCAAGTTCACTCTGAGAGGCATACATTTTTAACTTTACACCTATGATGGACAGTAGTTGTCAGATACAGAAAATACCTGTGTAAGATAACCCTCCCGATTTGTCACTTTTCAGTGTGTATGATATTTTTTTCTTTTCAAGATTTTAGAAAAAGACGGTACAAATAAAACCACAGCTTTTTCTCAGAAAGTACAGCAGTAGGTTTTTTGGCTGCTCATCAGTTAACACTCTGTTACAAGGGCAAAAGCCAGCCAGCGCCCCCCCTCCCCCTCCCCCAACAGAGTCACACGGGCAGAGCTTATGAGACCAACCGTTAATGCCGACCATCCAGCCGTTTGAGGTTACATCCCATTGTGAATTTCATTGTGTGTTTAGTATCTGAGTATAGAATGTTTAGCATGTGGTTCCAGACTATAGATTTATACCCAACACCATCAGAAAATGATATGGCATTGTTTTCGAGCTAGGGCATGTTTTTAGCCTGCTGTCAAGATGCTCTCAATGTTTTAAGCCGTTATTAAGATGTTATCCAGATATAGAAGTTATGCTATAAATATATATTTGTCAGCTACATTGAATCATGGTGTTTTTAATGCAAGCGATTATCCATTTGTAGTGTCTGAAAACGGAAATGTAATTTCAAATATTTAGATGTTCCAAACAATACAAAAACTGCTCTTTATTCTGTTTAAAGTCTCCCCTCTGGTCCTATTGGTGCACTGTAGTGTAAACATTTAGCGCTGTTGCCTTTAAAGTGTTTCTTCCTTTAACTGTAGCTCAGGGAGAATGCTTAAAGCCGAGGAAATTGACCGTTGCTAATTGAATTTTCCTCTCATGCTCTGGTTTTGCAGTTGCCGGGTCACTAAGTCTCTCTCTCTCTCTCTCTCTCTCTCCCTCTCTCTCTCTCTCTTTCTCTCTCTTCCGTCCTCTCTCTCTTCTCTTTTCTTTCTTTTTCCTCCTGGCTCGGAGAAGGTGAAATGTAAGAATATGCGGGTCGGCTGTTTTTCTAACACGGTGCTCGGCTTCCAGGCATCAAGGCGCCTTTTTTTTTTTTTTTTTTTTTATTTTATTTTACAAATGACTGCTCCTCCAAAAGACCAAACAGGCCCTTTCATTAAACTGTTGCAGGGGTTTCAGAGCTGAAAGAACTCATGTAAATCAAATGCGCGGGAATAAAGTACATGTTACGTGAGCCAAAAAACTGCTGTTTTTCTACCAGCGTGAGACAGGGACGGAGAGAGAGAGAGAGAGAGGGAGAGAGAGCAAACAAAAGGAGGAATGTAAGCCAAATGTTTGACCACAGGCTGGAGTGGGCATTGTGCTTTGGCACTGGCAGACGGGCAGTAAGAGACAAGTTTGACATGATAGATGGCACTTCAGAGCAAACACATCACTGCAAACCTGGACCCGCCCAAACAGAACAGACCTGCCGCTCTTTCGCAGGAGAGAGTTGAAACTGTACGTGAATGTCAGGGTCTGCGTCGGTTTATTTTGAGAGTCTCTGTCTTTATACACACGTCAAAGATGCCTATATATAATTTTGACTTTGTTTATGTCAGATACAAAAACATTCTCTGCTAGACTAATACTGTGTTCCTAATAGAACCAGTTCTCTCTGTTATGTGATGAGAAGTTTGCTCACAGTAAATGCAGGGCTTGTTGAGGTCTTAGCTCTTGTAACCCATGTGTATGTATTATGCTGGACTGTGTTTTGTGTGTTAAGCTGGGCTGTGTTTTGTGTGTTAAGCTGGACTGTGTTTGTGTGTGTGTGTAGGTGCCATTGTGTAAGTCTCTGTGTGACACCAGTAGCCGGTTAGCAGAACTGGGCTGGCTCCATAATAAAGTGAGAAAGTACACGGACTCCCGCAGTCTGGATCGGGCGTTTGGGCTGGTGGGCCAGGTAACTGCCTTACCACACACACACACACGCACGCACACACACACTATATAATATTCCCTGTCTATGTTTAGATGTTTTCTTATGTCTTTGTGTTTTTATGTATTTCTACCCCCCTATCTCTCTCTCTCTCTCTCTCTCTCTCTCTCTCTCTCTCTCTCTGTGCAGAGTTTCTGTGCCTCTCTTCATCAGGAACTGAAGGAATATTATAGACTGCTCTCAGTGTTACACTCGCAGGTAAAAGCTCTCACATCCTGCTACAGACATTCTCCTAAATCAGGGGTGAAATCTGGTCCTGCTCCAGTTTTCCCTCTGAATAACATTAATATCGGAAGTGAATGATAGAGTCAATGACAGTTACACACAACCTCATTGTCTGTGTTTTTCGGTACGACTGAGTGCTGACTACTTCCAATAAAGTAATATCTCGATGAAATTAAACATTCTCTTTGTTAAGATATCTGGTAGATTTGTCGTGTGTTTAATGAAAAGTTCATTCTGTGTGGGCGTGTGCGTGCGCGTGCGTGTGTGTGTGTGTGTAGCTGCAGGTAGAGGATGATCAGGGTGTTAACATCGGAGGGGACAGTAACCTCACTCTGAGACGACTGCTTGTGTGGACCTATGACCCAAAAGTCCGACTCAAAACCCTGGCGGCTCTGGTGGACTACTGCCAAGGTGTGTGTCATTTAAGAGTGTCGCTGTGACTGTGTATCTTACCATGACCTGTCCAGTTCCAGCATTAGTGACTACTCACCACTCACAGAACCACAGGACAGCCCGTTTTTCCACAATTACAATTTGTTCTATCTCTCTTTCTCTCTCTCTTTCTTTCTTTCTTTCTTTCTTTCTTTCTTTCTTTCTTTCTTTCTTTCTTTCTTTCTCTTTGTCTTTACTTTCTTTCCTTTTCTCTCTTTCTCTCTTTTTCTTTCTTTCCTTTCTCTCTCTCTCTCTCTCTCTCTCTCTCTCTCTCTCTCTCTCTCTCTCAGGGAGGAAAGGAGGGGAGTTGGCCTCGGCTGTTCACGCCTACGGGAAGACAGGAGACCCTCATATGAGAGCTTTGGTGCAACACATCCTGAGTTTGGTGTCCCACCCCATCCTAAACTTTCTCTACCGCTGGATTTACGACGGAGAATTAGAGGACACCTACCACGAGGTACACACACAGATACACACACACACACACACACAGACACAGACAGACACGCAGACACACACACACACACACACACACACAGACTCGACAGCGTGCGCTCGACAGCTATTCACACACCCACATCTGCTCATTTGTCTGAGTGTGGATTTATGTGTCTCTGCAATCCCCATGAAGGACACACCGAAATTCATTTGTTGTTTTGCCGGATGATTCCGTCCACGAGACACATTCGCTGTCAGCTGAAGATGAAGAGATGTTCCCATGAACTGTTGTTTCATCCAGTATGTCCTATTTGATATTCTCAGTCAAAAAATAAATATTCAGTCACGTTCAACAGAACAACGCTCGACCCATCCGTTAGTTTAACCAACAGGTTTGTTTGTCGTTTACCGATGAGGTGTCCAGAAAAAGAGTAGAGTGATGGTCTCTGTATTACAAAAGCGAGATTTACTTAAATAAACAAAGTATCACAACAAAACAGACTTTACTCTCGCACAACTAATAACATGGGGGCTTCATAAACAACCCAATTAATTAAGAGAAAATAACATTGATATAGTAATCCACAGCAGTGTATGCTATTTAGGGTCAAGTGCTCTAGTCACTGATACAACACAATACTGCATTTCTGATTACAGTAACAGCCGACAAACAATACATAATTATACAACTGGGGTACAAGTCAGAACGCTGGCACAGCTGGCCTGGTGATATCAGTGAGGAAACGAGGCCATGTCAGTAGTGCCTGTTGTTCCAGTGTCTCTCCGACACTCCCGGGGGGTTGTTCCAGAAAGCATGATTAGTGAAAACTCGGCGATAGTTAACTCAGAGTAAGTAGTAAACCCCCTAATAGAAGAGCCCTATGGCTTCATTCTCCTAGCAAAACAAAGTCATAGGGCTCTTCTTTTAGGAGGTTGACTACTTGTTCTGAGTTAACTAACTCAAGTATTCTCACTAAACCCGCTTTCTGGAATACCACACAGGTTTAAAAGTTTGGTTCAGTTCAGCTCTTTAGTGTTTTAAACTATTGCTGTTACAGTAGTAGGGGTTTGATCTGCGTAACGAACACCCCCAGAAAAGAAAAAAAAACTAAGACGGACTGTACCAGATATCCCGTTTACACTCTAAATATTATTTTTAGAAATGTAGTGGATAGATTATTGAATTTCTTGACATTTGTTTCAGATGAACTGTGACGCACAACAGCGTGTGTCGACTGCATCTCTTCAGTTCTTGGCGCGGGTATCCTGAAGCGTCCTTGCTCCTCTGAGTCGCCGCTTTCAGGTTTAGCTCCAGTATCGTGTGTTATTCGGTCCCATCACCAGAATTACTGGTATTTTATGGCTTGCTGCTTTTAAGATTCATGGCCCCCCCCACAAAATCTGCGTTCCCTTGAGTGTGCCGCTTTTGAGCAAAGGACAAATCTCTGCCTAAAAAACAAGTCGTAAAAAGCAATCATTGTAAAATGATACAGTGTCCATTTCCCTCTCTGGCCGCTCCATGCTGATGTTCTGCTGAAACATAGGCCTGAGGCTAGAGGCTCCTGTCCAGACTAGAATGAGATTTACAGCTAGCTCTCTCTTTCTTTCTCTCTCTCCCTCTCCCTCTCCCTCTCCCTCTCTCTCTCTCTCTCTCTCTCTCTCTCTCTCTCTCTCTCTCTCTCTCTCTCTCTCTCTCTGGCAGTGCAAGGCCACTTTCCACACAGTCTAATGAGGACTGATGAGAGAGTGATAATGCACAGCTGAACGATTGTGCCTCTCTCTCTCTTCCCTCCATCTATCCTCCTTCTGGGTTTCTCCTTTTTTTTTTTTCTCCCCCCATCTCCTCTCACACACTCTTTTATCCTTGTCTTTGACTCTGTCCTCAAGCTCAACTAGCTTCTTTTCTTTCTTTCTTTCTGTCTGTCTGTCTTTCTTTCTTTTTCTGTCTTTCTTTTTTTCTCTTCGTCTCATCCCTTCTGTCTGTCTAGCTCTCTCATACACACCACGTTGCTCTCTTCCCTTTGTCGGGTTCAGAAACGGGGCCCTCTCTGCTCACACTGTGCTGTATTGCTCTTTCTGAGCAAACGCAGCAAAAAACAGGAACAGCTCTTATTTTTTTTTCATCACCACTTGCCCGTTCTTTTCTCATTCCAGCACACGCTGAAGAGTGTGACTGCGCGTGCGTGCGTGCGTCTGCGCGTGTACATGCCCTGCTCCCGCTCACTTATGCATTAAATTCCCTCCGCCCCGAAATCCCATCCCATTTACACACCGCGCTCTCGTGCACATTTGAAAGGCGATTGCATATGTGTCAGCGAAGGTGCAGACAGACGCGGTGTGCACGGCGCAGAAAAAGCCATTACTGTAATGAACTCCGCGACACTTCATCTCGATGAGGTCACAAAGTTTTACGGCATGCTTGTAGAGTGAAGGGGCTTATTGGAGTGTTATTCTTGCTTTGTGTCGTTTTAATGGCGGCGTGAGAACTGGAGATGTAGCTGGGTGGCCCTGGACCTGCCCGTAGTGCTTTTTTTGTGACTTTGCAATTACTGGCGCAAGGTCGAGCGATCACCCTCTCAAAGCCCTGACTTACAATAATGGAATCCAGCAATGAACATTTACAACACTGGCCTCTGAGTAATAGTGATGTAAGACCTTACTTTTGATGACTCTTAGAAAACGGTTATGCCGTCTGTCTGTGTATGTAGTGTGGTGAGTGTTTAGACATGTTTCTTTCCCTGTGTGTGTGTGTGTGTGTGTGTGTGTGTGTGTGTGTGTGTATGTGTGTATGTGTGTGTGTGTGTGTGTGTGTGTGTGTGCGTGTGTGCGTGTGTGCGTGTGTGCGTGTGTGCGTGTGTGCGTGCGTGTGTGCGTGCGTGTGTGCGTGTGCGTGTGCGTGTGCGTGTGTGTGTGCGTGTGTATGTGTGTATGTGTGTGTGTGTGTGTGTGTGTGTGCGTGTGTGTGTGCAGTTTTTTGTAGCCTCAGACCCTACAGTAAAGACAGACCGGTTGTGGCACGATAAATACTCCCTGAGAAAATCCATGATTCCGTCCTTCATCACCATGGACCAGGCCAGAAAGGTACAGCTCTATCCACACACACTCACACACACACACTTCGTTTTACCTCTGCACAACATCCAGTGTCACAGTAATGTTCCACCAAACGCTCAGACTTAGAACGAACGGGATTAAACCAGAGACACAGGATACAAGGGATTAGTTTTATAACCAGGACATTTGAATCAGTGGATTACTGATATTATACTTAACACTGCATATTTATGTCTATAACGAATACACTATAGTATATGTCTCATGTTTTCGAACTTTATGTAGTATCAGTCTTTATCTGTTAAACCTTCAATTCTGCCTGGTTTCTGTGCTATTGGATGCAATTATGAAATTGTTTTGCTGTCTCCATTTCTAAAATGTGCTTATGTCTTTAATTTTGTTTTCCTTACCTCATCTAAATCTTCCCCTCCAGGTTCTTCTCATCGGCAAATCCATCAACTTCCTGCACCAGGTTTGCCACGATCGAACGCCGCCGGGGAAAATCATGCCCGCCTCCAAGTCGGCCGACTCCCTTAAGGACGGTACGCCCGGCTAAAAGCCATGGACACCGCTCCAAATAGCCCTGTTTTGATTTTCTTTAAAAGCCAGGGGCCGGCTTTTACACAGGTGCTCTAATAAAGCAATAATGCAGCGAAACCTGAGCGGAGAAAAAGACGGAGGGAGAGAGGGAGAGAGAGAGAGAGACGGAGAGAGAGAGAGAGAGAGAGAGAGAGGGCAGACATTGATCTGTTGAGGGTGATAGGGACTTTGTAACAGGTTTTTTTTTAACCGTTTGTCTGCAGTTCTCCACGATGTATTGACACTGGCTGGATTTAGCGCCCCCGATCTAACGATCGACGCGTTTACCGTCCGTCTCTCACCAGTTTGTCCTTGAGCTCGTGGTATTTCCAAAATGCTCCCTTTTTTTTTTTTGTTCGTAAAAACCGTCTTACTCTCACTCGCCCTCTCCCTGTCTCTCCTCAGCTGTGGAGCTGTTTACAGATCTGGAGGGGGCATTCCAGGAGAAGATAGACGCTGCGTACTTTGAGACCAGTAAATATCTGTTGGACGTGCTGAACAAGAACTACCTTCTCCTGGAGCACCTGCAGGCCATGAGGAGGTACCTACTACTGGGACAGGGAGACTTCATCCGCCACCTTATGGACCTACTCAAGTGAGTCTCTCACACACACACACACACACCAGCACTCCTCCTAAAACAAGTCAAACACACTCGCGTCTACACAACACTTGCATCAACACAACACTCACACACTCCTGTATTATGACTGTTCACTGGTCTAACTGGTGCATCTTGCTGTTTGGCTCTCATAGACCAGAGCTGGCCAGGCCAGCCACGACCTTGTACCAGCACAACCTGACTGGCATTCTGGAGACCGCGGTCAGGGCCACCAACGCCCAGTTTGACAGCCCAGAGATCCTGAAGAGACTGGACGTCCGCTTACTGGAGGTACTGACTCCGTCCTGTCGTTCCTCTCCTTCACTTTTTAACGGGATAGATGTGCAGGTCATGTCAGAGGCCTGTGAGGTCGTCTGATGTCCGGAATGTTCCGTTTTCTCTCGCAGGTGTCTCCAGGTGACACGGGTTGGGACGTCTTCAGTCTGGATTACCATGTGGAGGGGCCTATTGCCACGGTAACGTAATGTATTCAATTTTAGCACTCCCGTTTTGGCCCGTAAATGAATACTAAATGAATTTAAAATTAAGTGAATAATGTTGTCTAATATCAGTAATATTGTTTGAGCCAGTTTTTAATTACGTGCTTTGCTTGTTTTTCTTCTCTTAAACATTACAAAATAGCTTCACGCGTTATCAGACCGTTATGGAACATAATTATCACACCTCATGATCACTGAGGTATCCATGGACAGATATACGCCCCCTCATCCCCCATAGTTTTTTGTGATCTTTCAGTGGCAGAACATTAAAAAAATATTGTAATAGTGCCTAAGCATAAATAAATATGTTTCAGATGTAGAGGCCTGTAGTACTTTGTCTCACTGTATCGCCCTGGTATTTTTCCCAGCTGTTTCCGTTCTGGTAGACTGGGTGTTGGAATGTTCTGGCGTGTTTTTTGTTGCGGCATGTCAGGTGTAAGTGTGTGTTGTGTGGACCCGTGACAGGTGTTTACGCGCGAGTGCATGGCACAGTACCTGCGGGTCTTTAACTTCCTGTGGAGAGCCAAACGTATGGAGTACACGCTCACTGACATCTGGAAGAGCCAGATGTGCAACGCCAAGCTGCTCAAGAGCATGCCAGGTTAGAATATGTCTCTTTCTCTCTCTTCGTCTCATTCTCTCTCTCTTTTCTCTTTCTCTTTCTCTTTCTCTCTCTCTCTCTCTCTCTTCCTTCCTCTCTCTCTCCCTCTCTCTCTCTCTCTCTCTGTCTGTCTGTTTCAGTACACTTTCTGCTTCAGTAGAGGCCAGAAGAATGTTGAGGTTGTTTCATATGCCATAAGTCTAATGGGTGTGTGTGTGTGTGTGTGTGTGTGTGTGTGTGTGTGTGTTTCTCTTGCAGAGCTGTCCGGAGTGCTGCATCAGTGTCACATCCTGGCCTCAGAAATGGTCCATTTCATTCATCAGATGCAGTATTACATCACATTTGAGGTGAGCCTCCAGCCAATGAACAGTCTCTGCTCACCTGACTGTTACAGCCCCACCCGTCACATCACTTCACCCTTTTGACATGACCACTTACTGCATAACATGGTTCATTACTGTATCCTCATTTATTTGTACATCAGATCAAACCGTTGGATATAATTTTACAATGAAATTAAATCTCATTTTCTTTAGAACCCTAAAACGCATTTAAAAACTACATTGATTTACCATCACAGTGGCCATGGTGGCTGTGCCAACTGTCAGTTCTCAAATAAATGAGATTTAAAATGAGGAAAAATGGGTCTATTACTCCGCCGCACAGGGACTGAAGATGTGTAATCCCAATGATAGTACTGTCAGCCATGGTATGGATGAAAACCTTTACGTTTGGTCTTTAAAGCAGATAAATAAAGCTGTTTTCTATCAGTCATCCCACAAAATTCATGCAGGGATTTACTCACTGATATTCATAATCTAAACAACAACAAGATATTGAAAAAAAAAAAAAACTGCTCACTCAAATTTAGTATTAGAAAAACATTATGTTGACAATTTAACGTTGAGGCAATTGTCAAAATAGTTTTGTTTGTCACCGAGGTTCAACTTCCCCTCTAACGTAAGATGAAGTGGTCTAGGCGAAATGGTAGGAGTGCCGCAGCAGGTTGGTAATGTCTGTGTGGGTCTGTGAAGGTTCTGGAATGTTCCTGGGATGAGCTGTGGAACAAAGTCCAACGGGCTCAGGATCTGGACCACATTATCGCAGCCCACGACGTCTTCCTGGATACAGTCATCTCCCGCTGTCTACTGGATACAAACAACAGGGTGAGACAAACACACACACACACACACACACACCCCGATAGTGATACAGAATGATGTCCATATATTTAACCTGTACCCCCCCCCCCTTCTCTAATATCCACATCTCTCTCTCTTTCTTGGCTTCCTGTCTGTCTCTATAGTCTCTGTTGAACCAGCTGCGAGCGGTCTTTGACCAGATCATTGAGTTCCAGAACGCTCAAGAGGCCCTGTACCGCTCTGCTCTGGAGGAACTGCAGCTCAGACTGCAGTTTGAGGACAAGAAGAGACAAAGACAGGAAGAGGTAGGAATGAAAGCACAGTTAGATCGAAGAGAGAGGAAAGCTTAACACAGAGCTATGAAGAGAGAAGGAGAGAGATGCTGAGGTTAGCATGATAGGATGTACCTTACAGGACGCAGCCTGGCGTGCACTCAGAGCTAGAGATATGTTGTTTTAAAACGTTGCCCATTTACACAAAGCCTGTCGCTGAGATGTTAACTCGTTAAGTGAAATTTAAGGCTTAGAGTATTGAGATTTGAGCATTTGTTATGGGAGGAATAGAAATTGCTTGTACTCCACTTTGTCTCTCAGGTGCTTTGAATTCTGAGTGTACTTATATACTGTGTGTATACATCCTCCTTGGTGTTGTACAAATTGTGCTCAAGACAAGCCGAGCGACGACTCACACACACACACACACAACACTAATGGAATCTCGATAGAAACTTCTCGTTAATGGAAAAACAACTTCCCATACGCCCCCGGGGTGAAACACCGCGGCTCCTACATCATCCTGAGTAATGACTCAGCACAAATGCACGATCACGGGGTTGACCATCCCGTTCGCGTTTGACCTGAATCCGGGCCGCGTTCGGGGGGGCGGCGGGAACGCGGCTCTCGGCCCCTGTTCCCAGACGCTCTTCAATTTAGCGCTGCCTGGACACGCGCCATCGGCTTTGTTTTACGAGCACAGCGTCGGTTTTCGGTCGCGATCGATTTTTTTTATCGGGGACGGGCGATGTAAAAACAAACAGAGTGGCGGTCTGTGCCAGGCCGTTTTTTTTTTTAGCAGGAGGCTAATTGACGGAGCGCCGAGGTTGAAAAGGGTTTCAGATGACGTTGTCTGTAGGGTCCCAGAAGGGTAATAAGTGTTTCCTTACAGAAAAGGCTGACGCAGAATTAGCTCATAAGCACAGTTGATTGGGGTGAAGAACGGAGCGGTTTTGTCCTGAAGCGGTGCTTTGAACGACACTGGACCTTTGCAGAGACGCGTCTTTTTTACCGTATGAGTTTAGACTAGACGCGTCATCATCACAGTTTCTGCCCTGGAGTGGCCCTAACAGTGCCTTTATGGTGTTGCAGGGTTAATTGGTCTATAATTATTAATCCTTATTTTAATAACAATACTTACTGATATCTGTTCTTCAACACAGACCTGAGCAAAATGCAGCAGATGAATTTAAAAAAAAAAAAAAGGAAAAAAAGGATTATGGGTAGAGCCAGTGCAGGGATATTCATGAAAATAGAGGCTTTTTCTTTGTTGATTGTCTGAAATGTAAAATTGTTGAGGGTTTTGAGCCTCAGAAGCTGTGAGGTCGTTTGAAAGGAGTTTTTTTTTTTTTGCATGTTCAAGCGAGCGACTGAGCTCATGATGCAATTCTTCTTCTGCTTTGTTGATTTTTACGTGTGTGTGTGTGTGTGTGTGTGTGCGTGTGTGTTTTAGGGAGAATGGGGGGTGACAGCTGAACAGGAAGCAGAGGAGAACAAACGAGTGCAGGAGTTCAAGGACACGATACCAAAAATGTGCTCTCAGCTTCGATTACTGACGCATTTCTACCAGGTATGTCCCCCTCCCCCGTTCGACATCCATGCCTGGAAATCTGAACTCGAGTCCAAATATACTGCTTTTGTTTCTGAATGCAAATTCCATAAATGTGTGGATTGTAATAGATATTATATAATAGATATTCAGTGTGGTTAACAGCTGCTTAATTTTATTTTCTACACTCTGAAAGTATAATGTGACCTTGCTGGAAAAGTAAACTCGTAACTCAAGGTGGTTTTAGTTTTGTCGAGAATTTTATTCATCTGTTTCGTTAAAAATAAAATTGAGCAAATTGCATCTACAGCGTACAATTCTAGCCTTAACATTCGAAGCTAAAAAATGTTCCCTTTCCAATAGAATCTTCATTGAGAATCTTTAGAATGTCTCATCCCGCAGCAATGACTTTCCTGTCCTGACGGTTGCCATGGTTTCTGTATTCCTGCAGGGGATAGTCCAGGAGTTCTTGCGTCTGCTGATGACCAGCCCTGACGAGAGCCTGCAGTTCCTCAGCTTCCGTCTGGATTTCAACGAGCACTACAAGGCCAGAGACCCCCGCCTGCGGGCCTCACTGGGAGCCACAAGAGGGCGCCGTAGCTCCAACATTTGACCCGGCTCAGCTGTGGTTACAGGGTTTGGTCTGGAACGCTGCTGGCCAAGAGGGCTACTTTTAACTCTTTTCAATCTAGGGATGAATAAGAAAGCAAAAGAAAAAAAAAAAAGATTTCTAGAAACCCAGCCTTTTCCCCTCTATGTCATTGCCAAACAGTTCATTAAAGATACTTGCAGAATGGTTTTAAATAAAAACGGAGCTTTTTAGTAGCACGAGGTCACAGCTCTGGTGTCTTTCCGTTTTCTTTTCTGTTTTGAGTAGCTGTAATACATACTTATTTGACATTTGAATTTGTGTTGTAATAATTTCTACCATTGAGTGTTTACATGTTTTGTTAATATTTAAAACTTTTTTTTTTTTCTTTTACACATCATGCTCATTGTGTTGTGTCACCATGTTTAGTCATTTCAGTTTAATGTAATACATAAACATTTGTACACAGAGCAAAGATCCACACAGTTTCAAAAAAAGATTACAGGGCACGTACGTACCCGGTGTTTCTAAGTAAGAGTGCAGGTCTGGGATCAGCTCCCTTCTCATATGATTGTATTTATTAGGACTCTTGACAGGTGGAAATCCTACATCAGCGCTCTCTCTCCAAGACACACGTTGCCTCTGTTCCTGTATTACCACCTAGCAACACTAGGTGGCGCTTTGCACTTACTAATTCATTGACTGTTTTCAGTAGCTCATGAGTGAGAGTGTGTTTGTGTGAAAGTGTTTTGTTTTTTTGTTTTTTTCCTGTCATCCCAGACTGTGACCTTTGTTCTGCATGTAAAGTAAAAAAAAGAAAAAGAAAACTTAATTTCGACAGTCTGCATTCCTTAATTGTACAGCTAAGATATGACAAATTATTTCACACCTAAGTGCACCATTTTTGTCCAAAACTTGTAAACCAATGAATAAGGACACTTAAATAAATGAAAAGATTGGACCTCTGTAATCTATTTAAAGTATGCGGATAGAGTGGCCTAGTTAAGGTAATGGGAATTGTTGGCCAAATCCTGTCTGAATCTTCCCCTACACAAGTACTGTGGTAGTGTTTGGATCCCTCTGCAGGCCTGTCCTGCCTCATCTTATCCATGCTCATGAATCTGATTTTGGGAGAAGAGTATAAAACATTCTTTCTGTCTCGCTCCCTCTCTCTTAATCTGCTCCCATGTATAGCACAGATGTATAAAAAAAAACCAGATAATACAGCGACAATGCAAGCAATCATCTTGTCATTCTCTCTTTAATAAATAAACATTTTTTTAAGAAAGCTTTGAAATGATCTGTTGTCTTTTTCTGTGTCTGTTTGGTTTCTCTGTTATGCATTAGCCACTGAGCGTTAAGTTTGAGGGGTATGTTTTCGTTTGGTGGTCCGTGCTGTCTAAATGTCTAAAATGTTCTGTCTGAATATTTGACTGTTAAGCTTGTAATTCCATCATCGCTGTGAACTTTTTTATATGAAGTAATAACAGCTGCTAGAAATCCCTTGATATCTATAAAGGATCCTGCAATTTCACACGGTGGTTTTTAAAACCATCCTTAACTGGAAATTACTGTCTGACTACTGCTAACAGACTAGACCAGTGGGTTTTTTTGTCGTTTGTATTATTGTAAACAATTGGATAAAGACCTGTTTCGCCTGTTAAGAGCCACGTTGGTCTGTATCATAATAATAGTGAAAGGTAATGAAAGAGGGTATAGACCATTCCATTAAATCTGTACTGAATAGTGCTTATCAATTCATCACAATTTACTTATCACACTACAGTTTTGCCTCACTGCATTTTTAAAACACTTTCCTGCCTATTTAGATGAGATCTGTCACAGATACCATAAATATATACCTAAACACTAACACTCTCTTGATGACACATTCAGTCAATCAGTTTTGACAATGAACTCAATCCTATGGACAGGACCGTTTCAGCCACATGTTGCGATTATCAATATTATCATAAATAAACCATGAGAATGCAGTGATTTACTACTACATATTGAAAATACAAAATAGCCTTACCTTCATTTAGCCAGCAGGTGGCAGTACACTCTCATGAATGATTCAGTACAGGCGCTAAAATTCCCCCAGCCGTGGCGGATTTAACCACATTCCACATCTAGTCTTGGTCTACCAGCTTTCAGGGTGATTTTGTAAAACAAACAGCAAACCTTTTGAGAATTTCTTAACTTTATTACAGATTGCTCGAGCTGTCCTTTGTGACGGGAGGTGCCCTGACGAATATTTTTCATATGCACGTGAGGAAAACAGACGATATATATCAGATATATATCAGACATTACTAGTGCTGAGTCACGCGCAGTTGCTGGTTTTGGTTGGGTCATTCTCTCCAGATTAAACAACCACTGCAAGGGTACAGATCAGATATTGTGTTACTAAAAGGGATTAAATAAATGCAAATAGATTGTGTAATTATTTAAACAGATTAATTCAGTGTTACACAGATTACTGGTAGGTTTGCATTTGTATTGGCTCAAGTTATTCAGCAAAACCCTGGTATGACCTAGATGAATTCATTAAAATTGTAATTCATTTCACACCAGAAGCAATCCAGTGTTTAGTCCCTAACTACAGTCTCATCACCATGGATACTGCATCTGCACAGAGACACTAAAACCAGTTCTACTGGTCGGTGTCACTATGAATAAAACATCTCATTTGAAGCCATTCAGCGAAATACAAAATGTCTAAACTGAAGCATGTCTGAATTGCAGTATTTACACTGATCCCAGACCAGCCGATGGATAGCCTCAGTCTCAGCCAATGAGAATGAAATGCGGAGATGAGAATGATGTCATAAAGGAAGAAGTTAAACCAATGGGAGCAAAAAGAATGTTCAGATTCATCAAAGGAAACTTGGGTTCCAACACAGTGGTTATGCCCTTTAGAATCATTAGAAAGACATGTCTTTCAGTTTTGTTGTTCCTCAGTCCAAAGCACTCTCAGCTGAAGGTGAAATGAAGGCGGCTCTGGTCAGGGGCGATACACAGGCAGTCTGGTTCTGTCCTTGCTCTACTCAAGCTCTACACAGCCTTCAAAGACAGAATATAAATGCTTCTGCCACAATTGACTCCCCCTCCTCTTCCTCAGGGTCTGCAGCAGCATCACTCAGTGTGTGTGTGTGTGTGTATATGTCAGTGTGTGTGTCAGTGTGTTTCCATGCTATAGATCACAGCTATTTATATGTGCATGCTGCCTCTGCAGTCTGTGTTCATGTGTGTGTCCGTGTGCCCTTGTATTTGTCCATACCGGCATGTGTGTGCAGCCGTATATATGTGTGCCTTTGCAGTAGCTCATACCAGCGTGACTCTGTGTGTGTGTGTGTGTGTGTGACTCTGCTGAAGGCTCATGTGAACGTGTGTATGTGTGTCAGTGTTACCGCTTCCTCATCCTTGCCAGTCTCCTCTGTGTCGTGTTGCTAGCTCTCCCTCTCTCTCTCTCTCCCTCTCTCCCTCTCTCTCTCTCTCTCTCTCTCTCTGCCACCCCCCCTCTCTCTCTGCCTCTCTCTCTCTCTGTCTCTCTCTAGCTTGGCTAGCTCTCTGCATTGCCATCACCAACATCTCAAGCACCATCATCAGCAGCAGCAGCAGCAGCAGCAGCGGCGGCGGCGGTGGCAGCAGTACCTCTCAACCCCCCCCCCACTCACAGGCATCGCATCCTGGCTGCTGATTCAGCCGTGTCCCCGCGCTGTAGGATGATTCTCTGGGTGAAGATGGGAGAGATGGCTCTGGAGGAGCTGGTGCGCCGACTAAACACCGTCACCCAAAGCATCGGTAGGAGGAGCTGCCCATCATATGCACTCATGCTACTCTGTGTACCTGGCTCATGCATGTGTGTGTGTGTGTGTGTGTGTGCGTGCGCGCGCGCGCGCGCGCGTGTGTGTGTGTGTGTGTGTGTGTGTGTGTGTGCGTGCATGTGTCTACAAGGGGCACTGAATGCATGGATTCTACAATTTGCCACTGTTTGACAAGTTTTTTTTACATGTGTCTGTATTTGATTCATTCTACACTTGTGTGTTTGGTTGTTTGCTGGGCTAACATGTATGTTCAGCATGATCTCCTCGTCTTCTGCTGACAATCTACATCAGTCTGTCATACCAAAGATGTTGTTCTTTGTCTGGCAAATGCCACCTAGCATGTTACACAGGAGAAATCACCTACAGTGATTTATTTGAAATAGTTTGACACCACCTATTTTGCTATTGTGAACCCAGAACTCTTCAAAGCTTGGCAAAGCAGGTGTCATTTTGATCACCAAGTCTCATAGTTTGAAAACAAAACGAAAATGTTCTATATTTGTCTATGATATGTAGCTTTAGCACTGTTTGTTTGATCAAGATTCCCTTTTCATAGTTAATCTACCTCCCACTCACATGTATGTCCCACCCCTGCCTCCCACTCAGACCAGTATTTCAACTCAAGGACTTCGCCATTACTGACACGAACAATGCAATGTGGAAATTCACTCTGTAAAAGACCAACACAAGTATGCTTAACGCAGATTATGTCTCCTCACCTCTCCATTTTCAACGCCTGCCTCCTATTCTGTCTGTTTGTCTGTCTGACTTTTTGTCTGCCTGCCCCCCCCCCTTTCTCTCTCCCTCTCTCTCTCTCTGTTTCTCTCTCTCTTCCTCACATACAAGTACACACACCGTTTTACGGGAAAATAACCCACGTCACGTTTGTTTTGATTCTGTCATGTGTGGCAATCTCTCAGCGGGGTCTGTGTTGCCCTACTTCCCCACTGAAACTGCCTTTAGGTGCAATAACAGCCAAAAAAAAAAAAACCCTCAAAAAACCACACACACACACACACACACACACACATCACATCACAAGGGTCTCACATTAAATGTGTCGTGTCTCACAGATAAAGAAGTAGGTCACTGTCCTAATGGGGATGTTTTGCCCCTCAGCCCTTTGAAGTTAAAAGATACTCATCCTCGTTTACACAAAGGTTGAGCTCAAGTCCAATCCATCTCCCTCGTATCTGGTTTTGAAATCAGATGGTTTTTCCATTGATGCTGTGGAAGCCACAACATACAGTTTACTGACCTTCGTGTGCCTCGGTATAAAATGCGCAGCAATGTCAGAAAAGGAAAACGCGTTTTATGCTCCATTTTACCTTGGCTTAGCAGGAAACAAGTACAGTCCAAACATTTAGAGCTTATTTTATAGATGTATCTAGTGACGTTTTGACTCAAAAGAATGAGCAACGCCACAAGTGTGAGTGAGTCGAGACTGATGTAAGGCAAATTGCTGAATATTTACTTTTCTTTGATATCTTTTGTGTTTGTGTGTGTGTGTGTGTGTGTTTTCATTGGATATTTCTCCTCTGCTGCGGATAATTTGCTGACATCACTGTTAATCAGCATGGGCCAGATGACTCTAGTCTCCCCATTAGCATGCTAAAGAGCTGGTAAAATATGGGAGATCCTTTTATTTGTTTATTTAGTTATTGTCTAGCGCGTTTGACCTATTTTCTGAAATGGAGGTAAGTGCAGTCATTAGACTGCTATTATCCTGAGAATAGAATAGACTATGAATCCAGGTTACATCAGTTGTGTTATGGTGAACGTTGGAGAAATTCTCTGAATTTCAAATTTTAGATTAGGAATTTGAGTTGATATTTGAAAATATTACAGACATCGCTGAAAGTCCACTAACCACGATATGTTAATATTACACAATGTCCTTGTGAATTTAGAAGAATATGATCTCTGTGTTTGTTTACGAGTGTTTCTTAGTGAGTGTTCTGTGGTTTAAAAGAGGATTTGAAAAGTTAACCTAGTGCCACAGGGCACTTTGGCAATGTGTGGTCACATTGTAGCTCAGCTGTCTTACACACACACACACACACACACACACACACTACATACAGACAAACTGTCCTCAGCACAATTAAACTCATGATTAAAGCTAGTTTGAACATACTGGTTCCTCACATTTGCACTTCCCTAAACTACATCTTCTCCTATACATCCAGCATTCATTGTGGTTGAACAGTATTGGGGAATTCATTGTTAAGAGCAACATGTCCTAGCTTCTCTTAATTGCTGAAATGGTGTATGTTGGTTTTACACCATGCTAGTTCCTTTTCAAAGTTAGCTAGAGCCATGCTAATGATAACACATTCTTCTTATTTATTTCACATTCAACTGACTGACTGTCAGTGGCACTAAAGCACACTAAAGCATTTGTGTCTATACAGTATGCTTTCAGTTTCTCACCAATGACTATTTCTTTTCTTCTTCTTTTTTTTAATCTGAACTAGCATTAGCTTATGCTAGCAGGTTCTTAGGAGGGCATGACTACTGAAGATGACAGTTTTCCTCTCACTTGAGTGTATGACACCTTTGAGCCTCATCAACACTCCCCATGGCGCTTTTTGGATGTATCTCGTTGCTGTGGAAACTGCCTTCCTTCTCACATTTTTGGTTGCCATGGCATGGACTTCATTTTGGGATGGTTGGTTCTTTTGTCACCTCGTGCTGGATGTGAAATGAGAACTGGTCTTGGTAAAGAGAGCTGTGGAGAATGGGATGTGATATGTTTTCTAAGGACCTGCCAAATTCTCTGTGGCACTTTTCTCTCTCTCTCTCTCTCTCTCTCTCTCTCTCTCCCTCTTTCCTTTCCTTTCTCTTGCTCCAATAGTGTCTCTCTCCCTCCACCTGACTCCATTTCCTCTTTCTCCATTCTCCCCCCCTCCTCTCTCTCTCTCTATCTATCTTCCTTAGACCTTTTTTGTACTCTCATTGTTATTCTGCAGATGGAGTCTCGAACTGAAGCCATGAAATTGATGCATTATGGGTCGTTTACACGTCCGGCCTGGGAAATGGCGTCACCTTATATAAATCCCTTAATACATGAGCCTGTATATGTATTCACAATGGGTTACATGGCTTACCTTCATCTGAGGAAATTTACATATAGTGTGACCCACATTCAAAGATAATGGCGTGGTGTTAACTGTGTGTGTGTGTGTGTGTGTGTGTGTGTGTGTGTGTGTGTGTGTGTGTGTGTGTGAGAGAGGACATTTTGGTGTGGTTCCTTTAGAATCAGACATATACAGTTGACTATATTCTTGAGCTTAGAAAGTCCTGTGGTTGATGTAGGTGAGTTATTAGATATGTATGTCACAATGACTGTTACTACAGGTGCTCTGCTAAGCTGTCTAATCCTCTCTCTCTCTCTCTCTCTCTCTCTCTCTCTCCCTCTGGCTCCATCCTTTCTCTTTGCCTTGTGGGTTTATTAGTATTGCTGGCAATTTAGCATTGCTTCCACAACCAGCACAGGTTGAACTACTAGACTGTTTCATCTGTTTATGAGAGTGCGTCCATAAAACATGTTACAGAGATCAACAAAGGAGGGAATAACGCTATAGGACAAAACTAATTTGAGTAAAGCTAAGTCTTTGCTCTCACGCTCCGTCCCTGAGGACAGCTGTCAGCTGTTGGAGGCTCATGCCTTGTGGGTGTGAATGTCACCCCGTCTTGTTCTCTTCTGGGGACACTCAGAAAAAAAAGAGAGAGAGAGAGAGAGAGGGAGGGAGGGAGAAAGTTTTGGTGCTTGTCCCCTAAGTGGCGCACAAGAATGCAGCAGATTAGAGATCCCCTCCCCGTATGCTGCCGTCTCTTCTACACTACTGCTGTTGCTGGTATAATTAGCCCAGCAGAAGGGGATTTGTGCTTAAATGTCCCGGAGATAGCCCGCCCCTCTCTTCCTCCCGGGTGGCTGCCGGACCGCGTTTGCACAAACAAACGGAGCCTCAAGATGCGTTGCGAGTGCCTGAGGTTGATTCAGCGTAGACCCAAGTCTCTCTGATGCGCTGTATGAAGAAGACGTTGGGTTAGGTTTGGTTCTGGTGGATGAAGTGAGGATTTGGCTCGGAGGGTATCTCCTGACCCCACCACCAACACCACCCCACCCACCCCACCCCCCCCACCCCCCAACCTATGTCTCTTCACGAGTTCCTTCGTGAGGGGCAGGAGGCCCCTTACCGGATCCTCTCCAGACTGAACCAGATCTTGCAGAATCTGTCTGTCAGTGTGCTGGGCTCCCCATTCAGCAACAGCAGGAAAAACTCCTGGAGAGACTGGAACGGTGAGACAGAAAGAGTGAATGAGTGAGTGAGTGAGTGAGTAAGAGAGAGACAGAGAGAAAGAATTTGTGGCTGTGCACAGCACATGTGATTTAAAAACTCCTCAAAAAAGAGTGAGTTTCGGGTTTTTTTTGTTGTTGTTGTTTTTTCTGTTTTGTTCTTTTTTACGAAAACGCGTTAAAAACACTCCTCGTGCTTTGGTTTCCTTTTCTGAAAGAGGGTAGAAGAGATTTCCAGGGAAGGTTGCGCAAGGGCAGCATGCCCAGAGTCACTGAAGTAATGTCTTCCTGTGGGCTTTTCCCTCTGCCGCTCTGCTGATGCTCAGTTTAAAACCGGCAGTGCTGCGCTCTTAGGACACAGCATACGAGTCTGTGCCTTAGTGTCACAGCAGTGCGGCTATCTCTCTCTCTCTCTCTCTCTCTCTCCGTCTTTGTCCCCTCACACTGAGGGAAATGCTGAAGAAACCAGATACGCAGTCCGATGGGAGGAAAAACAGTAAAGGACAGATGTCTAAGGTCCTGCTTAACCCGAGTGAGTTACTCTAAATCTCTGGTCTTAAGCCTTCACGGCTGTTTCGCTCTAGCCTCTGTCCAATGCTGCTCTGCAGGCTTGTTCTTATGCAGTTTGGTCTACGGACTCTTCTTGTGTGTGTGTGTGTGTGTGTGTGTGTGTGTGTTTGTTCTTTGGTATTTGATTTTCAGTGCAATTCACCTTGTCATCAAATGTGTTGACAGTTTCGACGTGTGGTTTCATCCTTTAGATAGAATTACACACCTTGCATTTTAAGCAAGTGTGTTTGCATTGAGTGCTCTTACCACTGTGATAGTTATGGGATTGTTTTGAATGGGTACAGAATCTGATGATTGTTCTTTGTTCTTACCTGATGAAAAGCATTTTTACCTGATGATTTATTTTTTTTTACTCCTCTCTTAAAGACTGTGGCTGAGGAATTATGCTGATTCTGTTTGAAGGAAAAATGTTTAACTATAGCTTTCAGTCTTTACCATGTGTATTGAATGAAACAATTCTATCAAAAAGTTTTCTAACCTGTCATGCAATGCGATTCTCTTCATATATTCTCCAGCCACTATATGAATCTTTGTCTTTTGACCTTCCTCATGGACTAATGTGCTGTGGTTTGTGCTCTAATTTATTACCCTATTAAATTTGCAGTGCCTAGCTAATAGATAACCATAGGAATGAATCACGCACTATGGTCAAAGTGGAAAGGTCATCAGAGCGTTGTTCTGTCCTAGTGTCGTGCGACTAGTCTCTCAGGCTGTCCGGGTCTGTTTATGCAGCATATGTGTTTATCATTGGAGCCAGCAGAAAAAAAAAAAAAGCACACTGAGCAAATCCCGCAGAAAATGGAGACTTGGTGTTGCAGGAAAAAACCATGGAGGAGAAATGTCTCAAAAGCCACACAGACTTCAGGTATGAAACGAAACTTCAGGGAACGAAATTATGTAATATGGCCAGTTATGCATGGATACCTCTGCCGGCGCTGTGTTTCTCTATGGAGAGAAAGCAATCAGTGTTGGGGAGCTAATGGTCTACGTGCCACAGTAAAGAGTGGAAGCCAGCCCACAAAGCGGTTAGGACCTGTATTCAAAAGAAATCTTTTGATGATTTGTACACAGGCTGGTGAGGGTAAGGAGAGAATGATTAACGTTAATGTGACAGGTTTTTTTTTTTTGTCTTGTCAGAATGAGGTTTGACGCACACCTTTGTTTTGGAGGCATGAACCTGTGGCTTAGGTGGGCGTGGTTGAGAATCACAATGCTTAGCTTCAGGCAACGGTGTTCACAGTCTGAATGGGGAGAGAAAGAAAAGAGAGAGAGTTAGAGAGAAAGAGGGAGTAGGAGACAGAAAAACAGAGGCGCAGACACATGCGAAAAAGAGAGCGAGGTGATGATGCTGAGGGATGAGTGTGAGGTGCACCTGCGTCCCATAGACGAAGGTGGAGAATACGTTAGAATCTCTCTGGCGGAGGTGCAAAGCTTCTACAGGTTCTCTGTGTCCTGTGACTGGCTGCAGTGTGAGTGTGTAGATTTATTATCTCTCTTTCTCCTCTCTCCCTTTTTTTCTTATGCAGTTAACTTTACCTACACAATGACAGCTTTCACTGGTGCTCAGTTTCAATGCTCTGTCTATTTCTGTGAAGAGTTTGCTTGAAGCTTGGTTTTCCGTCTATATTACATAATATCCAGACAAACATTACGTTGATGTACATTATTAAGTGGTTTCCTTGTGATGCGAACTGTGTACAAGACCATTTTGTTCTTGTTAGTGATTGGTGGCTGTCTATTGCCTAAAGGTTGAGACCCACAGATTAATAGACTGCGTGTATATGAATTAATATAATATTCTCTTGGCTACTTGAGTCAGCAGACTATCACATGTGTACTGTGAGACTCTATCATTTCAAAGAGACAACATTTGCACGTTTTCTTTTGTATGTTTCTATATCCAAGTTGAACAATGATCTAAACTGTCCTCTCAATGTAAATTAGCTTAACTTCCTTCTCGGATGAGAACTAGCAGTACCACATGTGCTAATGTGAATCTGTGAAAAGTCTTTTACAAGCTTGAATTAACTAGATGTCACATTATGAGGTTTATCAGCCACACTCAACCACAAGTTGTTCAGTCTGCGAATTAGCTAAAGGTTCTGCCGCTAATGAGAATTAGCTTAAGTTTTTTTCTGCTAATGCACTGAAGTGTGTGTTTTCTGTTAGATTGTCATTGTAGCTTGTTCAGGAGCAAGAATTCATCCTTCATTTCTCCTTTAGCTCACTAATCTAACCTGATTAAGCTCACCTGCGCGTGTTTTATCCATTTTGGGTGTTGCTCTGATGCAATGAACTGACGTGAAAACTCTGCTAGGTGTTTTGCATGTTGTTATCCGTTAAAAACCACGGGGAAAAAAACAAAAAAAAACCAAAACAAAACAAGGAAAAGTTTTGTATCAAATGACTTGCGTCACCCTCCAACCAACCGGACACAGTATCTTTATTTGCCTATGGTGTTGGTGAGCCTCTTAAGATTACCATACATTACAAAAAGAAAAAGAAAAAAAATGACACAGCTGATCCGCCCATCTTGTTCAGCCATTTTAGATGATAGTTTCTCACATGTGCATCTTTAGAGGGCTGCAGAGACTTCATGGTGTCTCAGGCTTGTCTATGCCAGCTCATTCTCTATGCAGACACATTAATTTGCTGTGTTACTAATCAGCACTGGAGCTGAATCTACTGAATCATCCCACAGGGGAACAGGGGCCGTGGGGTAGCTGTCAATGCACACGGTCACCTTTGGGATGGAGCTGGTTAAAGCACTGGCCAGATGTATAGGAAAAGGGAAGTTATGCCGTGACCCTTACTGTTACTGTTATCAGTGGAACTTTAATAAAGACAGCTGCTCGTCTATTTCTGATGAAATAGTTTAGTTGTGGACCGAGTTTCATAATCGAAGGATTACTTGACAAGGGACCAGTGGTAGTGGCGGCATGCCCTCCGGAATGATCTGAACGGGACCGTATGAACAGTGGATGTTTTAATCAAAAATAGAGAGCCATAACAGGGTTTTGTTTTTGTCTTTGTAATTCTTTGTAATAGATTTTTGGACCACATCTTTATGAAAGATTTAGCTTCGGATGTGGAATGAAATACCTTTGCTTGCAGTGGTGTAGTAGGTTGAGTCTATTATTGGATCACACGACAAGCTCTCCCGCAGTGTGATTCAATAAGGATGAAGTTGATGATGTCTGTGCGAGATCAGACAGAATACGTTGTTCTGCAAACTTCTCTGCAACCTAATTTGCGGAGGGAAGAAAAGCAGGAAACTTCACACCTCTATCTTGTTGGCTAGCTATATTTAAAATCATGCCATTAACATGTCAGCGTAATTTTTTTTATTTCTATACATTTCCAAGTATGAAATACTGCGTTAGTCTGACAACTTTAAGGTGTTGTTTCTATTTTGTGAAACATCTTTTTCCTTTGTTAAAATGACATTTCCTTTCTCCTCTTTGCCAGCTGCACATCTCTTGGTTTCCTTCGCTACCAGTATCTCAAAAAGACTTCTTCCTTAAACAGCATAACAACATGATTTCATAGACTGTAGATTTGTGTTTAGTCATTCATAAAAACAGAGACTAGTTTTGTGGTTGGTCTGAGATGGAGCCATATACTGCCAGTTGTCTCTGTTTGCTTTAGAAGCATTTTAACTACAAGCTTTCTGTTCAATAATGAGGTTCCAAGTCTGCTGAACTGGATATAATGATGTGGGGTAAAAGAATGATTATCGTCGTTTTAAGCTACTGTTCTGTTTAATGATTTAGGGCGAAGGGGAAGTTTGGATATGGCTGTTTTAGCCTACTGACCGTTAAATGTTTGTTTATTATCTGACTGTCAGCGGTCTTGATTGTTTACCCTCTTATCATTTTTGGAACTTTTATATCCTGTCATGTGTTTGCCATCTGTCACAGTGTTTTCATATGCATTTCTATGTCATCTAGTGTGGTATCATAATGTTCCACATATTCTTCCATTGAAACAATGTTTAATCAGGTGTTACTTTTAGCCACGAGCAAATGAAACATTCTGCCTTCTGAATTAAACTCGATGTGTCAACCGGTTTTGAAAGTTCACTCACATGGACAGGTGGGTTGGTTGTCGGGGCGAGTTGCACCTTTGAATTGCAAATTACATTACAAAATTGGGCGGTTTGTCTGAGTGATCCTGATACTGGGTGCCAGGGTAGGTTTGATACCACCTCAGATAGTCTGATGCCACCTCCTGTGTCTGCGCTTTGATTTAGATGATAATGGGAATGTAATTCCCCCTCCGGCTCTAATATTCCGACGTCCGCCGGTCCCTCGCGCAGCCAGTGCCGACCGTCACGCCTGGGAAAGCAGACGTGACGGGTGGTAGCTGCAATGGGAAAATTGGCCTAATGGCTGACTGGTATCTCCAACCCTCCAGAGAAAAGAGGCAGCAAAAGTAAAGAGAGAGAGAGAAAGAGAGAGAGATGGGAGGGGTGACAAGATGAGGAGACGGAGGACCGAGCGATGAGAGCAAGAAGAAGATCGTTAGAGAAATGGACACGCCCCTTAAGTAAACAGAGACTGAATGTTAGCCAGAGAAAACAGACATGTTTGTTAATGGGTTCCATATTATTTTATCTCTCATTTTGGGATATCCTTGTCTGAGTTAGAGGGAAGTATTTGTCGCTGACGTTGTTAGTCTTAGCCATAGTTTCACAGGGAAGAGAAATCTTGGCTAATGTTGTTATGTGCAATATTTAGCCATATTTCTAAGCTTTTTGACATGCAGTATCTTTCAGATGTTGTTGAGTGTCTCAAAATTCTCCTAAGCAGGAGCTCCTAAGAGATGCAAAATCTCTGAAAATAAACAAGCAGCCATTTTGTCTGTCCCCACTGCATCCGATACAAGTTCTAAAGATCCACATCAAAATCAATGGTCAGAACCGGGTAGTTTTGTTTAGGACGTTGCCTCCTATGATGACAGTTCAGTATGTGTTCGTATTTTAAAATAGATGTCAGTGGGTTTGGACTCTGTTGAGGGACTACCCAGGAACTGCTGGAACTGTTAGAACAGTGTAAAAAAAATTTTTTTTTTTTTTTGCATGCTGAATAAAATGTCCATTCAGTGTTTGTTCATTCGGATGGAACGCTGATGTGCAAACTTTTTTCAGTCTGTGTCAGTGGGACCAACTGCATGCAAATATCAGACCAGCCCTGATCATGATCTCATCTGTGTGATTATGTGTGCGTGTGAAAGTGTGCCCGACCCTTTTAGAGAAACAGAAGGGTAGATGGCGTGACATTGACGTTATACATTTCAAAATATACTCGGAGCGGTTCAAAAGACTCAGAAATGACCTTCAAAAGAACACAGTTAGCACTTTGTCACGGTCACATGTCCCAAAGTCATCACGTATCATAACTTTCATAATTTCAAAATTACTTTCATAACTGGTTGCGGGAATGTGATCTAAATTTTCTGTAATCTAAGTTTCTAAATGAGAGGATATATGCTCATGTGGACAGTGCAGTAGCAGGATGAGGAAGTGGACTATTATAAATTTGCTGTTTCCTAGATCTAAAGCTGGTCACGAGTCCACACACACACACACACACACACACACACACACACACAGACAGACCAAAAAAAATCCCTCAGCATAAATGTCATCCTTCCTCACTTAGAACTGACCCAAATATCCTGTTGCTCAGATGGACGTCCTTAAGGCTATTCTCTTTATACTCTTACACCCATGCAAACGTTGCCCTTCATTTTGTCCTTGAGAAATAAACACTGATAGGAGAAATGGAAAACAATTAGAACTGTTATTCTCATTTTTTTTGCGGGGGGGGGGGGGGGGGTATTTTCTTGTTGGCCCACTAAATATGAAAATGAAACTAGATGAAAAAAACATTAGTTCAAATAATGCATTGAAATACATAGGTGACAAGTCCTTCATTGAAATTCTTAAGTATGGATTATAGTTAAAGGTATTTGACTTTGATGCCCTGTCCCTGTCTGAAAGTGGTAATATATATTTTGCATAAACTCACAAAAAAAAGTCTGTTGGTCTGTTTCAATTTCCAGGAAAACATTTAAAAATATGTAAATTTCCTATTTGACATTGTTTGAGAGCTGTTTTTGGTGGTTTCGTGTTTTATTTATGGTAATTCGTCGGTTTCCATTTTTCCCAAACCGTTGTTAGGGTCAGAGACAGGCTAGGGCTTGGGACAGGAAGCTCAAAACAGATCAGTCTCCCGAGCAGGTCTGGATCCCTTTGAACATGCCATGGAGTATAACCATATGCTTCCTGTTCAATCAGACCTGTTGTTATCTGGAGGAATAAATAAACTGCTAATCTATTTTCAATTGCCAGACAGCTATGGGCCTGCACCTGCCAGGATCTCAGACAGACGTAAACATTGTGATTCAGATGGACCACAGTTTGGTTGTTTAGTTCTAAACTCTTGGTCTGGAAATCCCACTGGCCATTGGTTCTGCCAGCCAGCCCATGTCTCTGATTGGAGGAGGAGAAACACATCTGTTTCTCAACAGTCTTTAATTAGTAGGCCAGGGTAAACAACAGAAGGAATAGCAACACCTAAAGAAGTAGTTTAAAATCATTTTGTCTGGAAAGCTTAAATAATGTTGTGGTACTAGAATACGTGATTTATCTAATTTGACTGAAGGCCTTTGTTTTTCTTATGAATGTAGTGAATTCAAAGATGTGATTTTACACCTTATCCTGCTTTTTTTTGTGATATATTTGACATTCTTTGCTGAGAAGTGTTGTGCTTTTGGCTAGACCAACTCAAAAACTGCAGAATGATGGTGTGTTCTGAAAATTACAAGTCCCACTATATTAATAATTTACTGTGGTACACTATTTGACTTTCAGCAAGAGGTTGAATTGAGGCTAACGCTAACCTTCAGCCTAGCATATGTTTAGCGTATAGCATGATTGGGGGGGGGAGCATGTCTCTGATGACATTATTCAAATGGTCAGATGCATGCATTACAAATAAATGTAACCTAGACTTTCCTCATTGTATTGTTTTATTTGAAGTCAGTCTGTCTTAAAAGGTGGTACATATGATACTGTTAAAATGTGGAACACAGGAAAGTATTGAAGACAGCGCGTATATGACAAAAATGAGGCAGAACATTGAAAGAATGCTCGTCAGAAAATGCTAATCAACCCCCCCCCCCCTAATTTTCCCACCCCTGCTTCCATTCCCACTGTACTCATTTCCTGCTGGTTTCTGTTCCCACCAGACCTGTAGCGCACCTGTAATTCATATCCGCGGTGTCCCGAGGTAAAAAGGAGTGGGCCTCCTCTTAGAAACTGTCACTGATACGTGGGAAGAAAACCCTCCATGAAAACACCGTCTGGACCCTCCATCCATCCTTAACATACCGCGCGACACGCTCGGTTAGTTTCGGAAGGGTGTGGGGGGTTTGTGGCGATGGGTGTGTACAGTGTGATATGAGATCTAAGGAAAGAGAGAGAGAGAGAGAAGGCAGGGGACTTCCAGACTGGACAGATTGTGTGGATTTTTTTTGTGTGTGTGTGTGTCATGTTACCTCCCTAGTTGTGTATGACCTGTGACCTGGGTGTTATGAGAGAGTGGTGCGAGGTGAGAGTGGTACTAACACAGAGTGTAAAATGAGACGTAAGCGTTGCCGTCGACAACAGCTGTGTGACGGATGACTGGCTTAACAGACAGGCGCTCTCCTATCTCACGCTGAGGGTGCTTCTCGGAGATTTGCTCTAGAACGTTCTACGGTGTATTAACGGACGTGATAGACCACTAAAAATAGCTACGGCGAGGTACAGCAAAGTGTCTGAAAGAGAAAGCCAGTCTTCTAGGAACAGCAGCCGTAAAAGTAACCTCAGAGATCTTTAGTGTTTATGGTGATGCATTTGCGTGAAACTGTTTGTCTTGATATCTCGCGGGTGAAGGGGAAAAAACATTTGAATTGTCAGCTCCGTCTCCCTCCTCCGTCAGTCTTTCGCTCCTTTCTTTGTCCCTCTCGCTGTGCCCTGAGGGCTTTTGAGAGTCATCAAAAGTTCCTCACACAAGCAGAGAGCAGCGTTAATTCTCTTCAACAGCCTCTTCCTGCTCTGTCTGCATCTTCAAACAGGTGGTCCCCGCTAGTCTGGGACGCAGAGCGTCTGTGTGTGTGTGTGTGTGTGTGTGTGCCCGCCTGCATGCATTTGAGCGTGTGTGGCTTTCCCAGGCTCTGAATACAAGAATATAGAGCTATTGACAGCAGTTCTATGGAATGTTTGGGGAGCTCACTGACACTATTCAGTGAGTTTCCCTGTTTTAGAGGTCTTTCAGTGTGTGTATTTGTGTGTGTGTGTGTTTGAGAGAGAGAGTGTCAGACTAAATGTGTTTGCTCCTCTCCTGCTGTGTTTTGGCTTCACAACCCACTCCTCTTTCCTTATCTCTTATTTCTTTAAAAACGTTCAGTGTTTTTAATCTCTCTCTCTCTCACTCTCTCTCTGGTGCTGAAGTGGAGGCTTTAGTGTGGAAAGTTGCAGGTGCTCTCCTGTGAGGTCGCTGATGCATTCTGATTGGTTGTTCAGCATTAGACAAAAGGGAGTCAGCAGGGAGGCGTGTGACGTACGGTGGGACTTGGCCCCATGCTAACCAGCCCTCCCCCCCCTGGATTCTGCCCTCTCAGACCTGCCTGCTTACGACCAGGCGATTAACGTACACAGTTCCTCTGTGTGTGTGTGTGTGTGTGTGTGTGTAGGCTTAGCCTCCCTCTCTCCGCTCTGACGGAATTACATCTGGCTGCAGTACGGCTGCCTCCAGCAATTCAGTTTTCTCCTCCAACCGGTCTGCTGTTTCTACCTGTATCCGAGGGTGTGTGTGTGAGAATCTGTGTTCATATGTGTGTGTGTGTGTGTGTGTGTGTGTGTGGGAAAGCAGCAGGAGGTGTAACCCGAAGCAGGGGGAGTTGGACCATCCACCAGTGTGTGCGTGTGTGTGTGTGTGTGTGTGTGAGAGAGAGAGAGAGTGCATGCGTGTGTGTGTGTGAGTAGAGATGGACGTGTGTGTATGCTGTTTGAGTGCTCTGGTCATGGCAGTACTGTAAGGAGAATCAAAGTGCCCAGCTAGGGGGCCACTGAGTGTGAATGACCGAGGAAGGTGCACTCTGGTCAGGATGGCGCTCAACCGAGTGTCCCTGCTCTGCCAAGACATCACCAGGTTATGGCTACGGCTGAAAGTAACCACAGGTATGCGCTTTTTGCCTGCAGATACGGGGCTTAAATCGGAAAACTCTTGTTTTGTCCCTGTCTTCTTAATGTATTCATGTGATAAGTGCAGACTGTCATGGTGGAAGTATAGAAAAGAGACTTTGAGGGGGGGGGTTATCCTCGACCACAGTTTGTGGCAGCGAATACGTCTTCATATTTGCGTTATTATTTCGTAAGTCCTTATTGCTTCCCCTGTGTCGGCTGTTTCCCATTTCAGTTAGAACAGTTGTAAAAGTTATAAGACTTTTCCCAAGCCTTCTCTGACAAGTTTTGCTGGTGTAGTAATTCATGATCTTGTGTGTTGATTGTTTAAGTGAAAGTCTCAGTTCAGTATATTTGTATTTGAAACGTTTTTTCTGTTTTAATTTGAGTTGCTTTTTTTGCAAGTCGGTATCATTTTGTTTTGCGTAGAAGGTTTTGGGTTTTTTTTTCCCCTGTGTTGTTTTGCGAGGTCCTCTCATTGCTCTGCTTACTATCAGTGGTCGGTTACTGTTTGCCCAGAAGTTGTTGACTTACCAGAGAAAACAAAGACAGGGGAAAATTTTGAAAGTAAATCTTCCCTTCCCACTCCACCCCCCTCTCTCTCTCTCTCTCTCTCTCCCTTTGACATTCTCCCTATACAGTTTCTGGTTTTGTGCGTGCGTGTCTGCGTGTGTGGCAGCCGTTGGTTGAATGCGAACGGTGTCCCTGCCTGTCTGTGGGCTCCGGCCAGATGGAGAGGCGTCGGCATAAACAGGGCTTTAAGCCATCTCTACATCCCTCTGCTGCGCTGGCTCGAAAGGTGTCACTTCAGTCTGGGCACTTTACTTTGAATTGGATTACGGTTAAACTTTCAGATAGGTTCTAAATCTGGATGGGTGTCGCCGTGCCGTCGGTCCACTCGTACCCTCCACAGCACCGAGACGCAGCAGAGAGCTGAAGTTTACACAACTTTAATGAGAACAAGTATAGGCGCATCCCTGGAATTTAAAAGTTGTCTGTCTCATTGTAATGTCAGTGGCAACTTTTTTTTTTTTTTTTCTCCCCTGCCTCAGGCTTTATAAAACGATGCTTTGATGCCATTGATTTGAAGTGTACCTCCCTTTAAAAAAAAAAAAAAAAAAAAACACAAAAAAACAACATGGCACAGGTGAAAATGAATAATTAGGCCATAATTACATCGAGTACATCGAGTCTCCAACGTTTTGGGGGGTTTTTTTGTTGTTGTTGTTGGGGGTTTTTTTTTTTTTTGGTCTTTTTTTTTTTATTCCTCTTACAGTGGGTCAATCGCGGTCTGTCACAGATGCCTGAATGAGAGAAATGTTGACTGGGCTAAACAGTAGTGTGTTGTCTACATCCTGACGTGATAAACAATTTCCATTCAGGGATGGAGTTTCATTTGCCAACACGGAGCACAGAACCATTGTTCTATGGTCTGGATCCGGCTCAGGAGCTTGTTATGCTGGGAATACCTCAGTTAAGCGTAATGAGTTTCCCCCGTAAGCTGGCAGATCTGTGGCGGAATAAAGATGACTCTTAAATACGGCCCAGCCGTTTCACAAACAAACTGAAATTATGGCGAGAAATATTTGGGAGAGCCTTTTAATCCAGCGTAATCTATTAATAGATCTAGCTTCTTTTTTTTCTTTTTTTTTTTTTACCGCTACCTCTGAAATTCAGGGCAATTTCACAGAGCAGTAGAGGCAGAAAATGAAGCTAATCTGGCAGCAGTGCAGAAAATCTACCCACAATCTAACCACTATTCATGTCTTCATGAAGTGACAAAGTAAGATCGTCCAATGAATGTTATTTCTTATTTCTGAAGGGTTTGTACATCATTATTCAACGAGCAGTTTCTTTTTAAAGCGAAGCATCCTTTGCCTGCACTTTTGAATGTCTGGAGATTTTGCCCCTGGGCTTTCCCATAAATGACCTCAATAAAGATTTAAACGAAGACAAAACACTAGACTTTTTCTATCCACTCTCTTTTCTCATAGCAGTGGGCATGAATGTGGCACTGGAATGTGAGGTATTTGACCCAGTTGTCAAGGTAGCCCACCCCTCCTCCTTTGTGTGTGTGTGTGTGTATGGGGGGGGTGACATCGTTGGTCTGGCAAACCAGTCTTATCCTGCGCGGTGGCAGATGGAGCCTCCATAAACCCTGGCTGTAATACCCCATATTAGAGCCTGGACTGCCCCCATCTAATTCTCAGCCACACACACACACACACACACACACACCAAAGCAGCTGCCAATTGCTACCATAATGCCAGCAGTTGGTTGGTCTGTTTCTATGAATATGGCGCTTTTACATACCAACTGGTAACAGGGCATATGTCTATATCTGCATTCCAAAACGTGCCCTACCCATAAGAAAGCCCCCCTCCCCAACCCTCAACATTCTCCAAACTGATATTAACAGTACTGTTAGGCCATTTGGGATATTTTTGGAGGGTGTGTCCATGTACGAGTGTGTCTGTGTATGTGCGTCCCGACATTTTGACTCAAAGCTCACGCGTTATGTCGGAATACCCATGATCAGCGTTGAGCTAATGGCCTAAGAGTACGCTATGTGTCCTGACCCACACTTTGAAGTTCAGACATGTAAAGGCACGAAGAAGCCAGAGAGGCTTTTACAAGATGGTAACATGTGTTTAACACAATTGCCTCCGGCAACGTGAGGTAAGAACAAAGGAACAATGTCTCCTTTGCATGCCATATGATTGTGTTTTTCTTTCTTGGAATGGTGCAGTGTTGATACTTATATGCCACTGTGGCTTACACTCACCTGTTAATAATGCAGATAGTTGAAACACAAGCAAAGCGAAGTTGCAAAGATGCCGCGTTTCTGCGCCTGTGTCTGAAAGCCAGTCATTGACCAAGGTGAGGCGTTTCAAAAACTTAATGCAATTGTACAATATTCAGAACTGAGTCTTGGAAAGGCAGGTTAAATTTGAATTCTTTTTTTTGAATATTTTCTTAATCTAGATGAATGGAGCGCTGATATCACAAAAAAAAAAAAACCTCACTCAGCCTGAGATACTACTTTCCAAAGAGACACTGAAAGTCTGTTTTTTTTTTCCTTTTCTTTTTTTTTTTTTTTTTTTTGGATGGTGATCTTTTTCACTGATTCCCAACTATAGAGCCTGTATTGTCCTTCAGTCACAGTTAAACCCATCCGGGTCTTGGCATCAAATATGTAGGTATTTGTAAAGAATACTCGTCTCTCTCTGCTGAATACCATTAAAGACTGAGTGTCTACCCTCCCCCTGTTTCTGTGAATGCAAAACGCTCTCCAGCGCTGATCTCGTTTTGAATGAGCAGTCGGCAGCGTTTGGCCGCCAGAGCGGGTTTAGACGAGAAGGGGGTTCTATAGGCTGTGTCTTTGGTTTCTTTGGTGCGCGGATGTGAGGGTATTTTGTTTAGCACTGAAGCAGAGCTTTTGGAGTTTTGCATGTGTGTGTGTGTGTGTGTGTCTGTGTGTGTTGATAAATAGCAAGGCTGGACATGTTGAGAGACTTGGTGGTGAAAAAGGCATTGAGAGATGGGTGTTGTGTCTATGAGAATGTGTGTCATTGTGGACCCCCCCGGGATCGAGTCTTAACATGTATGTCGTCAGTCTGGACTAGATAAACAAAGAGCTCGGTGCATTTTTAAATATCCGCAAACTCAGAACTTGCCCATGGATTGGTCATGGTCCGCATTTTGAACCCGTAGTGGACTCTGTTACTGGTTCGTGCCAGAGGCTTTAGTAAATCTGTCATTTGGTGTTTTCTGTTGGACAGACTGAACCGTCACACCAGACTGGCCTCTGTTTTCAAAGCGTGGGTCTGTTGGTGAACCTTCGTAACTCTTTTACCAACTGCTGAATTGGAGTTTGGGGTGGGGGAAGGGGGGGTGCTATTGTCATGTCATTGATGCAGTTGTGCCCAAATGATTCTGCATCCAGCAATATAAAAAGGAAAACTGGCATCTATCCCAGAGTGGCAGTTAAAACTCCTCTGTCTTTATCTAAAGCAAACTCGTCTGACGGGACACTTTGATTTACAGCTGTGGAAATAAATGCTTTATTATCTTTGGGGGGGGGGGGGGGGGGGGGGTCAGTGTTTTTGCTTATGTTTATATAAATGAAATGTCTGTCAGTCTGGAGCAGGGCTATTCAGAATTGAACATGTCCTCCTCTGTATGGCACTGATAAGAGGAAACATCCCCGGCGGGGTTGAGTAGTGAATAGTCAGTGGCGGTACAGAGTAGAGTTTAAAGCCCTTTCTGGTGATAAACAAGAGTTGCCTTGGTCTCCAATCCAGCTTGCTGATCGTGTGAGCCGATAGTTCAAATCCAGAATCTTCACTTAACCTCAGAGGCTCAGCATGGAAGCAGCTACAGGGACAGGTGTCTCCTGATTCACAGGTGAAGGGTCCCCCCCCCCCCCCCCTCTCTCAATGCTCTTTAGGAGAAGAGGGATTACATTTGCTCTCTCTGTGTGCAGAGCTGTAAGGGTCCTGGCCAAGATTCAAATGTCATCACATGGCACTCAGTAGCAGATGTACGTCTTTGGTCAGTGACGTCATAAGAAAGGTGCTACGAGGGAAAGCACTGTTGGCAAAGGTGGTTTTGGCGGTTGGTGTTTCATGGTATGAAACCTGTTCTGAGAACAGACTGATTTCACGTGAAGTTTAAGGCTAAACAACTGTCATGTCACAATTCATCAGTGTTCTGTCTTATGTTTGATTTTCTCATCATAAATAGGCGTACAAGGAAGATGTCAATCAGGATGTAGGTTCCTGGGGAAATGATATTCGAGCTACTTGCTTTTTTACCTAAGGCGTGTGTTGTTGAATCTGAGAGAGTATCAAGTGGGCTGGGTTATGCATATTGGTCCTCACACTGATGCCATGGTCTTGCCTGGCTCCTACACTGCTTTACATCATTGTGAGGGTTGAGATCCATTCTGAATTGAGTTGAATTCATGGTTAATACCAGTTCAGTTCCTGGAATTTGAAATGGAGTTGGAATTAACACTAGAGTTGAAGATGTAGATTTAGAACTGATTTAGAATTATAGGAGGCAGAATTCAATTTTATGGAATCCAGCAAAATTCCACAGTCAACAGAAGTGTTATCTGAAATTTCTGAATATATGAAACGGAGCGTACTTCGTTAAATATTTTGTTTTAAAACACGTGTTTAATTCAGTATGTCAAAAAGTATTTTATACATGGTTAAATTTCAAATGGTTTTCATTTGCCCTACGCAAAACAAACTTAGTTTGTGTGAATTATTCACTTTGCACTTGAGAAACTGCTTTCTAGAAACTTTATTAAAATGTATTTGAACAGCACTGCTCTCTCTCTCCACTCAAACACCAAAGTCCAATTCAACATCAGTAGCTGGAGTGTGGAATCAATACTCGCTCCCCAAATTTCAGCTGTTTATAATTCCAGTTCAGGTCCGGATTAATTTACTCAACATTTTTTCCACCTCCCAACTCAAATTTGAATTATTGTTTTGAATTAGAATGAATGGGTTAGGTGGTGAATTTTATCTAGCTTTGGTGTCTCCACACTCAGTGTCACAATGCTTGACCTTAGGCCCTCTGGATCCCCTTGTCAGCTGGTTTAAGAGTAACCTCGTCTGGTCTCTCGCTTGGTCTAAGTGTAATGATGCATACAGGCTAATCATGTTTTGCCTTTCTCAGTTCCTTCAGAGTCTCTAACCATTGTTTGTGTCTGTAGCCCATAAAACATTCATTTTTAGGCTATATATATGACAACAAAGGGCGTAATGCTTCACAGCACTCACAGTTCGGTATGCTCCGCGGTTTTCGGTACGTTATCGTTAGGCGACAGCAGAAAGTGGAAAAGCCCAAATGGTAATCTGCAGGCTAACATAGTGCCCTGTTGTCAAAGTTAACTTATGCACTGGAGCAGACAATATTAAATAGCATATGGCACAGGTATTGCCTTAACATTAGCTTGTTAAATAAGCGAGAATCTGTAGGTTGTTTTAAAGCACTCGGGGACTGGAACAATAACGTGATCTGTTGACCCATATAAGCTATTGTCCATGTGAAAATTATACCATCACGTGTAGGCTGCACTTTGACTCATGCACTAACCTTTGCCCAGTGCAAATTTATTTTGTTCATTGATATACCGAACCCAATGTCCGTAGGGCCACTGAATGGTTTGGTAAAAACAAACGCACCCTTACACCTCTGCTGATCTCCACTGACAAATCTCTTCTCCAGGCTAGCTGTGAGTGTTGGTCATTGGGAAAACTTGGTCAACAAGCCCAAACATGGTTTTTTAAACCCTGTCACCCAGTGACATCACCATCACAAAGTACAAGTTTGACATGTTACGTCACTGGCCGATGCTAATGGCAGGTTAGCCGACGACAGTTTTTGTCTTTGAGGTTTTGGGTAGGGCATGGCCACCTAACTGCTTATTATAAAATGTTTATTATGGTTTATTTGTCCACACGCTGATGGAGACGGAACTGTTTTAGTAAACACTGGGCCCCTAAAAAGAAATGATACTCATTTTGGAAGAGATTTACATTCAGCTGTGGTTTTCTGTTGGAAAGAGTGTGATAGGCCGTTGGTGTGTTCTGAAACTTCTTTCTCAGGGACTTTGCAGTTTGAAAACACGCTGGCTGTTTGCGTGCGCGTCCGCGTGCGTGTGTAGAATCTGGTGATAGACTTTCTTGTGAGCTTGCTGAATCTCTAATACCAAGCTTTAGGTGTTCTTACCGAGCAGCTTAATCTTATTTTTCTCTTCGCGACGTCTCTGTCATCCTATCTATTTCCTTCTCCCCGCTTTTTCTCCGCTCTTCCTTTTGGCTCTTCCTTTTGGCTCTTCCTCTAGCCTCGGCCACCGAGTTATTGGCTGTGTTTGGTTGTCTTTGGCAGATTCAGTTAGCGGTTTCAGTCACATGGACGTATCGGAGGAAGCGCATTTTGTCTCTCTGATCTTTCGTTATCTCTTGTCAACATTAGTCACAGGAGTTTGATATGCATTACAACTGAAGGAAGCGTAGGAAAAGACGTGATTTGATAAAGCTGTTGTTTCAGCTTGTTTCTGTTTAACTGTGTTTTGTCTTTGCGTGTTTGGTTTTAGTGCATCCTTTAAAAGAATATCTGTGACTGTGAGTCATCTGCAGTTTAGATGCCGCAGGAAATATTGCTGATTAAGTTTATGCTTCTGTGCGTACGGGTATGCATTTTAGGATTTTGAGGTTTCATATCCTCTTGCTTTTCATAACCTCATGTGAACCAGTACTAGTTTGCCTGAGGATTTAAGTATCTGATAAGGGAAACCTGGGTGGACAGGCATTTGCAGGTTCCCGTTTTGAAGACTTTTTCGTCTTGTTCTGTCAGTTAGTTAGTTCGTCAGTTAGTTAGTTTGTTTGATTTTTGTTTGTTCGTTTTGGTTTTGTTTTTAAAGTACCAAAAGATAAGTGTGAGGATCCTCAGCTGTAGGAAAATGAAAGTCAGGGGGAGTTCCCACATGGAATATGAAAGAGAAATGTGTGTGATGTAGTTTCTAGTGGTGTCATACAAACCACATGTGCTCGTGACCTTTTTTTTTTTTTCAAAAAAGCATCACTTATTCAGAAAGTTTCATAACATTCCTGTACGGTCACATTATCGGTCTTGAGGTACAATAAAATGGTGGGAAATGCCCAGGAGGATGTGAAGACAAATGTGTGTGTGTCTTTGTGTGCCTGTTTACATGTATTTGTGGGTTGCCTTACACAGTGATATGGCCTTTACTGATAGGACCTTTGCCAGACATTTGTTGAAGGTGGGTTTATTGTGTCTGTTGTACAGCTGTTCCCGTTGTCCTTTCTCTGAAGACATTTGTGTTTTCATTTTTTTGTCTGAATATGCTCCAGTCCTGGATACTCATCCTTATACTGTCTTACCAACAATAACACAATACAAATGTACATAATCGCTTTAATCAAAGACAGTTCGCTCTATGCTGGATTGCATATGTATTCCAATTACTTCACCGTAATGTCAAAGATTTTCTCTCATTATAGTCCACCCTTCAAGAGAACTGGAAAGGTTTGCAGTCAGTAGATGTTAGTTTTGTTTGGTTCTGAATCCCAGCTATTTTAAGAATCTTCTGTTTGCCTGAGGGGAGGATGTTGTGCTAGCTAGAACAATGTTATTTTCAAATCGCATGTTCATCTTTCATCCACCATTACCCTGAAACGCTCTCAAATGAAGAGGTTTTCCTGTGAAATCGTTCTGACACAGGGCTCACCGAATGGAAATGTGGTCCCATTACTTGTGGTGTTGTGCATCAGTATGAGATGTTGAGGACGTTATATTAATGAGCTGACGCAGCGCGAAGACACTTGATCTGGCACCTACAAGCTCGGAGTTGGCATGCAACACACAAATACAGCGTGTGTTGTTCACATTACAGATATACTAATGCCTGCCTCATTGCTTGATCTATAAAACAATTTCACCCATTTTAGGTAAATGTAGAAATTTCATTCAACTCATTCAGCTGATATTGGAGTATGCGTTGTGTTTGGGTTTTTTTGGGGTTTTTTTTTAATGGTGACCTCTGTATTACCTTTTGCATCTACCAATGTCATCGCTATAGCAACACGGAGGGCCGTACACAAACCTGCTCTCCTCCTGCTGGTGCAGCCGAGCCTGGCCACCAAAGCTGCTTACTCTAATCCATTCTCTCCTGATTCAGAGTGGAAATCAAGCAGCTATCACCCCCCCCCCCCCCCCCCCACCACCACCACACGCACACACACACACGCACACACACACCCCCCCTGTGTTGGGTTGTCATTGTATTTGGCTCCTAGGGGAGAGGTAGTAACACATGATGTAAATAAAGCTCAGAGGATATAAGGGGTGTTTTTTTTTTTTTTTTAGTCGGGAGTGAAGATGTGGGGGTTGGTGGTATCTCCCGCTGATGCCGGCACCTCTCGTGAGCTCTTTAACGCAATTCAGAGATTAATTCTGGTGGTTTTGCAGGTGTCTGTAAGGGTCTTTTCTTGGTTCAGAGAGACCCCAGTGCTATGTGAGCTGTGCTCTGACTGTCTCTGTCTTTCTCTCCACAGATGAGATCATGCAGCAGGAGACCAGCCCCCTGTGTGCGGCCGACATCGGGCCCGACCTGAGGAAACGCTTCGCTTTCCTCTCAGGTAAACACTCTTCACTCCGCTTCCAATCCCCAACACTGAGACAAGTCCCTCTAGCCCTGGCTTATTAATCTATATTTACTCTAAACTCAGGTAGAGAACATGCTTCTTTGTTTGCTTTAATTTGACCTTCCCTTTTGCAATTGGTGCATTTGACCAGAGGAGAATGGGGGGGTCAAGGAAACTAACGTAGAAGACTGGATCCGGACGGTTTTCTTTATCCGTCATCCATTTTCAGTGTGTTTCGTCTAACATTTTCCAATGGCTTGTTCCTCATGTGGTCACCTCTGCAGTGATGGGAAGGTGAATACTTGATGAAATGGTGACCAGGATATGTGAATCAGGTTGCGAGGGAACAAGCCTAGTCCACATACTTCCCCTTTAGCACCGATATGTCCGTATAAATAGACACAGACAAGTCCACACGATGATGAAGCCAACGTTGATTCAGTACGATGCGTCAGGTTACAAATATAGTAGCTTATATGACGACCAGTGCTCATTCAGCATGGCATATTTATAAAAGTGCTCATTTTGCATTTTGACTGCCAGTTAGAGTAAGACTGCAACCGTTGGTGCTCACACACACACACACACACACACACACACACACAGAGCCACGGAAACCCAAGTGCCTCCCCTACAAGCTCTGTTCGGTCACAACTCCGTTCCCGACCCAAATAGGAGCCCTTCTCGGGTTACCCTAGACAATCTATGATAGGAAACTGGGGCTGAATTATTTATCGTCATGGTGATCGGCTTGACAACGGCGCTTAGCGACGGAGGCCCAGGCTGCTGTGCTGTATCGAGTGGGTTTTTGACAGACGGCCGGGCCATGTTGGACCTCCGTGAGAGTCCACTCATACTCTGGGCACAAAGTGTTAGTGCTTGGAGAGGCTTGTTTTGTGCATGCCCAGACTGTGTGGTTGCCATGGTTTCATCAGAAGCCAGTGTGGTTGTTTTGGAACTTCAAGCTCTGTTTTTATTGGCTGATAATCCTGGATCTGTATTTAAGACCTGTGGTTAGTTTGTACCGTGGCAGTTTTTTTTGGTATGTCCCCCTTTTGACTTTTAGACTTTTTGACCTTTTGATTTTGGGGGGTGTGTGTGTCTGTGTGTCTGTGTGTGTGTACATGCGAGTAAGCAACAGTGAGCGTGCAAGTGACCTGTCTCAAGGTCTTACACTCAGGATGTTTATCCACTAAAATCTAAAATCCAGATCATTCTGATTTCCTCTCGATATCTAAACACTCAAGGGAAACTACAGGTTCTCTGAATATTTCTGTCTCATTTATCATAAACACACTCCTCTGTACACAAATCTCATGTCTCTAAGTGTATGAGAGGTGTGTGTGTATGTGTGTGTGTGTTTAGCTGTGTTCAGGTTTATTTTCCCAGGATTACACAGGGTTCCTATAGCTGCTGGTTACATGCTTGAGTTCCCCGCCCTGAGTAAATGATAGACTTGTAATTGTCACAGAGTTTGTTTGCTTGACTAATTTTCCTTACTTAGTGTTTCCTTTTGAACCTCCATTTTATGACTTCACAGAAGAACAAGCCTACACAGCTGTTTTGGGAAAGAGACATTGGATTGAAAAAACGTTTACCTGGCTGTGTGAAATACAGCGTGTAATCAGCCACACACAAAATGATTGAGTTTTTTGTTTTGTTTTTGTTTTTGTTTTTTTGTGGGGGGGGATACATTGTGCCCATTGCAATAGATTCTTCCCGTTTCCAGCTCCATTACATAGGGAACCGTTTGTGTGTTGGGAAACACGTGTGGTGTTTGCATTTAGAACAGGAGCAGAAAGGTCGAAAGGCAGTCTATTGACATTTCATTTTGTATACTGTGTACCTCCCCCATATGATATCACTGTGTTCTCTCTCTCTCTCTCTCTCTCTCTCTCTCTCTCTATCTCTCCCTGTGTGTGTGTGTGTGTGCGTGCGTGTATGAAGGTCATTTTACAATAGTAACAGAGGAACAAATTAACCTTATGCACCCTCCCATAGTTCATCTCTCAGCACGTTCTCTCTCACATAGCAGATGGACTCTCTGGTTCTGCTCGACTGATAGTGACAAATAGGGCAACAATACCCTCTCCCAATGTTTACCAGTCTGCACAATGTGTGTGTGTGTGTGTGTGTAGGGGGGGGAGAGAGAGAGAGAGAGAGAGAGGGAGAGAGAGAGAGAGAGAGAATGTGTAAATAGAGATGCGCACACAAGAGGACGTTAATGTGTCCATTCTCTCTGGTGCAGTGGATATGACTCCTGGAATTAATCATAGCAACGCCACTGCCAAACACACTTCGCCAGGTTTGCCCTTGTGTCGCCTTCGCACGCTGATATATGACTTGAGCCCCTGTTTTACCCAACAAAGGTCGCAACATCGATACCTCTCACCCATCACTTCTTTTCCCATAGCCTCACTACCGCTTTTCATCAGGCTATAGCGCACCTGTCAGGTGGCAGAAAACCTTCCCCTGTGGGTGTATAATGCATCATATTCATAATCCTCTCTGGGTTCATTTTACACCATGTGCGATCAAGATGATTAAACCACACGAGCCAAAGTCATTAGTCCCAAAAATGTGCCAAAGCAGATGGAGAGAGCCTAAAGCAATGATATCGACTCATTGGGCTTTGTTTGTGTGAAGGTGTTGATTAGAAAGGGGGAGTATTAAAAGTCAAGGGTAACCCGTTCACTGGAGGCATGGTTATAAACCGGCAAAGTTGCGGTTTGTTTGTATCACTGAGAATTACTGAATCGACCATTTTGTCTCGTTTGCTAAAGGCTCAGACTGAGATGTGTAAGTGCCCCCTTGTGGGAAGTCCTGGTTTTATAAAATTGCAGTAATTCTTTTGAATGTGATTTGTATCAATATTCACAGTAGGCATGACTAACAGATCAAATTTAGATCAATCTGAACTGGTTTTGAATGAGGAAACATTAATCTCTGTCTTAATCTCAATCTCCCAGGAGGCCGCGGGGAGAACGGCAGTCCAATCATCATCTTTCCGGAGTTTCCAGCGTTCGGTGAATTGCAGGAGCAGGAATTCCACAATGTGCTGACGTACCTCACCAGCGTTCCCAGGTCAGTCTCTTGCCTCAAATTCTATTCCCAATAGTGCTATTGCATCGCCTTTGCAATAGCGCACCGAGTGCAGATTCAAGATACACAACAGTGATACTGTGGTTTTGCCAGCAGGTGTCGCTGTAGTGCAATACTTTAGGCTTTTTGTGATTCTCGAAACCAATTCGGAATGTGGCAGAATGTGTGAGGCGCTTGACCGACTCGCCTGATTCATTTTCATTCTGGATATCTGTTTTAATAGCTAATTAATGCTCGTATGATTATGAAATAGTAATTTACCGATCTGATTACTTGTTCCCGGTGTATGTACCAGTGAAATCATACCGAGACGCTTTATTCATCTGGGTATTTCTTAAGACTTGTTTGAGCAAATATATTTTTCGAGTACACTGATGCTCGATAGCCAGTCCTCAAAGTTCATTGGTGCATTTAAATATTCACTAATCTTCTATTTCCCCGTTGATGAAAAAATCCTATTTACTTTTCCCTTGGGGAGAGCTTTAATGAAATAATGGTTATGCTAGCGTAGCCCCATGAGGAATTGGAGCTGTTGGAGTTGGAGAGAGTGATGGAGTAATTGCCTGGAGCTCCGCAGGCCTAAAATAGAGGCCTGATGGCTTTTTAATTCCTTTCATTCCTTCAGTAAATGAGTCCGCAGGCTACCACGAAAGGGGGGTTAAGACAGAGGGGGTTTCCTAATGCCTGAAATCATAAAGCTTCTAAACTGAGAATATGTTTTAATAACGTGCATTAATGTGAGTGTATGTGTTTGTACTTTTTGTATTGCTCCAAAATCAGTGTGTTTGATTTTTTTTTCAAACAGTTCATTTCATGGCATTATGGGGCCAGTTATGTGCTTTTACAGTCAGATGAAAAGCGTAATCATTCATTACTGGTATTATATTCAGTGAAAATACATTCTCTGTTTTACAGCTATGTTCTTTAGAATTCCAAATGATCCCCGTACGTGTTTCTAGTTCAACGTTGTTCTGAGGGTCTGGGTCCTTTCTAACATCTCGCTCTGGAGCGTTTGGGCTTTAGGAAACCAAGGGCAGTAATTACATTTATCATTATAATCTCATTTTTTGGGTGTTTAATGCCGATTTATTCGACTCCATCCATCACCCTTGTCAACGGTACCGCGTGCTCTTCCTCGCCGATAAGCGAGACGCATTGTATTCCTCCTCCCTTTTTTTTTTTTCCTCTCGCCTTTCTCCATTCTCCCTCCTTTCCTTTCCTCTCTTCTCCTCTGCCTTTCACCACACTGGAAGCAAAGCGCTTGAGTGAGTGTGGCGAGCGGCAGGGGAGAGAGACTGAGGACAAGAGGAGAAGGGGGGGGGGGGGGGGCTAAAGGGAGAGATGGAGAGAGGTAGGAATGAGAGACGGAGGGTAGGAGGAGGGGGGGGGTTGTTGTGGGGGAGAGGAGAGAAGAGGGAGGGTGGAGAAACAGGGGAGAGATTTTCAGAGAGAAAGAAAAGAGATGAGCTCATTAGTTTTTGAGTGGGGGGAAAGGGGGGGGAGGGAAGCGTAGAGAGTGTGTGTGTGACTGTTATGGCGGTATCTAAATGACGAGGGCATTAATTGCTGTCCTTTGCCAAGCATCTTCTGGGGGGTGGAACCTATCTTATCAATCAACACCTCTGTCCCGCCCACCCTTCTGCATTAGCAATTCAAGTGAGCCAGCAACCCCGGCTGTCCGTCAGCCTCACTCCGGGCTGTGATAGGCTGGAAGGAAGCACCTGATGCCTAGCTGCAGGATTGGCTGTTGGAATGAGCGGGGAGGCAGACGCTTGCTGCTCTCATGGTCCCAGGCTGTGGCACTCGTTCGAATGGAGCCGTAAACAGAAGGTCGACATTCACTGCAAAGCCTGAGATGCTGAGTACCAACTGATAGAGAAGGAGAGAAAGAGGGGGAGGAAAAAGGCGACAGAAGGAAAAAAAAGAACACATCAAAGGAAACCCATAGGATAATGCAGAGGAGGTTGAGCTGGTTTTACTGAAGGGTATTGTGGGAAAAAAAAAAGAATTGCGGCGTCTTCGTGCTTGCTCAGTACGTGTGGAGGTATTGGCTGTTGCTGGGATTTAAAAAGGGTCTTAAAGTGGTGGTGGGGGGGGAGAGGAGGAGGAAGGATCCTTGGAGCTCTGGGTACTTGAGTGTTTTGGTAACCATGGAGAAGCAGCCTCCCGCTGTTGGATGAGAGCTACCGTTTGTAGCACTGATGCCCTGATAGGAACCAGCTCAGCAGCGTTACACCGTCCACGTCGCCACGGATACAGGACCCACATCACCACGGATACAGGACAGCCTGTGAAGCCCCATTTTTTTATACGTCTGTGTGTTTCTCTGGAGGCGTGCTTTAGAGTAAAAATCACACACAAGGTCAATGACATACTTGTGGTTGGATCTCTCTCTGTGGTGGAACAGTGATTCAGTATCGGACTGTGGAGACAGGAGGTCCTCATTGGGGGTCAGTCTTTGGATGTTGTAAGCTATAGGGGTAAGGTTTTGAGGGTTCCGTGTGTGTGTGTGTGTGTGTGTGTGTGTGTTTTTTTTTCCTGTGTCTCTGTCTGCTTGGCTGTTCTGTGGCTCTGCTGTCATGGTTACGGTGAACCTCTCGTCTACAGCCTCAGTGCGGCAGGAGTTGGCTTCATCCTGGTCATCGATCGCAGGCAAGACAGATGGGCATCAGTGAAGGGGACCCTGCTACGCATCGCGGTGAGTTTGTCTGTCTGTCTGTCTGTCTGTCTGTCCCCCCTCTCGCTCTCTCTCTCTCTCTCTCTCTCTCTCTCTCGCTCTCTCACTGTCTCTTTCTGGTTGTGTGTTTTGTAACTTTTAGTATGACATGGAGTATGTGTGTGTGTGTGTGTGTGTGTGTATGTTATGAGGTGCATAGGGGAGCAGGTGTGTATCCTCACACACAGGTACAGGTGGTGGGTCCTGACAGGTGTTCAGATGTTCAGTGCTGTAAAAGTGGCAGTTTGTCATCTAATATCAAATCACAACAAACAGTCGCTTCTCTCTCTCTCTCTTTTTTTTTTTTAAAGTATTCAATATTTTATACTCAGACTGTACCACTTCTATTAAAGTCAGGGGTAAGTCTCAAATTCATTATTGGAAAATGTTAAAAGTCACTACATTAATAACATTTATCATAAATATTCCATTTTCGGAGCAACCAATTAGGTGCACTCATTTAAAAGTTAAATTGGCTCGTATTCCTTCATTAACAGAATGTGAGGTACAGCATTCATATTCAGACAGACAGTATTCCTCTATGAAACTGTGGCTTTTGTCATTGTTTTGGTTTTTTGTTATGATTTGGGGGGGGGGGGGGTTCTGTTGGTAACATTTTGCTTCTGGGCTGCCTGCAGTGAGTAAGATGAGTTTTTGGCATTGTCAGGCCCTGAATGGCCATATTGGTCAGTAGGGGAAAGAGCAGTGTGTTAATCAGATTAGAGGGGTTTACTGGGACAGTTTGACTATACTACTGTTTAAGACAACACACAAGATCAAAAAAGAATTACTCACCACTCTTAACATGCTACTGCCAAATGCTCCCTACTCACTAATCACACAGTGGAACAGAGCGTTACAACACATTTGTTATATATTCATTAATATGTTCACAATAGGTATTAATACTTTTATTTTGATAAATTCTTGTAGCTGTGCATCTATTCTTTGTTTGTTTGTTGTGGTTTGTTCTGGGATTTGTATTTGTTGGTACTTATAATACAGGGGGCTTTGGCCAGTTACTGATATAGCCTGTTTCTGCTGGAATATGTCATTGGTTTTCATTTATCACTTTTTCATTCACCTGGAGAGAGGAGGAGAGTTTTCATTCTTTCTTGTCTCTCTTCCGTGTGGTCTCTCTTCACATGCTCTCTGAGTCCAGAGTGAAGAGCAGCGGCTGTGGATTACCATACAGTGCTCTGCCTCTTTTTCTTTCGCTTTCTTCCTGTCTTTTCTTTTCCTGTCTTCTCACCCCCTCCCTCTGTTTTCTCCCTTTTTCCTCTGTCACCTTCCATTTCACACCTGCTTTCCTTGTAGCAGTCACACGTTTCCTGAAAGAAAATTCTCTCTTTCTCTTTCTCTTTCTCCCCCCTCTCTCTCTGTCTCTCTCTCTCTCTCTCTCTCTCTCTCTCTCTCTCTCTCTCTCTGTGTCTCTCTCACTCACTCACTCATTCACAGCCTGCATGCCTGTCTCTTCTTTTATCTCTGGGTGCATGTGGCAGATTGGAAGAGCTTGTCAGTGCTGCAGCTGCTCTTGAAGGGATTGTGGGTAATTTTAGTTTATTGTGGCTGTAAGGGATTCCATGCAATATTTTTTTGCCATGTGCTCGCAGACCAATTTTCATACATTTTCAAACTGATTCTCAGTACAAGAAAATAATCATTACGATTCTTAAAAATAGGCTCAAAGCCTCTTTGACTGTTTTAGCAGTAAATTTACACTAAATTAACATATTTGCTAATTAACGTAGGTGCATTAGGGTGTTTTTTTTCTTAAGAATCAAGTGTTCAGCACCAGCAGAATGTGGACAGCTCCCAGTCATTCTTCTCCAAACTATGCAGAGACCCAGGGTATCCTTTGGTATTAGTGTTCCCATATGGCCACATCCAATGCACTTTCGGCATTGTTAATGTATGCAAATACATGCTAATGTATGATAATTGGACACAGATAAACATCTTTTCCAATTCAGCTTAGCTGGGAATTCTACAAGAATACACACCGGTATCACCGTCATATTTACGGTGTCAAACCAGTCATGATTTTTTTTCCTCTACCCTAAAGACACACTCACAATCATTTTAGTTATGTCATGCAAATATATGTATAGAGCGACTGTGTGTCAAAGGACAAACATAAGTAATCTCATTGTAGCCACATCCATGCGTTCATAATTACGTGACTCTAATTTAAACATGATCCAAAAAAAAAAAAGGCATTGTTTAAATATTATAAAAGAAAAAAACCCTAAAACAGAACAGCTGTCTTTCACTGAATGAAAGGATGGTATGTGCAGAAGGAATGTTTAATGGGCACCTCCTCTTCACTCTGACCTGAGGAGTAGTCTCTCCACTCTCTCTCTCACTCTCTCTGCTCCTCTCACCCTGTCTGGGGGGGAGCTGTCATCTTTGAGAGACTAGCATCACTTCACTTGCTTCTGGCTCCTATCATACTGGGTGGTTACAATCCTTGCCTCCTTCTGATGACCTAAGCTTCTCTATCTCTCTCTTTCTCTCTCTCTCTGTCTCTCTCTCTCACTGTCTTTGTTCTTTGTGTCCTCCCCAGGGAGGTTGTTAAGGGACGTCTCGATGTCCTCAAAGAGAGAAGCCGCCGTCTCTTTGTAGAGGCGGTCCTGAATTCTGCCCTCACTGAAGGAAAATTAATTTAAACCGAGGGAAGTGATGCCATGGAGCGTGCCATCGGGTTTTTTACAAAAAGAACCATTTGAAATGAATGGAAATGAATGAAAGAGGGTTGGACTAATTGCCTCCCTCAGAATCTCAGACTATCTTCTCCCTCAGTTTGTATACCTCTGCTCTCATCTCTTCCTCTTCTCTTCTATGTTTTCTAAGTCTATGTTTAGACTTTACCTCATGACGCAGTAAATAAAGGAGGTAAATATAGGGTGACAGTGTGATTTTGTGTATGTAAAGTGTGTGCATCTGAATGTGTCAGATTTGTTTTAAGGACCTTTAGACTGTAGGATATTAGGTTAAATTCTCAGAACGCACACAGACAGACAAACCTGTTTACTGTAAACAGTGCTTCTTCTGACAAGTATGATGAATGACTGCTGAAAAATGAGACTGATAAAAAAAAACAAAACAAAACCCAAATGTCCGTTAAAGCGCGTATGACCATAAAACACAGAGATTATGATCAAATTATATTCTGCAAAGTGCGTGAGATATTTCAGTAGAAATAAGATGAATCCTCACCACACACAGTCAGTATGAGCTTATCTGCTACAGGCCACTGGTACAGAATATAATAAACCAACTGTAGTCCTGCAACCCCAGTTACTCCATCATAGTCCTCTTCACAATCTATGTCAAAGCAAACTCATTATGTCTGGCCACAGCTCATTGGATTACACTGTGTGAGAGAGGAGGGGTCTGTGTGTGAGTGTGTGTGTGAGTGTGTGTGTGTGAGTGTGTGTGTGTGGGTTGGGTGTAAACAGCGCTAAGGGAACAGTCATCCTCATCCATGGGGGTGAGTTATGTATGAAAGCGATGGGAGAGCCGTCCTCTGGGGTCAGTAATATGAGGTCAAAGGTCATTGAGGGAAACAGGGGACATATGACTGTGGGTCACTGGCTTGAACTCTCACTCATTACTGAAGCCTGTGAGGGAACTGGAGATGGACAGACTGAATGTGTGTGTGTGTGTGTGTGTGTGTGTGTGTTTGGTGTTTTGTGTCATTCATTTGGGCTGTGCCTGTAATTTGGGTAAAGTGGTTTGATTCAATTAGAGAATTAGAGGTGTGTGTGTGTGTGTGTCTGTCTGCGTGTGCGTGAGAGAGATTTTTTTAATTTAATCCTGCCCTGTGTTGTTGTCTGTGGTGTGGTGTGTGTGCGTGTGTGTGTGTGTGAGAGAGAGAGAGAGAGAGAGAGAGACTGTGTGCAGTCTGATGCTGATTAGAGCAGTGGTGTATCAGCGTGATGGCAGCTGGTCCCAGGAGACTTCCACCTCCTTAAACAACATGGAACATGTCCCCCCACCCCCCCCTCTCCGTCTCTCACTCACACACACGCTTAACACACAACATCTCTTCTCACTCACACACACACACGCACACTCACGCACATACACAAGCTGAGTGAGCACATAGCATCTTCTTCCTCCCCTGCTCTCACATCCACCCTGGGCTAAGAAATACAGACACAGTCACACACTGGTAAACAGGCTGCACTTGTATGGAAATCATTTCGGTGTTCTGAGGTGTGTGTGAGAGAAGTGTGTGTAAGAGAAAAATGGATAAAGGAAAGCGTGTGCGTCAGCAGGGTTTCAGTGTATCAGCTGTGTATCACCTGTTTGTGTCAATGTGTGAGGGAGAAACAGTGAATTGTTTGTGTGTGTGTGTGCGTGCTTGTGTGTGTGTGTGTGCGATTTATAGTATGATTTGCAGCAGGTCTCTGAGAAGCAGCAGGCTTACTGATACACCACTGCAGAGAGAAGTCGTAATTCTCTCTACAGCAAACACACACACACACACACACACACACACACACACAAGCAGAAGCACATACACTGAGTCACAGGACTGTGGTAGTGTGGAGGAAGGGTTGCAGTGTGAAAACACTGTGGAGAAAACATGGAGAAATATGCAGCATGTCAGACTCATTCATACTCACTCTCTTTATCTCTCTCTCCCCCTCTCTCTCTCTCTCTCTCTCTCTCTCTCTCTCTCTCTCCCCCTTTCTGCCTCCCCCTTTACCCCAAAACCCCCTGTCAGACAGAGTAAGTGAGAGATGACAGGACGAAAAGAGAGAAAGAGGTGAAAACAGTACATATGTTGCATATGGTTGTATGTTATTGGGCTTTGACCTCTGAGGGAACAGATGGTGTGTGTGTGTGTGTGTGTGTGTGTGTTTGTGTCGCCTGTGATGGGCAACACAAACACAGATAGACTCTCTGCAGTATAATGCGCTTTCTAAACCTGAACGTTCACAATGAGAATATGGATTTCTTATTCAAAGACACAATCAGTGAAATCAGATCCAAAGCGTCAATATGCCATACAAAATCTACTCTCTTTTCAAATATGTGTTTTAGATGAGGTCCCATATAAAGGAAAATGGGCTTAATAAAACCTACAGGAATGGGATATGGGATGTGTGTGTGTGTGTGTGTGTGTGTGTGTGTGTGTGTGTGTGTGTGTGTATGTGTTGTACGTGTGTGTGTGTGTGTGTGTGTGTGTGAGGGCCACCCTTCCAGCTTCTGCTGTTATTGCTTGCTTGTTCAGGATAAGCTTGGGCAGTCGGCATGAATAGAACAGGTTATTGTCATGGAAATCTGAGGTCAGATGTCAGGAGCTTGCCTCCATTTTAGGGTGGTTAAATGACCTTTAGCATCAAACGCGGGGCCTCCAGGACATAACTAATGTTAGTGTGAGTGCAGAAATGCATGTTAAAACCTGACCCTTTGGCTGGTGAAGGAAGCATCAGATTCAGAACAATCGAACAAGTTCACAATCTTAAATGATGTGAGAAAATGTTATTAGTTGTATGAAATACAATGAAAATGCTGTTTTTTTTTTAAGAATAAAACAAGCAAGCAAACAAACAATAAAAAAAGAACTGAATAGAAGAGAAGAGGGGTAAGTGAAATAAGAAAGGGAACTGATATGAGTCTTCGGAACCAGTGTCCCCTGACAGAGAGAGAGTGAAGAGGCTTGTCAGGTGTTCAGGTTAATTACTCACACGCGTTGCTTTTCTGTGTTCAGGTCCATCTAGGGACACCGCGGTGTTATTCTGATTAACACGCCATTGAATCGGCTCTTGCTTCCCCATTTCTCTCTTAATTGTTTAGCAGAGTGTAAACAAACAATGCGGCCGTCCAAGAAACGCGGGAGAGAAAAAAAGAGAAAGAGCCCAGTTTTTGGTTTTGTTTTTTTTGTTTTTTTTGCCTGAAAAGCAAGAGCGGCTGGAGCTGTTTAAACAGAGCAGATTGAACAGACGTGACAGGGACTCGCAGTCTCCGTCTGGGTCCAAGAACATTCATGGGTCTGACGGTTAAAATTGCAGCGCGTCTTGGAAATTTCGCAAACCTAGCGGTTTAACGCTAGACAACACAACACCATACAGCGCACGCACGCGTGCGATTAAAATACATACGTCTTTTACATATTTACTGTCCAAACCAAGCTGATATTTTTTTTTTCTTCTTCTTCGAGTCCAAATGGAAATTGGGCACGTGCACAGCAACCCCGAAAAATCCCTCTCGGTCTTTTTCTGCCAACTCATAAATAATGCAAATGGGGACAGAGAGACAGTCTTGAGTTAGACACAATTTCACACACATAATGAAAACTAATAAACGCTGTGTGGAATTGAAGAACAAGCACTGACGTACATGGACTTCAGAGATTTATATTCTATTATTTATATTCTAACCATTTTTTTCCACCGGCTAGTGCTAAAGTAACAGTCATACGGTAGTCCGTGTTGAGTTTTGTACACGACGGTTTAGACTGATCTGGAATCAGCTTTACTTTCCTCCTAACCAGTCTTTAAAAGCACAGCCTTTAACGGCTATTGTGTTTCCCTCTGAGTAACTGTAACTGCGGTGTTCCCCGCAGTCGCTCAAAAAGAAACCGGAGAAGAGGAGCAGCGCCTCTCCTGTGTTTAGGGGAGAGAGTATTGATTAGATGATGAATATTTAATCAGATGAAACCACCCTCTGGGAGGCATTTTAATGAAGAGTCTGTAAACATGTGAAGTCTATGAGGGGCCGTCTATTCAGGCGTTCGGGGAGGGGAGGGGGGGGGGGGCGAAGGTAGGGGAGAGAAAAGAGAAAGCGAGGGAGGGAGGGAGAAGGGAGACCATTGTTGCATGGACCAGCAACTCTGGAGGAGTAGGGTTACCATGGCAATGGGATATAGATTTTGTTTTGTGTGTGCGTGGGTGTACGTGTATGGATGTGTGTGAGTGTGTCTTGCCGTGCTACGCGACAGTGTGTATGCCCCTCAAAAGCAGTTGCTGACCTGTCATGCAGCAAAAAAAAACAACAAAAAAAAACCCCACTCCACCTTTGTGGCCGAACCCCAGTCATAAAGCACCAGTGTGGTTTTGAGTTTCATAAGGTTTTGGGATGTCATTGCTGTGTGGATTGTGGATGAATCAGTGTGAATTGACCTGTATTCCTCTTCCTGTTCCACAGGGCGCGTTCCCAGGCAACCTGCAGCTGGTGCTGGTGTTAAGACCCACCACACTGTTCCAGAGGGCTCTCTCCGACTTCCTCTTTAAGCTGAACAAAGATGAGTTCAAAATGAAGGTGCCGGTATGTACACTCCAAAAACCTGGAGCTTTGTGTGTATGTGTGTGTGTGTGAGAAAGAGAGGGAGAGAGACAATGTGTCTATGTGTTTGAGGGAGAAACAGAAGGAGTATGTGTATCTCCATGTGAGAGAGACAAGCCGTACGTGGCATGTTCTCTATCAGTGAAACACTGTGTGTGTGTGTGTGTGTGATGTGATTAGAGTTGTAATGGAGCTGAGTTCAGTACTGCTGTTCTCTGTAAATGAGAAATGGTCCTGTGCAGTCAGCCAGCAAATGAGAATGGAAATGAATGATAAAAGCTCAATTTGTCTGACTCAGAGAAAGGATGAACCCTCGTGAGGTTCGGTATGTGATAGTGATAGTGTGTGTGGGGGTGCAGGTGGGTGTGTATGAGTGTCTCTGTGTGTGTATGTCTGTGTGAATATGCCTGACACTGGCACACTGTTCATTAAAACTATATGATGATAAAATACAACAAAAGAGACTATTTTTGGTTAATGGAATATTTCCATGACTGTTAAATAATCTGAGATTTCTAAAATACAGTAGTTAACGCACTAGCGGTATCCGTATATGTGTACGAGTGTGTATCTGTTCGTATGTACAAGGGTGTTTCTGTACGTGAATGACAGGATCTGATGTTTGCCATAGATGATAATGTATGTGTTTGTGAGGTGGTTGTCTGTGATAATGATAATATAGGTGTTTGTGTGTTGGTTGTCTGTGATAGTGATAATATAGGTGTCTGTGTGCCTGTTGTAGATGATAATGATAATATAGGTGTCTGTGTGTCTGTTGTAGATGATAATGATAATATAGGTGTCTGTGTGTCTGTTGTATGTGATGATGATGATATAGGTGTCTGTGTGTCTGTTGTAGGTGGTAACGATGATATAGGTGTCTGTGTGTCTATTGTATGTGATGATGATGATATAGGTGTCTGTGTGTCTGTTGTATGTGATAATGATAATATAGGTGTCTGTGTGTCTGTTGTATGTGATGATGATGATATAGGTGTCTGTGTGTCTGTTGTATGTGATGATGATGATATAGGTGTCTGTGTGTCTGTTGTATGTGATAATGATGATATAGGTGTCTGTGTGTCTGTTGTATGTGATAATGATGATATAGGTGTCTGTGTGTCTGTTGTAGGTGGTAATGATAATATAGGTGTCTGTGTGTCTGTTGTAGGTGGTAATGATAATATAGGTGTCTGTGTGTCTGTTGTAGGTGGTAATGATAATATAGGTGTCTGTGTGTCTGTGGTAGGTGATAATGATGATATAGGTGTCTGTGTGTCTGTTGTAGGTGGTAATGATGATATAGGTGTCTGTGTGTCTGTTGTAGGTGGTAATGATAATATAGGTGTCTGTGTGTCTGTTGTATGTGATGATGTTAATACAGGTGTCTGTGTGTCTGTTGTAGGTGATAATGATGATATAGGTGTCTGTGTGTCTGTTGTAGGTGATAATGATGATATAGGTGTCTGTGTGTCTGTTGTAGGTGGTAATGATAATATAGGTGTCTGTGTGTCTGTTGTACGTGATGATGTTAATATAGGTGTCTGTGTGTCTGCTGTATGTGATAATGAGAATATAGGTGTCTGTTGTAGGCGATGATGATAATATAGGTGTTAGTGTGTCTGTGGTAGGTGATAATGATAATATGGGTGTTTGTGTGTCTGTTGTAGGTGATAATGCTCAGTTCTGTGACTGAGCTCCATAGTTACATTGACCGGACTCAGCTGACACAGGAGCTGGGTGGAACTCAGGAGTACTGCCATGAGAAATGGATCTCTCACCGCACCGTGAGTATTCACCTCCACCACACACTTTCTGATTACAGCCAAGGATGGATGGATAGATAGGTCTAGAGGAAGCAATGAGTGATAGGTTGGATGAAAGAATGTATTAATGAAGGGGGGGGGCAGAGGAGAGGTAAAGTGTGTGTGTGTGTGTGTTTGAGAGGGGGGGTGCAGTGACATGTATCATTAAACCAAAATGAATTGAAAGGAATCCTTTACTAAACCACACACACCCCTGGCATTAACCACAACAGAGCTGCAGTCGAAAAGCAGAGGCCTCCACCCAGGCTCACTGAAGTAAATGGCTTTTTGGGTGTAAACAGAGTCATTCTCACTGGTCCAATTTGAGCCCTTCCTCTCAAGTAACTAGTCATTGACTTTTTTTTTTTTTACTTATTGATCCGCTGGTAGGACTAGATTAAATGAGTGCATTTGTTTATTTGCGTTTTTGTGTGTGTGTGTGTGTGTTCCCAGGCCATTGAAGGCTTTGCTCTAATGGTTAAAAAGACAGCTCAGACTCTCCAGTCGTTTGGCACTGAGCTGGCCGAGACAGAATTGCCTAACGACGTCCAGGCCACTTCTAACCTCCTGACGATTCACACTGAGAAAAAGGACAAAATGAAGGTGGGGACGTCGCCATGGACTCAGTCTTTTCACTTAGAGCTGTTTCTCATCACAGTGTGTAAAAAGTCAAAGAAAGTTCCAGATGACACAGTGGAATTGTTTGAAAAGGAGAGTGAACAGCCAAGTGAAAGAGTTGAGCATTAATTGTTTTTTGTGGGTTTGTGGGGTGTTTTGTTTTTTCGTCTCAGGAGGACTTAAAGATTGCTCTGAGTCAAGGTGGGCGTCTGTTAGAGAGCATTAATGAGCCTCTAGTGAAAGACCCCGACTACACCATGAACCAGGACGAACTGGAGAACCTGGCCACAGTGCAGAGGTGAGGCTGTGTTTTGGAAAGCAAATACACGATAAATAGCAAACAATATTAGTGTTCAAATACAGATTTCCCAAACTGACTTTTCGGAGCTCTGACAAAAAAAGAGAGTTTATGGACGGCAGGGAATAAGAGAACAGAGAATCGACAGGGTGGGGATAAATAAAGAGGAAGAAGAAAGAAGGAATGTTCTAGATCTTTGGCAGTCCTCAGCGTTTTTCTCCTGCGAAGAGGGCTCTTACATCAGCCGTTGTGACGTAGACAGGCCACGGCAGCGGCGCCGGCCTGACTTTCGTAATGAGGGTGTGTTTAGGGGGAAAGGGAGAGGGCTACATGCAGACGAAATTCGGTGTGGCAGGCCTCTTGGTAATGGGACTGAGTTTGGAGAATAAGCCCAAAGACAGAGGCTGTAAGGGCTGTGTTTCATAACCCAGAACACTGACTGTGTTATATAACATTCACCTCACTGAGTCTCATTACTCAGAGTGGGTCCAGCAGCAGTGACTGTACATTTTTTAAGGGCAAATATAACTGTCCCTCGGTAATCGCGCTCCAACGTCTGACCGATCGTCCTCGGGGAAGATGTTCCGCAACGCAAGGCGATGTCGTGTCAAACAATGCAGCATATTGAGATTATGAATGGATTTGATGGATGAATGGATTTTTGAACTTCAGTGTTTCCATATACTTCATAATTGTATCTCTCTGTCTCTCTGTCTCTCTCTGTCTCTCTCTCTCTCTCTCTCTCTACTTAGACTCCTCGGACAGCTTGATGAGACGGAGACAGCGTTTGATGATTTCTGGGAGAGACATCAGACAAAGCTGGAACAGTGTTTACAACTCCGCCACTTTGAGCAAAACTTTCGGGAGGTTAGACTCTCCTTCAGTATAGTCAGCATCTGTGTCTTAAAGACAGTGAGTCACCTAGTGAGTGTACATCTAACATTTAACTTTGTTTGGGTGTTTTCTCAGGTGAGAACTCAGCTGGATATTGTGGCGGACAGGTTATCAGGTTTCTCAGAGGTGGGCATAAGCCCCTGCCCACGGAGAACATATCCTCAAGGAGCTGACCAATCATGAAGAGAGAACCTGTGTAAGTGACATTCAGTCAGAATCACTGGTAATGACATAAATAAAAGCACAACACATTCAGATTATCAAGGGTTTTTGGAATTTTTCAAATGTTGGTCTTAAAGTTACCATCTGCATCTTTTAAATCACAACTTTTGCAACTTAATACATGTTTAATCTAAAAGATCATATTGTATACTGTATTTTTTCAGTACATGCTAATGTTTTACTTTACATTTTTTTTTTTATACTGATAAAATCGCAGAGGAGCAGGTCTTATATCGAAAGAGCCGTGTGTGACTGATGAATACACTCATTTCAGCAAAAAGTCCTGATGGATCACTGTTTGATATGATCCCTACTTTACATCTGTTCCCTCAAAACCGCTACGCTGACATACCATAATTTCCCATTTCGTATCCATGACACCTGTCACCGTCAACAAAGGCCGATATGAATGCGTGTGCATTATGTGGAAGCTGTACTAGTTGTCAGGAGTCATTTCTCAGCTCTGTCTGGCGAGGGGGTCCGAGGAGGAACAGGGAGAAATGGTGCATAGGAGCAATCGCCTCGTTTATCACGCTGACGGTATTGACGGGGTTCACGTGCTTGCCGCTGCAGCGAAACCGCTCCCCTGCGCCCCTGCCGTACCAAGCTTAAGTGACCGTAAAGATACCAGGCCATTCATCTAAAACGGGACGGTACGCGCGCGCTGGCTGTTCTCTCTCTCTCTCTCTCTCTCAAATCTGATTCTAATCGGCTCGATGGAAGGGCTGGTTGTAGGCCACCGACGTACCTCCAGTTTGTTACGCTTTGGTTTTTCCCCCGTTAACGGTTCGCGTTAAGTTAAAGCGTAAACAATGTCAGATGTTTGACATCGGGGGCTTTCAAAGGCACGCTGAGGCTGCAGTTTTAGGTACATCTGTGTGCTCCATTTGGATTACTGGCACGTGCTGGCTTGCCTACCACTGCAGAGAGAGAGAGAGAGAGAGAGAGAGAGAGAGAGCGCACAAGGGAGATGAAGAGCAAAGGAGGAGATAAAGAAAAAGAGGGTTGGAGGAGGAGTGAAACAGGCAACTGGAGAGAGGAGGGAGAGAAATGAGAAGAGGGATTAGTTGGAGAACGAATATAAAAAAAGACAGTGTGTGTGCATGAGAGAGAGAGAGGGGGGAGAGAGAGAGAGAGAGAGGCTGCAGAACCGTAGCTGTGATTGATTGGCAGGGGGAGCAGTAGCTTGATGTTGCAGTATTGCAGTCCAGTTTCTCATTCAAGTGGTAGCAGCGCAAGTCATGCGCCAACATTTCCCTCACTGTTAAACCAGCGTTCAGCTCTGTCCATTTTTAAAAGCCTTCCACCCCTACACTGTGATTCAATTTTAGACTTCCGTTAGCGTGCATGAAACATCTACAAAAGCCGTGTGAAAAATATCTTTTTAAAAAAAGACTATTCATGGAGAATCCGCTCGGCGTTAGAACATTACACGTCAAATCGGCCAAATGAAAGTGCACACGGAGCTGCGTTCACATAAATAATTAATGAAGCGTATGTAAGTGCTGCGTTTCTGTTGCACTGGGCAGTATAAAGCGTGTCACTGGGTGTTGGATGATGTTATGCTGTGGTGTTGTGTTGGGTTATGTTGTTCGTCACGTCAGATGAGATTAACACTGACAACGGCTCAAATCTTCATGAAGACTTAAAATAACCTTTATAGATTTAATACTGCAATAGCAATGTATCCAGTGACCAAAGTATCATGCCACAGATTTTCACAACATTCATTCTCTCTCTCTCTCTCTCGCTCTCTCTCTCTCTGCAGGAGGTGTTGGACAGGGCCCTGTCTCTGGCATGCGAGGGTGACGGCTTAATTGAGAGTTCTCACTATGCTGTGGACTCCATTGTGCCTAAGTGTAGTGAGCTGAGAGCAGTCAGTGAGGAAATCAGCTCCGTCCTCAAGGCTAAGAAAGCTCACCTGCTCAAAGCCATGGAGCTACACCAGTGCCTTGACAAGGTAAGGGCCTGCTTTTAATGCTTCAAGTTTCTTCTTCATTACTGATTTAGTATTGTTAAGATTATTGGAATAAATATGCTCTTTCTTCCCCCCCACCGCCCCCCCCCCCATTCCTGTGCCCCTCTCCCAGGCCACTAAGTGGTGTGATGATGGTATCTACCTGCTGGCATCCCAGCCCGTGGATAAGTGTCAATCACAGGATGGGGCGGAGTCAGCTCTTCAGGAGATTGAGCGTTACCTGGATACAGCCAATCAGCACAAGCTCACTGACCTCAATGCCATCTGGAGGGACTATGAATCTGTACTCACAGCAGAGTTTAGAGTAAGGAACTGAGCAAAGAGATCTTGCTCAGAACAGCATGGTGTCTGACCGAAATGAAGATGAGAAAAATAAAAAGAAAAGAAAAAGGCTGTAACCTTCTCAATTATACATGAGTTCAAATGATGTATTTTACGATTTTGTCATTCCTGTATATAGAGCAGTTTAACATTCAAAATGTAAACGTGAAATACAGTGTAATGCTAAAGTTGAACAGGATTCATTTGAACACACAGTAGTTCATCCTACATTGTGAAGCTATATGGCCTGTTACCATGTGCTGAGTTTATGTGGCTGTGTGAGTGACAGAAGTTAAATTGAATCTGTTTGTCTATGCGTGTGCGTGTGAATTTGGTTTGAATAGGAACAAGTGGAGAAGGTTTTCCAGAAGCAAGTGTCCATGCAGGAGATGTTTGAGAAGCGGCGGATAAGCCTGAAGAAGCTAGCCGCTAAACAGACGCGTCCTGTCCAACCGGTCGCTCCGCGGCCGGAGGCCATTCTCAAATCTCCAGTGTCCTCTCCCTGTAAAACCCCCTTCCTGCCATTTCATTGCTCCGCAGTGTCCTTTCAATGTCATTGGAAATGTCTCCTCACTCACGTGCCACAGCCTGTGGTGACCAAGACACAATGCAGCCTCTTGACCCTTATTTTATTAACTGTACTGCCCTCTAGTGTTATGTTTAAGAACTGCAAATACCTTTCTTAGGATTTTTTCCCCCAATGCATTGTGTATCTACAACTCTGATTTCTATTCAATGTATCATACATGAAATCATGTATGACTATTAATCCATACATTAAAAATATAATAAAAATGTAAAATTTCTGTACACTGATTAATGATCAATAATTTTCCCTGTCTTTAGCACACAGAGAGAAAACCTGTCCGGAGGGTGAACTCATCAATGGAGGAGGCTGTAAAAGAGTGAGAATCTCCTTTCATCTGCACAAACACTTTAATAAAACTTTCCCATTTTGAATGCTAAAACCTTAGAAAGACCATGGCTTCCGTTTGTAACTGTCTAATCAAGATATTTCTCTGTTTTCTCTCAGGGAGACAGTCCCCTGCATAACGATGTCAGCAGACACCCATCTCTCTCTGAGGAAGAGGAGAACTTGGCTGTCCTCAGACGGTGAGTAAGGTTACCGGTGTTCACAGCATTGTGAGGTCATGAGTAGTACCCATTTTATAGTCTACTTTGCTACAGAAGCGGCATAGACGTTGAATCGTTAAATGTTAAATGTAGCGGAAGTTTACTGATACTGTTTGCTGACTGTATTTGTGTTTCCGTAGGCATGTCATGAATGAGTTGTTGGAGACAGAGAGAGCATATGTGGAAGAGCTCCTGTGTGTGCTGCAAGTGAGTGGAACTGCATTGCCAGCTCTTACCTGTAGAGGGAGCCATACTAATGTTACACACGTATTAGTGATGCTCTCATTTATGTTAATGATGTGTCCAGCACTGTGTACAACTGCAAGCTATGACTCAGTGAATTTTTTTATCTAAAATTTGTCTTAATCTTCTGTAGAGGTCATTTATTAATCGTATAAAAGAGTCACAATCGAGTCACAGTCACCGTGTCTGAATCACTCAAGTCTATGCTATTGTTTTTCAGGGTTATGCGGCTGAGATGGACAACCCGACCATGGCTCACCTGATACCTAACACACTCATGCACAAGAAGGATATCCTTTTTGGCAACATGCCAGAGATCTACCAGTTCCACAAGAGGTGAGTTCATGCCTTCCTCCCTTCATCTCTCTCTTCCCTCAAAGCTTCCCTGGGGCTAATTAGCTAAAATCTACCACCTGGAATCTTTCTCTCATCCTTTCTAGAACTTTCCTCCGAGAGCTGGAGGCATACACTGATTGTCCCGAGCTTGTGGGTCGATGCTTCTTAGAAAGAGTGAGTTGAAACCACTTATAATTTTTATTTTAATAAGAATTTCTTTTTTTTTTCCCCATTGTGTTTTCTTTTGAGGACTTTTTGATATGCTTATTTTGCTATCCATTTGCTATCAGATGACTGACTTACAGATCTACGAGAAATACTGTCAGAATAAACCACGTTCAGAGAGTCTATGGAGACAGTGCAGTGACTGCGCCTTCTTCCAGGTAAACCCGCTCTAAACCTTTTGTGTGTGTGTGTGTGTGTGTGTGTGTGTGTGTGTGTGTTTTCATTGTATTTTGCCTATGTGGTAAACACCACATTTACAAAATGTCACACGGTGAACATGTCACTCACTCAAATATTTACGCATATTTGAACATTTCTGATTGGCTTTTTGATGTAGGAGTGCCAGAGGAAACTGGAACATAAACTTGGTCTTGACTCCTACCTCCTCAAACCTGTTCAAAGAATAACCAAATATCAGCTCTTGCTGAAGGTAAGTTGTTTACTCAGGCTGTGAACACCTTCCTTCATAAGTGATTGAACTGTCATTAATCTTCAGTGTCACCCAGTGTCTGATTTGACTTGAAGAGAGTGTAGCCCATTTGATCTGTGATGTTCAGTGTATACTGAGTTTGTCTCTGTGTGTATTTGCACTTATTCCTGTGTGCAGGAGCTACTGAAGTACAGTAAAGCTTGCGATGGCGCTGAAGACCTGCAGGAGGCGCTCTCCTCCATCCTGGGCATTCTGAAGGCAGTGAATGACTCCATGCACCTCATAGCCATCACTGGATATGAGGTCAGAGGCCACGGCCATTACTGCTTTTCAACACAGCACATGTATCATGTGACAACACCCGAACATAGATTTGATTTTCTGTCCCTTGAAAGAGACAACGGACATTACGCCCTGCATACATGTTGTTCTGGTTTCAAGACTTCCTAGTTAACAGCTTGTATTGTTTCTAACACAAAAAATCTCATGTGTGTGTTTTTTTTTTTTATTTGACATTTCATAGGGTAACCTGAGTGACCTGGGGCGGCTGCTAATGCAGGGCTCTTTCAGCGTGTGGACGGAACATAAGAAAGGTCACGCTAAGGTCAAGGACCTGGCGCGGTTCAAACCCATGCAGCGTCACCTCTTCCTCCATGAAAAAGCCTTGCTCTTCTGCAAAAAGAGAGAGGAGAATGGAGAGGGCTACGAGAAAGCCCCATCGTACAGCTTCAAACACTCTCTCAGTGTAAGTCCCTACGATAATGCAGCTTCAAACATTCTCTCGGTGTAAGTCCCAACTATGATGTAGCTTCAAACACTCTCTGTGTAAGTCCCTACGATAATGCAGCTTTCAACACTCTATCAGCATAAGTCCCAACTATATTGTAGCTTCCAACACTCTATCAGCATAAGTCCCTACTATAATGCAGCTTTCAACACTCTTTCAGTGTAAGTCCTAACTACAATACAGCTCGTAATAGTCTCTCTTTGTGTAAGTCCTAACAACAAAAAGGCTTCAAACAATCTATCAGGGTAATGCTTAACTATAGTTTAGCCTCAAACAGTATTTCAGTGTAGGTTGTGACTAAAGTGCAGCTTCAAACATTCTCTCAGCATAAGTCCAAACTACAGCGTAGCTGCAAACAGTCTCTTATGGTAAGTCATAACAGTAATGCAGCTTCAGTAATGAGGTGTACAGCTTTAAGCACGGCTTTCTGTAAGTGCTTTGAGCACTTAACGTGTATAAACATTGTAAGAGGAGCTTCGGGAACAGCTGTCAAATGTAGCAGTATGTGTAATGGTTCTGTTGTTTTTCTGATTCCCCAAACAGATGAGTGCTGTGGGCATCACGGAGAATGCGAAAGGAGACAACAAAAAATTTGAAATCTGGTGTAATTCAAGAGAGGAAGTGTACATTGTGCAGGTGAAATCATGTGATTCCTTTTTCTAAAGAATCAAACTACATCAAGTTACAATTTTACTTCTTCTTCTTCGTCTTAACAAACAAAAAAAACACTCGGAAGGCTGAAAACAGTCCATATACACACAGAGTCCCATGGCCTGACGTTCTGATCATTTGATCTTTTCATTTTCAGGCAGCAACGCCCGAGATCAAGACGGCATGGGTGAACGAGATCCGGAAGGTTCTGACGGGCCAGCTGAAAGCCTGCAGGGGTGAGGGAGTGATGCTGTTTTCGAGGTGTTCAAAGCATAAACACAGCTGAGGGGGTGAACGTCTTTTAGACTCTAGCGCACGGAGGGATCAGGGAGGACATATTTTTGAGATTGAAAACATTGAGTTCCCGGTGGCACTAGCACTGAATATGTAGAATGGTTTTGTTATGCGTCATTAAAATGACAACTCGCTCTGGTTAAATGGATCGACCACAGATTCCTCTAGTTGGAGACTCTTTGTTAACTATATGAATATGAATATATTCCCAGTGATAATGAATGTCACTTATAAATAATTATTTCCTGCAGAAGCCATCCAGCAGAAGAGTTCAGAACAAGCAGCTCAGTTGCCCACTGTCACCAGTGCACCTGTCAGTCTCAGGTCAGTGGCCTTTCAATGCTGAAACTTCCTTAACAATGAATCACGTACACGCCCTTCAAACAAGACTGTTATTCACTTCAGCTGAAGCTCAAAGTCTCTTTTTCCACATGATACATACGTTTAAGATAACACGGATGTAATGGCTTTTCCCATGTAGTCCGTTTAAAAGTAACCAAAAGTCTGTGAAGAAAGGAGAAGAGAAAAAGACTGAACCAGGCCACTGCTGACCAAACCTCAACATCATCTCCTAAAAATACAGACAAAGTCAAAGGTAAGTACACTCTCACTGCACAAGGTGCCTCTGGGTCTCTCTTACACACACACACACACACACACACACACACACACAGTGGAAAGCATCACACCCCTGACCTTAGAGAACAATTTAGATAAGTAATGTTCAGAAACTTTTTTTTTTTTCCCCCCTGTGTAAAAAGGCATCGGCTTATAGCGGATGGAAATCTACTGGTTTGGGTTCAGTCTGTTTGCGTCTGTACTCTGTCCTCTTCAGCCAGAGTCTCTGTAAAGCTCTTTTTCTGTCTCTTTCATGTGGGACTCTTCTGACCTCATTCTTCCTGATACTTTTGTGAGGACCTCTGGTCTATTCTTCTCACTGCTTATCTTCCTGGATTTTTTCTTCTTCCTCCTCCTCCTCCTCCTCTTGGATCTTACTGGATGACTAATCCTTACCTTCCATTGTGTTTTCTCTCTTTTGTTCTTTTTTAACCCCCCCCCCCCCCCTCCCCTCCCTCTCTCTCTTTCTCTCTCTCTCTCTCCCTGTCTGTTTTTCTCTCCCTGTTCCCTCTCCCTTTGGTGTCTAGATGAGACAGTAACCAGCCCCACCACTGACAGGGCAGCTGTGGCTAAAAAACGTTTTACGTTACAGGGCTTCAGCAACCTAAAGAGTCAGAGAGGTAAAACACTAGGGCCACTGCCGGTATGTTACGTCTACCAAGAATGCTCATAACTATGCATCAAAAGATCCATAATCTCTTAGCTAATTATCCAGTTGATTCATATACACAATTACATTTAAATATCTTATTACTTTTTTTTTTTTTTTTTGAAGAATTATTGGAAGGGTTTTACACTTAGAAAGTGATTAAACAAATTTGTTGGATGTTTTTTTTTTTATTGTACTGAGGTAATTATTTGACTTGCCTCCCAATGCAGAGTTTATGCCTACTGTTGGGAAAAGTTTTACACTACCCATGGTCACTCTTTGTCCACCAGGTATAACGCAGCTATAGATTAGTCCATTGTCTAGGATGCTTTATTTGTAGTTCAGTTTTGCTTATAGTTCATTTAGAATACGGTTTAGTGTCTGTCTGGTTACTCTGTCCTAAAACGTCCTGTGACATCAGCATGAATGACGTATGGCAAATGTCAAGTAGTGACGTAGTTTTCTTTGGAGATAGAAGTTTTCCATTCAGTGATACATAGTGTAGAACCAAGGGAAAATTTTGCCTCTTGCCTAACTCTATTCAGACTATTCCTAATATGCATGTATTATTTTCCTTCTTATTCTTCTGTCTTTCCCGTTTTCTCTGTCTCCTCGTCGTGCTGGCAGGATCACCCCCTAGTCCTGACCACAAAACCAAACGACATGAGATTAAGAGTGACCCAACGCCGTTTGGCTTTAGAGGTATATACTGTCCCTCTAGGCATCCTCACATCCCATTCCTTATTCCAATCCTCAACCATCATCTCTCAATGTAACGATTAGCCAATGGCTATGAACTCGAAAGTGTGATCGTATGACACCATGATTTTGATTTTGATTTTTTTTCTTTCTTTTTTTTTTTTAAATCATTCATATAAATCCCAAGTGACTTCTCTCATTCAGGCAAATACTGTAATTAGGTCTCATTGTGGTTAAATCCAATGTCACTCACCTTTGTGTTCATACATAAAACCATGATCCTCTTTTCAAGCTAATTAGCGTTCCAAGCTTATTTTGGTGTTTGTTTTGGGGAAAGTGGTTCATTCATACCCATATGCGAAACACTTCAAGCCCAGAAACACTATGCCTTCTCACACTCAAAAAAGGCATCTTTCAAAAGCTTACAAACTTAAAGATATAGCCAAGGCTACATTCAGCTTGCTAATGTGCTCGGCTAATGCTAGCATAGCTGAGCTAATGCAGTGGTTGCCATGATTACTGCTGACTGAAGGAGACAACTGCTTTTCCCCTAGATTCAAGCCCACACATTCCTCTGAGTAGGGTGAGATGGCTGAGTACCTCTAGCCTGTTACAGGCAAAGAGGAGAGGTAATGGTATGATGTGGTGTGCTTTTCATCTTAGCTCTTTTACTCACAGTCCTGCTCTACTCACTAAATCTTACACAGATTTAGAGTATTCAAGTCTGCTGGTGGAATTCTTCATAAGATGTTTGCTTGAAGTGCCATATGAGTAGTGCTTCGTTAGGGTTTTAACCATTAGCTACTAAATGGCTGTCAAAGTATTGGAAATGTTGTGAATTTTCCTTTAAAAAAAAAAAAAAAAAATTCACATAAGGAAACACTGACAAATTTGCCACCGGCAGTTTGAGGCAGTTTGTTGCATCGAACCTGCATGCGTTGATTGGTTTGTGGTTCAGATTTCACTTTTCACTTCTCTGGTTTCACCCTCGCAAATCACAGCAAGACCTTTCGAACCCGTCGGTCCTTTGGGTCGAGATTGTGGTTTGAAAGCTTGTGACAATCTCTGAATTTTAATCCTGTTGCCGTGCACTACCACCATATGAACTGCTATTCACAAGCATATTTTTCATACCGTAGTTTGTTATGAAAAAAAAAAAGAAAAGAAAGCGTGATAGTGCGTAGACTGGAGGTTTAATCGTTCTCTAACACTCGGGACTGCCGTGACTCGTTGAGTGTGACCTTATTCTTCTGGGTTAAATTGTTGGTGATGGGAGAAAAGCTGTCTGTGATCTACACATTTCCTTCCTTCTCTTTTGTGTTTTTTGTTCCCCCACTCACTCCGTCTTGTTGGAACGTCACTTGGGTGTGTTATGGAGTTGCGTTTCTTTGTTCATCGTGCAATTTACTCCTCTTTCTTGCATGCTTTCCTCACTCAGGATTCAACAAAGCCTCTCTCTCTGTGGACGCCTCGGAAGAAAACGACGGCTACTCCAGCGCCGAGGACCCCTTGAACTCTGACCCTGAGGACGATGGGGTCAAGAAGCTAGTAAGTGGCAGGGGTCAAGCGTCTGTTTCATAAGATTAATCCCCTCATCAGACTGATGCTTATGCATTCTACGAGTTGAATAAAGTGAAGTGCTGTGCATCTGAAAAGCATTATACCACTTAACATTTTATTGATATTTTTAAAAGCAATATTTACGTCTTCTAAACCACCAATTTTAATGTCTTTGCCACTACTCTAAGGAGTCGCGAACACGAGTATAATTTATGAAGTGGCCTTTTCAGAGGTATCTTGGAACTGGTGCCACTTGTATTGGTTGATGTTAAGCACATCCATCTGTACTGTGTCCAGTCCCCAGGCAAATACGTAGTGGTGGCTGATTATGATAAAGGCGGCCCCCAGGATCTCACTGTGAAGAGTGGAGATATGGTACAGTTGGTCAAAGAGGGAGAAGATGGACAATGGTGAGGTTCAGCCATACTTCTGTGTTGTTTCACGTGAATGGCATATATATGTAAACAGAGAATCTTACACTGAAATTATACTGACACTGACTTATACTGAAATGGGATTATCAAATACCCTTCCCCTTTTTACAGTTGGAATTAGGGAGGTATGTGTTGATTCACTGGTATTTGGGATGATTTCAAGAAATATATTGTGTGTGTGTGTGTGTCTGTGTGTGTGTTATAAATGGAATGGTACAGGTTTGTACGGAACCTCAAAACCAATAAAGAAGGATGGGTCCCGGCAGCTAACCTTCTCACACTGATAGGAGAGTCCAAGTCTTCACAATCTTTGACCAGCTCAGGTAAAGTGCCAGAAATAATACAATCTCCCTTTCATTCTCAGTAAATCCAGATTTATTGCAGGTCTTATTTGTGCAGATCCCTTTCTTCACCAATTAGACTTTTTTTTTCTCTTCCCAAAAGCCTTATATTCCATCCAGATTGGAATGTCTCTTTGTTTTGCATTTGAAAACTAAAATGCGTTCATCTTTTCTGTGTTTTAGAAGGCAGCGGGTCAGGAAACCTAAGCACTTCATCCAGCTGTAGTGAAACGTACACAAGCTTCTCTGATATCAAGCCCTGAGGGCCTTAGTCTACATCGCCACCCGGTGGTGCTTCTTATAAATGCACTTTCCTCTGAGGACGCTCCCTTACTGAAGTCTGAACCAAATCGACAGCAAAGGAGCATCCGCATTCCTGAGAGCAGAACCTGAGCTGACATGAACCTTCAGCATCACTCTGCTTGCTCACACACTATTGTCTACATCTGATGTGATGCTAAAAGGGAATCTCCAGTACCCACGGCACATTTTGTCTTTCCTATAAAAATGTTGAGGTGAATGATGGCATTATGTCTTTCAGAATGACCTGATACATTTCGTGGAGGGGGAAAAAAACAACCTCTTCCCTTTGCAAAAACAACAACAACAAAAAAAAAAAACCCTGTGTTTTCAGTACTTGCTGTATGAGAAAGTTCGAAGTATTGTTAAACCAGTCAGTTCAGGCTTTCCCCTCTGTGTAATTTTACACCTCTGCAATAGCATTAGTTGGAAAGAAGTGGGTCTTTTACAGAGAAAAAAATGTTCCCATTTTCTTTCAAACTGAAGGTTCTTGCCAATATGCTGTATCACAAGACAATTGAGTATTGTGAAAGCTGAAAGGATTGTTATCAAACCTGGTCTATTGTTATTGAAATTACTGTGAGCAGTTCTGGTGTTAACTGTGTGTATTAATCACAAACAAGTGTATAGTTTAAATTATTTCCTGTAAAAGAATAAGATTTGTACAGAATATATTAACTTTTACCTCATTTTTTCCCTCATTAAAGCGGTATATGTTGTATATGAACCACTGCGGTGGCTGTGTTTTCATGAATTGTTGTATTGTCTAGAACTTGTATTAATTTTCTGGTCTGCACTACATGTATTTAATAGTCTTTCATCTCTCTGTGACTGAAAATTGTAAACCTTTGTTCAAAAATCGATCAATCGCTCAAAGCTATACTGTCACATCTGGTCAAGGTTTCTTAAATTATTGAGAGAGAATTCAAATGTAAATTGGACAATATTTTGATAACAAATTCAAATTTTGCAATGTTGTTGCATCCTTACACAAGGTCAGATCTTCGTTTGTTCAGCATAATTGCCCTCTTATTACTTATAAATGACAATTAATGTGTTTTGAAAATGACTTTGACCTCAAATCTGGCCCAAAAGAGGATTCTATTTTAACATTTTTTTTAATTACCCATGTTATCTTTCTATTTTATCATCAGCGAGATGAAATCAACATTATTGTGTACTCCATTCTATGTACCACATTGCCGCATGTCTGTTTTTTCATAAGGCATATATTACGTGCTAATGTTGATCTTCTGGAAAATTCATGCAAATTTACCTGTGTATATGTGTAAATATGTATTTAAGAGGTTCTGAGCTGTATGAAGAGAAATCAAAGCTTGAATAAAGTCCACAAACATTCTACTACAGCGTAATTAGAAGCTTTATTTTGCTCAGCTATGTGGAAGATAACCAATAATAAGCATTTAATGCTTAATATGACTTCACATTACCTATACATATATATATATATATATATATATATATATATATATATATGCGTATATAATATTACCAGAGGAAGTATGGCCGCAAAACCTTGTTTGTAAATATAAATGTATATAATGACAGCAAAGACTACGCGAATGTTCAGAAAAAGACTACCTGGCAAAGTAAAAGGAACAGGGACAACACATTCTGCTGTGCACGAGACTTTGACCTGTGTGTTATCCTGCAACTTCATGCCTAATTTAACCTAAAACATGTGATCTTCCTGCTCACAGAAAATTTTAGGAGCTACAACAGCTGATGAAATAGTCGACCTGAAGTGAAGACTAATATATTTTGAAAACACGGCTTTTGAAAATGCATTTGAATCCGTTTTTCTTCCTTTTATTTGACTAAACTGGGTGGAGACCAGGACGGAATGCTGCAACACAAGGCCATCTCTCACCGTCAACATGTGCTGCCCTTGGTCAACAGTTCAAAAACGCCACACATGAGTCATTACCACGGTGATTGGATTTATTGATTTAGAGGAATCACTGAGGCGGAACGGAAATTTGGCTTAAGAATATTATACCGCTCGCTAGTTTAAATAAACGTCGAGCTCCAAAACAATACACAAATCTATCATGTAAACGAAATCAGGGGGTATTTAGTCTCGAATTAAAAATGACTGATTACAATCGGTTTCGTTGTCATTTCATACAGACTTCAGTTTGTCGCATTTTACAGGTTACTTGTGTACAACAGACTATCTGACGTAACGTTCTTACATTCGCATCGGGAAAATGAATCATTCCACCTTATCGACGTTATATTCCCAACACGATAAGAGCATATACACATCCGGGGACTGCTTAGTACCGCCTTAAAGAAAGAAACACCAATGCGTTGCGACATTCTTGAGGACACGTTGAATTACTCACTTCTGGTCGTGGAACAGTTTTGACACTTTCCTTGTGGGAGCAGACTGGCACACATGAATTAGAGCAGCTGATTCAGGATCTGCTATTGTGGGAGAGACTCACTGGGAGCTGTGGTTCAAGCCATCAAGTCAAGGGACTAAAATACATTTGACTCTGTCCAGGAGAAATTCAGTACTGCCTGCTTAAAAGATTCCGCACTGTTTAATTCGCTCATACACACATTCCTCTGACGTTTTGCCCAGCGTACACATTGCTGGCGTGACCAGAAAAAGCTACTCGGTAACACTGAAACAAGGCAGCAGGCAAGATATCGAGCGAAAAGACACAAAATATATCTTTGTACTGTAAGTATCTGGAGCTAGCTATTATTTATGACATCCAAATGCGACAGACAGTATCGACACTCGAGGAATGAAATCATTGTTGCCCTTGACATTGTTGTAAACTTCAATCGAACAGGCTATGCAATAATATGCTAACTAAATGAATTTGTAACCAGTATTTTTTTAATGTATTTTTACCGTGGTGTCGCACAATAGTAGCTAAATATTCGTCTGGTTTTGCGCATGTCAAGCTTGAATTCAGACAACAGGGAAGCAAACTGTAAGTTAGCTGGAAATATATGTCCAGGCGGGGTGCCCGTCCCGTCCGGATCTCCTCTTTTCGGTTGTCACATTGGCCCGCTGCATTCGATGAAAACGATTATTGGGATTATTTGCACTAACAGTACACATACCCATAGGTCGTTGTCATGTTCGGATTCTGTTTGCACTGCCATTTGTCTCTTTTTGTATTGCAGTGCTTTGAATTAAGACGGCATAGGCCTTTAAATTCATAGCTTGGTTGCCCTGCTTGCGGGTTTACCAACATCTATTGACTCATTCTTAGTAATGTCAGCCATCTAGCCTATGTAGTGTAATTTCTCACAGTCTCTTACAGATGTTACGCGAAGAAATGTCAAAATCCCGGAATCTGACCCTTTACTAAGAAGAAAGTTTGTTATTTTTATATTTTGTCTCGCTTGTTCACATCCATTTTATGACTGCGAATCTTCCACTGGTCAGTGCCATCGCTGTAGAATTAAGACTGGACTGTCTTGACAAAGTTACGTGTGCTTTCATGAACTCCACTCTGCTATATTACTGAGCAGTTTGAAATATGAGAATTTCTCTACTGCATGAACGGTCTATTGTGCGTGTTTCTCTGGTGGCGCTTTTTGTGATATATTTACATATTTTGCAGAATGTGGCATTTCAAAACGACCGTGGTCTTGTTAGTGAAAAGTGAGGTAATTTAAGAGGGAAAACCGAACAGGAAGCCAAACCAAAGATATCAATTGATTACAAAACTTACAAGCATGTTTTACCTTGAAGTCCATCTTTTAGAATGTCGTTAAATGCAAGATATAATGTAATTACGCAGTAAACTCATTCTCGAGTAGAGATATTGTGCGTGCGTTCACGTACGGCTAACTGGACATTTAAAGTTGTTATTGCTAATCGGAAGTTGATGTATACGCTGTAGAATCACTCAGGTTTATTGGCTGTGGTGTATCTGATTAATCTCTTTCACAACTGAATAGAAAACCTTTGAAAGGTCAAAGCAGCATTGTAAAGGTTGAAACGAGAGTTGTGTTCGAGATGCAAGAGCATTCTACTTGGTTATAGATGTATATAAACAAAGTGTGTCGTGCCAAGGATATTATGCCTTATGTGTTATTAATATTTCATCGGTAAATGCTAAGCTCGTACCAGTATGCTTAATGCACCTCAAATATTTAAGTTTAGGCCCTTGTGAGACATATAGTCTAGAGTGATTGGGTTCTGTAGGCATCTGTGCTGGGGGGGGGGGGGGGGGGGGGGGGGGGAGTCAGAGATTAGGTGAGGTAAATTGAACAGACTATGGTGCTGGTGCTGGTTGCATGATCAAAGTGACAAGCTCCTGGCAGCCTAAAGGAAATCTTAAAGGTGGGGGCAGAGTTGGGGTAATGCTCTGGCACTTAGCACTGAGGATTACTAGTCACAAGTTATGGCCTCTCTCAGAAGTAGCCTGTGAAATCTCCAGATGAGAAAACTCCTCTGAGTTATTTCATAGATACGGGTTAATAACTTTGGGAATATTTTTGTGTTTGTGTGTGTGTGTGTGTGAGTTTTTGTTATTTTCAAAACATATGATACAGAGAAACTTTGTTTTAGCCCCAAAGTAAACTTTGGCTGCACTTTTGCGTTGTCATGACAACCCCTTGAATGCCTTGAAGTTCTTCACGTCAAGCTGATTAAAGATATTACCCAGGCATTGAAAGAGTGAGGTAGTAGGAAGTACAGTGACCCATATTTTTCCCAAATTTCCCCGCCTGGGGATCAATAAAGTGTTATCTTATCTTATATCCTCTCTCACCATAACTCTCAATCTCTCTCTCTCTCTCTCTCTCTCTCTCTCTCTCTCTCTCTCTTTCTTTCTCTCTCTCTCTCTCTTTCTCTTGCTCTCCTGCCTTCTTAAATTCAGGCTCTGAAGAGAGACACAGGCCCCAGCTACCATGCCGCTCTTCGGTAAATCACACAAGAGTCCCACAGACATTGTGAAAACGCTGAAGGACAACCTGTCGATCCTGGTCAAACAGGACAAGAAGACAGAGAAGGTACAGAACAACCCTCTGACATTTCACTGCTATCTCCACAACAACTCTCCCAACATTGCTTTTAACAGCCACTTCCAACCTCTCTTTGCCAGGTGCGGTCGAACCCCGTCATAGCCCTTTTTCTGACAGCGCAGATCACATGCTTTTAGGTTATCCTATATTGAATTTAGAGCATGAGACTGTCTGAAACCACTAGGTTTCCCTCCAGGAGTGCAGCTAAGGACTGCGCACGCTGAACAGAGAACCGTAATACAGTAGTAGATTGTAAGTAGCGTCTCTGGACGGTCCATTGGTGTGTCATGTCTCTAGGGTTTAGTGCTGAGAACCTGAACTGACACAGTGGTGTGACTGTCACTCTCCTGCTTGGCGGGTCATTCATTTACACCAGCGTGTAAAGGCACAGAGAGACACACTCATACTGGTGCTGCAAAAAAAAAAAAAAACACTTTGTGTGTGTGTGTGTGTGTGTGTGTGTGTCACAGCTACAGTAACACACAGTTAACTGCATAGAAGTGAGTGAGTGAGTGTTTGTTTGTTTAATTCAACTTTAAATTGTGTTTTTATGGACTGAGTTTCTTAGAGGTGAGTCTCGTTTATTGGAGATACATGTTGTAAGTCTGTTTTATGTGATTTAGTCCAATTTCACGGTCCTATTAAACTTGAGATATGAAAAAAATGTATGTAGTTTGATAAGTTCATTTTAGTTGCTCAGGAACTGTGGCAAATACATGTAATAGTATTATCACAGTTGTATTGAAAGGTACAAACAGGTCTGTTTTGAGAATAGTAAATGGAACATTTTCTGTTGTTTCAAAATATGTAAAAGGCAGTATGTAAACATGTTTTCTTTGCAGCGCTGTTTTTGATCAATTTTGGTGAAATATGTGTTGTGGTGGACTTTTTGAAAATGAAAGCAAGATGTTGTTTCAAGATTAACAAAACACAAAACTACAGCTTTCATGCAGACAACGCACTCTCCTTAAACAAAACCATCAAAGTAAAAACGCCTTTTGTTCAAAATCATACACCCCCGCCCCCCCCCAAAAATCATATGATAAAGAATCCACCAATTTTTCTTTATTATAAGTGTTTTTATTGACTCGCAGGATTAAACAATATATCCGTTTTGTCTCTCAGGCATCAGAGGAGGTGTCAAAATGTCTGGTTGCCATGAAGGAGATCTTGTACGGGACCAACGATAAGGAGCCTCACACAGAGACAGTGGCCCAACTGGCCCAGGAACTGTACAACAGCGGCCTCCTCATCTCTCTGGTGGAGAATCTGCAGGTCATCGACTTTGAAGTGAGTATCTTATCTCTACCCATTGAAATTCCTTTACACACCTTAAAACACAGGCAAGGACCGATTTCTCCGATCGGTGCCGAGAGCTCGACAAAATGACAGCCTAAGGCTTGCTGCCCAGTGTAGTACACAGCTTTTGAAAATTGAATTGAAATTATGTTTGTCAGCTGAAATTAAAATATCCATGACAACAAAATATTGACTTGGACAAAGGGTCCATTCTACAAGACTGTTACTGTGAGTGCTTAATTTAGTGTTTCAAAAGTGAAAAACTGTGGCAGCTAATGCAGCTATATTTAAGCATCGCACTGTGTTCCACAGCATCGTCATCAGATATCGCAATCTACACAAACTCTCAGGCATTTTTATGCAACCCGTTTAGTGTCGTGGAGACCTCTTCATGACACCAAGTTAAGATAACTGCATTCCTCATAGACTTAGCTTTTGTCATGCTAGTTAGCACGTTGACATGACAGAGTAAATATAACACACAAAGACTGAGGCTTTTCCTGCTTGTTCACAGGGAAAGAAAGATGTGTGTCAGATCTTTAACAACATCCTGAGGAGGCAGATTGGTACAAGGAGCCCCACCGTGGAGTACTTCTGCTCCCATCAAGAAGTTCTCTTTATCCTCCTCAAAGGGTGAGGGAGGTCTGGTCCATTTGCCAGCTTTCTGATTCATTCGGTGGTGACTGGTTTGGACCGGATTCATTTACGTGAACTAAACATGAATAAATGTTGAACTTCATTTTAAATAGATCAGTTTAAAAAAAAAAATGGAAAAGTAACAGCCTAAAACAAGCATTTTGACAGGTTTGTTTTAGTATCTTAATTGCTGCGAACGAACTATCCCGTTGGCTAATATTAGCGCCGTGTAGCCGTGGCTTCGATAAATGACACAGGATGTTTGGTAGCTTTTGCAGTTTCCAGACTGACGTAAAGTTCTAAGGGTGTTACGACCGTTTTCGCTCCCCCTGACAGATATGAGACTCCTCAGGTGGCCCTGAACTGCGGCATCATGTTGCGCGAGTGCATCCGACACGAGCCCCTTGCCAAAATAGTCCTTCATTCCCAGCACTTCCGGGACTTCTTCAATTATGTGGAGATGTCTACGTTCGACATCGCCTCTGACGCATTCGCCACCTTCAAGGTTGGTCTTTAGACGTATCCTTACAGCCGCTGTTTGTTGATCTTATCTTGAAAATGGAAATGCAGTCTGACATTTCCGCTTGGCTCGAATCGAACGGGTAGAGGCTTGGATGCTAATACGAAATCCTCTTGCTTTTCCAGGACCTTCTTACAAGACACAAGGTTCTCGTCGCAGAATATTTAGAACAGAACTATGACGCGGTGAGTTGAACGTTCATAGAAACTTCTGGAACCGGTCAACTACAGGGAATATCAATGTAAAAAAAAACAACAACTTGTCTTTACTGAGAAGCACAAGACAGAGTCAGAAAAGTAACACTGTACTCTCTATGACCATACAACCAAACATTCTCAGAGTGTGATGAACAGAGTACCATTGCAGCAGTTATTTGCTGTGTTTGGCTAAATAGTTTGTTTCTGGGTGTGGTGGGGTTACCACTGACGAGTTGCTATACACAGAGGACTCCTTACCCAGCTCGCACTGCATGCCTTCCCAGAATGCCATTCACTGAATAGCCTCTCACTCATGAGGCCCTCAGGGGAATTCAGAGAGGGTATGATCCAAAAAAAACTCATTTGTTTTGAGGGAAAGGTCTACATTGGTTAGGCATACCGGTAAAAAACATTTTAATTTTATTGGACAAAAAATGTTCGGAAATTTAAGTTAGACAGCACGCACTCTGTGGGTCTGTTTGTCATGACCGAAATATTTTCTTGAAGGTCTTCACAGACTTAGTTGATGTTCAACCTTTTAGATGCGTTGCCTAACAACCAATTCTCTCAAATATTTGAGTTAAACATCTGACTTTATGTCTCAACAGATACTTAATTCCAAACATTCTCAAATTCCTGTTTCTTTGCGTCCACGCAGGTCTTCAGTGACTACGAGAAACTGCTGCACTCTGAGAACTACGTGACAAAGAGACAGTCGTTGAAGGTGCTTGTTCTGTGACATCTCATTACATGGTTAAGAAGGGAGCTGGTATTCGTCAACCTTTACTGGACCTGTCACTGAAATATTCTTCTCCTCTGTGTGTGTGTGTGTGTCTGTGTGTATATGTGTGTGTGTTTGGCAGCTGCTGGGCGAGCTGCTTCTGGACAGACACAACTTCAGCGTAATGACACGGTACATCAGCAAGCCTGAGAACCTGAAACTCATGATGAACCTGCTTAGAGACAAGAGCCCCAACATTCAGTTTGAGGCTTTCCACGTCTTTAAGGTAACGTCTAAAAAGAAAGTCTATAAAATATGCTCCTTTATGATGAGTCTATGTCTGAGTAAAACTACTGACATGGCGTGTTCAAGTGGAACATTCAAACAGATCAACTTAACTTTACTCTTCGAAATGAGAAAATTCCTAACATGCATTTCTGGATAGAGAACTCATTGAGTTATGGCGTTTGTTGTTGTATTTAAGTGACAGAAATCCTAAAGTGCTAACAGTCCTCTTTTGTAGACTTCTGGGTGAGTGGTGTTTAGGATTGTGTGGCATCTCCAGCATTGTTTATTTGGTTTGCTTCTGCAGGTGTTTGTGGCCAATCCAAATAAGACCCAACCAATAGTAGACATCCTCCTTAAGAACCAGACCAAACTCATCGACTTCCTTAGCAACTTCCAGAAGGACCGCACAGACGACGAGCAGTTTAACGACGAGAAGACGTACCTAATCAAACAGATACGGGACCTGAAGAAGCCAGCCTCTTAAAAATACCCCAAATAGATACCAATCACACATCCTCTTCTTTTTACTGAGGAAAACACACACACACACACACACACACACAAATATATTAACAATAATAATTCTATTTAAAATCTTGAAAACATTTGTCTTTTCATAGTTATGAAGCTTGCAACGGATAGTTCTTGATCACAGATGTTCTCAGTTGCTTCTTTCTTTCTTTCTTTCTTGCTTTCTTTCCAATATTTGTTGTTCTCATCTTTTAGTTTTGTGCCACAATAGGACGTTTGAAAAGCCACCAGTTTTTTTGTTTTCCTGGGAAGAACCAAAGGTTAAACTAAACTCTAGTGAAATGGCTGTTTGATGGTCCTTGAGGTAACCACACGCATATTTCATATTTGCCACATCTGAATGAGATCAGGTTTTTTGTTTTTTTTTTCACAATTCCTTCACAATTCCACACTCCGTAACAGTTTTAGCAGCTTCAGATGGAGTGCATTAGTGGAAGAGCTGCTAATGTATATTCTGGAGAGAGAATACAGGTTTGTTGAATGGTAGGAAGGGAGGTTAGTTTCCCCAAGTATTTATAAAGCCTTTTGACTTTTGTCAGTAGAGAAATTTCTACTGTAGTTAGACTAAATCTTACATTCCTTTTCCTTTTGTCTCTATTCCAGGTTTCCTATCTGTTACTTGCTGCTCCTGTGAAAAATGTCAAAGCTTTGAAGCTTCTCCCAACGATTTATATTAAACACTAAAAAAAAAATACCCCTCAATTGTAAAAATCTATTTTTAAATTTCTGAAATGATTTCAAGGAATCAAAACGATCAGTATTTAGATGATTAAATTTTCTAATCTGAAATTGAGGGGCTGTACAGTAAATCTTTTTGGGGTTTCGAGTAATGAGTTTAATTACACATCTTTGTGTTGATAACAGCTCTTTCTCCGTTTTTTTTTGTTGTTTTTTTTTTGTATTAAACAGGGCTGTGTTATTATTTGTTTCATGTGTTTATAGAAAAAGCTGGTTTTATTCATTAAGTGGATACCATTTAGAATATTCTAGAAAGAAATCCACTTTGGCACTTATAGAAGATTCTCCTCCTGTGGCAGCATGGGGAGACCTGGGAGACTCCTTTTAACGGCAGGTGTAACTATTCTGTACTATAGTATTTGTGCAGTACTATAGTATATATTTGTACTATAGCCATGTACTGAGCTTTTGATCATGACTTTGTTACAGCTGAGGTATAGATTAGAAAAGGTAGATTAGACACATTAACAGCTGAGGACACGAACATACAAAAACAGGTGCCTTTTGTTCTAGCGGTTTTTCTTTTGTTTTTATTTTTATTTTTAATCTTTCTGGTCTTTTTTTGTATTTTAAAGATCTTTCTAGGGGGAGCTTAATTTTTCTTTTTTTTTTTTTTTTAAATATGGTCTTAATGAACATATTTGTTGTGATTAAGCAATGAACCTCTTAAACTCGCTATATTTGAGTTATGCTGTTGAAGAAATACTTAATTCCCTTTCTGTTGCTGCAGCTCTTTGATTGAGATTGAGTTGTACGATTGTCTTTAAAATGAACCAGTAGAGTAGAGTTGGATGAGGTAGAGGAATTATGCTGAAGTGGTCAAAGATGCATTATAATCATAACTTTGCCAATATGTGAAGAAGAATAACATTTTATTATACACTGAGCGTTAACTTTTTTTTGTTCCATTCAGTATGGTTTTGTGTGAAATCTGGATTTTGATCAAGCCAATATATAATGGAAGTGGTTGGGGGGGGGGGGGGGGGGAGGCTCAGACAGGAGTATAAAGTGAAGCGGATTCTATGAGAATCCGCATCTATACATCAATCACCGAAACTGTTGCCAAATCTGAATTCTCATTACTGAAAAAAAGAACAAAATTGATTTTTGTTTTGGATTATAAGAAATGGAGATTAAGCATTTCCTACCTTGCTCTTTTGTTGAAGTTATTCATTGATATTTCACATATCTTACAGGTTTTTTTGTTTGTTTGTTTGTTTGTTTTTTAATTGCACGGTGTAGTATGAATGATTAACAATAACATAACCCTGAAACAGAGTTGGTTGTCAAATATTAAATCTAAACTCATGCATCTGAGCCAAAATGACATACATATGAAACTGTTTTCATCTTTTACCGAATAAGCATATTTGAGGTAAAAAAAATAAAATAAATAAAAACCAAAACAAAACAAAAGAAATGCCTCAAACCAATTTGCTCAGATATTTTCCATGTCTACTGTGGAATTTGATTTTAAAGACCACACATGGCATTTTTCTCACTTAAAAGCTAGTGTACCACATCACCAATAAAACGAATTAAAGCATTAACAGGAATTTCTCCTTTATCTGACTCCTTCATCTGTCTGCATGGATTTATGAGGTGAATGATTGGACCTGTGGTAAACTTTACTGACACAATTCCTTCAGACACAAACACAGCAAACGCAACAGCGTTAATCTTACAATAATACAACTACAACATTTTTTTTTATGGTGCCGTTTATTTTAAAATATACAGCTAACATTTCAAACAGGACACAATGCAGCATCTTAAAGTTAAAACTAATAACCAAATATAATTTTAAAATCTAAGAGTATATAAAACTTGTTTAACATTTACATTTGAACATGAAACAGTGTTAAACTTTTGTCAGTCATATCCAGAGTGCATAAGCACAGCGAAATATGCTGAAACAAAACTTTTTTCCCTCCATTTTTTAAAATTTGAAATGATATTTCCAGTATCGTATCTGTGCACATGATATAGTGGCACTCGGTTTCTCTCTTCTTAGGATCGCAGCCTTTTGGTGTTGTGCAATTCGGATTCTTCAGACCTTCTGTGTTTCACTCCCCCATCTGCAATGGTCAGGAACAGAGTACAGAACAGTCATTTCCAACATTAAATGTAAAGTTAAAACCTATTTTCCCTTTTTTTTTAAACCTCGTTTATTTCCTTTTGTCAAGTGCAATCATATAATACAATCAGAGTTACAACACAAGACATGAATGTCTTAGGGAGCAGTCCATGGATTTCAGGCATCCTCTCAATGTCCATACATAGTTCACCATTCTCCAAAAACAGGAATAAATAGTGACATTCGTCCACGAGCACAGCAAAAATGAATAAATATACGTTATAAAAGAAAAAAAAACATGTAGCGTTCACATTTAAATGAGGAGAAAAGAAATCCATAGGAATTGTTTCACTATCTCTTAGATCACATCAGTAGAAGAAATACGAAATAACTGGGGACCATTTAGTCAAGAATACGTCTGTTTTTAATCGTAACCTTGCGGTTATATTTTCCATGTAGTAAATATCCTTAACCTTCTCCCTCCACTGTGTTACCATGGAGGGCTGTGGCCTCAGGCAGGAGACTGTAATTAACTTCTTAGCAATTAGAAAAAGGACTCTCAGTAGTAATGTCTGACTTTGTTGTCTTTGACATCTTCTGGTAATATTCCTAATAAAAAGTAAGATGGTTCTAAGGGCAGTTCTATATTTAAATGTTTTTCATTTCATTTTGTATGTTTTGCCAATATTCTGATCATTTTGGACAGTCCCAAAATATGAGTGTGTTGTCCCCTACCAGGCCACAGCCCCTCCAGCACTAATCCAAGGAGCCACCAGATTTTGATGTGAAAAACCTCATCTTAACTGTCCGTTCGAGTTCCTTCCACATGGAGCTATTTGTTATTTTATGTCCCTCTCTGCATGATAACTCCTGGTTTTAATCTGAAATTACAGTGTTCATCTCCAATTCCCATTTTTCCTTGATGTCCAAACTGTTATCCATTAGTTCCTCTTCTAATATCTCATATATATGTTATATAATCTTCTTTTTAAGTGTCCCTTTGATTGTTAAAAAATGTTCTTTATGAGACGGTGAATTACATAGTTTGTCCCATTCTTTGTGTTTCTGTTAGTAATGTCTCAGCTGTAGGTATCTTAAAAAAAATCCTGGGCTGTAAGGTTGTGTTTATGCTGAAGCTGTTTAAAGGACGTCGGGTTTCCTCCTTCAAATAACTGACCCAACATGATTAAACCTTTTTCTTCCCGGTGTTTTGAACCCTGCTTCTAATTTGGGTGGAAGAAAGTCAAAAAACTTCTTTCTCACATTTGACTATACTTTTACAGTGGCTTTTACCTACTGACTGAAAACTTTATCTACTCTCCAGGTATCTTGATCCATAAATGGGACTGTGTCTAAGGGCACATTTGGGCAATCACTCTGTTCCTGATCTGTAAGGGTAGAGATTGGAAGATAAAGAGCAGCCTTGGCAATATGTTCATTCACATTGTTTCCACTCGCCCTATTAGGGATAAGGGGAGGACTTCCCATCTTGTGAGGTCAGTTTTTATTTCAGCCATCAGTTTCCCATAGTTGGCCTCGAACAACTGTGATGTGTCAGAAGTTATAATGATTCCTAGGTATCTGAACCTAGTTAGACCAGTGGAGTTTGAATCCTCCTGCTAGTTGTGCAGGCCAGTGCCCCGCCAACATCATTGCCTCAGACTATGATTGGTTAATTTTATAACCTGAAAGTTCTCTGTATTCTTTTAAATTTCTAATCAATGCCAGAAAAGAGGAAACTGGGTCACTGATATACAGTACATCAATACGTCGTCTGCATAGAGGAGTCTGCATAGAGATTTTGTGTTCCGTTTGACCTTCATCTTTTATACCCTTAATACTATGATTTTGTCTTATTAATGCTGCTGGAGGTTCAATATTTATAGCAAAGAGCAAGGGACTGAGACAATCTCCCTGTCGGACCGCCCTCTCAAGGTAAAAAAAAATCCAAACAGCATCCGTTCACTCTAACACGTGACTTTTTGATTTGTATATATAACCCTTACCCAGTCCACAAAAATCGGGTGGAATCCCATAGCAGCCGGTCTTCTACACAAAAATTGTCAGTTCATGGTATCGGATGCTTTCTGTGCATCAAAACTGATTAGCATAGAGTTTTGCATATTTTTCTTGACACAGGTTATAACATTTTGCGTTCTCCTTATATTATTAGTTCCTTGTCTGCTGGGGGTAAAGCCTGTCTGATCCGGATTCATCAATTTTGCTATCATTTTTTGCATTCTCTTTGCCTGAATATTGTTCAGTAATGTTTGGTCGTAACATAGCAGACTAATGGGTCTACACCCCTCACAGAATGTTGGGTCTTTACCGTATTTATGGATCACTGATATAACGGCCTCTGACCATGTAATTGGCGGGTCACCTTTGGCGAGGGCATAACTAAAAACTTTAGTTAATATTGGTATTAAATAATCTATGAAGCATTTATAAAACTCTCCAGGGAGACCGTCCACCCGTGGAGATTTGTTGTTTTTTCGTTTTGTCATGGCTTCCTGTATTTCAGCTTCTGTAACATCTGATGTCATTTGCAATGCTTTATCCTCTGACAGTGAGGGTAAATGTAGACTGGCAACAAAAGCCTCAGATTTGTCATGTGTTGTTTTTGATTTAGGTTCTTTGGACAGATTTTGATAGAACGGCGCAAAGGCATCTGCTATTTCCTTTGGATGAGATACTATTGTTTTGGTATGGGACGGACAATCTTAGGAACCGCACGACTAGCCTGGGCTTTGCGGAGCTGAAAAGCTAACAAGTGACTGGCTCTGTACCTCATCTCATAGTATCTCTGTTTGGAAAATCTTAAGGCTCCTTCCGCTTTATATGTGAAGAGCTTATCCGAGGCCTTACTAATTTCTTTTAGTTCTAGCAGATGTTATGTGCTCCTGTAGTTTCATGTTCTATTTGCTTTATTTTATTTTCTAGCTTCATCTGTTCTTCCAGTCGTATTTTCTTTAGTCTTGATGCAATCTGGATCATTTTCCCCCTTATGACTGTTTTAGATCCCTCCCACAGGATTGATGGTCTTACCTCTCCATTATCATTTGTCTCAAAGTATTCTTTTAAGTTTTGTTTTAAATCTTGCACCACTACTCTGTTGGTCAGTAGCAAGATATTTAGTCTCCAGTATTAGAAGAAATTTTATTTACCTAAATCTGTATTTAACATAACAGGAGCATGGTCACTCAGCGTTATTGGTTCCATATGGCAATCTATTACTTAACACATATACTGTTGGGAGAGACAGAAGAAGTCAATCCTGGAATAACTATTATGAACATTGGAGAAAACAATGAAGTCTTCCCCTTTAGGGTTTTCAGATCTCAATGGGTCAACAAGTCCTACTTCTGAAATCATATCATTAAGTTTTTGTTTTTTTTTTTAGTTTGGGGTCCTCCCTCTGGTGGTGTTCTATCTAATCTTCCATCTTGTACAGCACTAAAGTCTCCCCCGACTACTATCATGCCCTTGGCATTATCAGCAATGATATTTCCAATTTCCTTGAAGAAATTCTGACTATATTCATTTGGGGCATACAAGTTCAAGATAGACACCTCCTCCTCTCCTATTGTGCCTACTACCATGACAAACCTCCCAAATTTATCCTGAATGACTAGGCCAGTGTCCTGTTAAATAAGATTGCTAACCCCCCCCCCCTTTGTTTTTTTTTTAACCAGATGAAGCACTATATACTTGGTTACCCATTCCCTTCTTAATCTTTTATGTTCTCCTTTTGATAGGTGACTTTCCTGTAATAAAGCAACTGAACATTGCAGTTTCTTTAGCTGAATATTTTTTTCTTTCAATAGGATGATTCAATCCATGGACATTATAGGTGGCTATGATCAAATTGTTCATGTATGTATGGTAAACGTGTTAATACTGTCCTTCAATCTTGTTCTCAACCCAAACCTCAATTTCAACGCAATGCACCTGTAAAGTATCTGAGACACAATATATAATTGCATATCTGTTAGAATCAAAGAATTAAGCATCAAATGGGATGGAAAAAAAGAACTTATACAAAGAGGAAATGAGAGGTGACTTCCAAACACCCAACTGATTGAACGAACATCCTACTAACCAGTTTCTATAAAAGACAGCGAGTTGTGACAATAATCTCTCCAGGGAGACAAACACAGTGCTAAGGCAACTATCTGACAGCAAAGATTAGAGTTGTTTGATTAGAGGTGTTGCTGTGATTAGAGTTGCTTGTATGCTACAGTGAAATAAGATAAAATTAAGTTAAGTTGGTCATAGGGCGAAAGGCAGGGAGACACCCTGGACAGGTCGCCAGTCCATTGCAGGGCAGACACACACAATCAAACCTAAGGGCAATTTAGTGTTTCCAATTCACCTAACCTGCATGTCTTTGGACTGTGGGAGGAAACCCAAGCAGACACGGGGAGAACATGCAAACACCACACAGAAAGGACCCTGGCCGCCCAGCCAGGAATCAAACCCAAGACCTTCTCGCTGTGAGGCGACAGCGCTACCCACTGCACCACCGTGCCACCTGAAATGAACTCCTTTACAATAAAAACACAGCAAGGAAACATAAGCCTGGTTTATAACCACTGCTATGTAACAGTTTCTTGTCAGTCTACTTACATCTCAAAGTTGTTCGCTATTCATTTTTCACTTTGAACGAAAATCTACAAGTCCGCGTTCGTCATCATCGATAGGCCTGCTCTATTTGATGGCGATGCCGTGACCAAGGGATTGCGCAAAAGTATCAGTTCAGGCTCCGTTTAGTCACTGGCACCGTTTTACAAGTATCGTTTTAGCACCAGTATCGGAAAAAACTCAAACAATACCCAACCCTATATCGTGTCTGGAGAGACCTCATGTGTTCTGTAAACACTGCTGCCATGTTCTCTTCAGCGGCTGTTTTGCCTGTGTGTGAAGACGTGTCTGTTTGGTCTCATTTATCTTCTTTTTTTGGTCACTTTGCCTTTCTTGTCTACATCTTTTTTTTTTTAGAGTGGACATCGCAGTTTTCATTTTAAATCATTTGTATTAGTTATTTAGAATTAAAACATGATTTGGCTAGTTATTTGAGGGTTTCTTCCTGCAGTAGGAGAGTTAAGTTGCCACTCCTATCACTGGAAGTCCCCACTCTTTTCCTTTTAGAAAGAAGTAGTTCTTACTTGTTCTGAGTCCTCCTTTTTCAGAGCCGATAACTGTTTTTTTCTGCCACTGGAAAAAAATTATAGATTGAAGCCCCTTGTTAGCAAAACATACACAAGCAATATACCAGTAATCTGCACTAAATCAGAAGTGAGCACTTTTACACATACGGTGGGTAAAAAGGTGTCTTGTACTAGACTACAGGAAAAAATCATATATATATATATATATATATATATATATATATATATATATATGATTTATCCAAATTACATAGGAAAGCCTTACAATGAATTTGCGTACGCCGTGAAGTTTGCTGAATTTGAGGTAGGAAATGTCATGTTTTCTTTTGCCGCTGTCAAGGTCAGAGGTGTAAATCTGTTTGATCCCAGCACCATGGATGAGGGGCACACACTCATCACATGGACATTTACTGACAAAGAGCATAGTGTTTTCCTCCTCTTTTATCTCTGCACTCCTGAATTATGCAGAGGAGAAAAAATAAATAAATGAATAAAACAATGGTCACGTTCCATTCAACCGATGTCCGTGACCAGCATCCAATGAATCATCTCCAAAACAAAAAGGTTTTGTCCAAAAGGCATTTAAGACACCCTTAACAAGACAACTGGTGCTCTTTGATTTTTCTTACATTAGGCTAAATAACACAGCATCCATTTAAAAGTAGCATGAAAATACAATCAATGTTCAAAGCCTTCCTGATCTAACATTCCTCTACCAACCTGAAAGTGAGGGCGTTTTGCTCAGCATGAATGATGTATCGGTATTTGTTGTGGAGGCCTTTCTGCCTCTTTTGTGTCTGTGGATACTCTGCATACGCAGAGCCGCCGGGGTAAGCATTATATCCACATCCCACAAGGTACATCGGCCCAGTTCCATCACAGGGGCTCTGAGAGAGAAGACATCTTTCAAATATTCACAATTTACACTTATCGGATACACATAACACAGACCGCACAAAACACATACCTACTAATTTCAGAGTTGGTTTTCGATTACGTATAAACCGTGACAAGTGATACACTAAATGTTACTTAAATGGACCAATAACGTATGTTATTGTGAGCTATTGTTTAAGAAAATCCTTCTGAGCACCTCCCAGCTGTAAGCTTTTTCAGTGGTAATTAAAAGGTATTATTGTCTAAGTGTAATTACAATACAATGGTAATTACAATGTTTTACTTGACTAGTTTTACAAGAGAAAACTACTATAAAGTTTGATTGAGTTCTTAATCTATGTTATCTCAGAATGACTGATCAAACAACTAATATAAATAATAGATTTGTCTCAGTATTTTTAAGCTGAACTTACGTGTTTTCCCTCCGCCCAAATCACAGCTCCAACTCCCACTTTATGATCCTCTATAGCAAAACAACAGAGAGGGAACAAAGAACATCAGTCTTCTCAGCAGTTCTTTCATCTGCAGTTTCATGGCATGTAATTCAACTAACTACTTGTAATTTTAAACTCACACACAGCTGGTAGTTATTTGTACACCAGAGGGACAACTAACATGAGGAATGTTGTCAAATACAGAGAGAATGTCTTTCAGGAACTGCTGTTAATTTGTCTGAAACAGAGGTTTAGCGGAACACAAACAATAAACTATGGACTTGACAAAGATATCACTTAGAAGAATTTGCAGTGGTATATTGTAGAGTAAATGTAGATATATTTCATTGAGAAGAAAGCAATTAAATCAAGGTTATATAATTCAAAATGCCAAGGGCAGTGAACAGTTCTATAATCACTGGGCATAAAACGTACCTGTTCTGTACGACAGTAGCCTGGCTTGTATGACACAGTGTCGTATGACATCTTGGGACAAAGTCTGTGAATTGGGAGACAAGGTTTCTCCATCATAGAACCCATATTCCTCCTGGAGAACCTGAACACTGGCAGCCACAAGGGACAGAACCTTAATCAGGTCTGACATGAGCTGTCTTAGGTTTCGGAAATATGGCTCTATGAAGAAGTTCTCCAAGCCCATTTTAGTGAAAAGTATCCTGTGTTGGTTTTCATCAGAGATGAGGAAGATCCTGGAAAAATGTTTAAGATTCTTCAGGTATTGCTCCCTGAAAAGACCGTTGATATCTGGTCCGTCGTTTGATATTTTCTCCATAAAGTCACAGTTCTGGGAGGTCTCCTCCACAAACTGGAGCATACTGTCGGCCAGTGGCTGCAGGAGGACACGGATGTGCGTCTGACTGTTGCACCTGAGCTTCTCAGAAGCTGCGGCATCCTGCAGGGCTTCCCCTTGACTGGAGCCCATTGCACCTTCGCCTTCCTCCAACAAACTTATTTCTGTATCACCAGGCCAATACAATATCTGACTCACACCAGCTGAAAGAGAAAGAGATAGAAACTTACTATAATGGCTGAAAGACTCTTCATCGTGTATTAAAGCGACAGCAGAATAAAAAAAAGAAAGTACCACGCTGATCATATTGCAACTACAATTTGGAATTACAAGGTACTAGCAAGTTTGAGTGCAACTGATGCAGCTGGATCTTGGGGTAATCTCCAATGATTAGCTGAGCTTAAGGAAATGCAGTCGTGAGGTTTAATTGTCACTGATTATGGTAAAAGTAACATCTGGACAGGCAGTGGTCCTCACCATTAATGAGCATTTTGAGGCATGTGGAGCAGGGTTTCCTAGAGAAGTACATATCACAGCCTTTCAGCCTTGGCCCATGTTTAATAACCGCTATCTGACCCGCATGGAGATCTGACCCAGAGCAGTGCAGACCCAGCACTCTGCGTTCATGGACCACTACCAGTCCCGTGTCTTGACTCTGAAGAGAAGAGAACAGATAGATCATTTACAGAGAAGGAAATATATTCCATAGATTCCATACAATCAGATCAAATCATCCAATCTTCAGAATATAGCTGAGGCAAATATACTCACAGATTCACTGGACTTCTTCTGCTGTGATTCCCTCCTGGGGAACAGTTCCATCCATAGACTAAGAAGTGTGAAGAGGTTGACTTTTGACAGCCTAGGTCCATGACCTAAGGTTAACAGAAAGGTTAACACGAGCCGGTGGAACTGGACCAACAGGAAAATCAAGTAAAATATTCTGTAGAACATATTCACATTTAAGTTTGAACCGGTACCCTGAAGATCATGTAGCCGAATAAGAATAGTATCAAGGGGCAAGTACGATGGGCTTTCTAATTGTCCAAAACATGAAGTATGGTCTCTATAGGCTACCGTAGTCTCGAGAAACTGCGGATGTTCGGAATATATGACAGGGTTTGTAGTAGATGAAACAGTGACGTTGCCCAAGAACGTCTTCCTCACAGTGAGTGAAACTCATATTTGTTGCAGTAGAAAATTATTATACTCTCAAACTTCTGTAGGTACACAACATAGCCCATCAATCATGTTTACCACTGTATAACTGACGGCTCTCAAAGAGCACGGCTTTGACCGCATCTGCAATCCGGATCTAACCTTGTACTTGTACGGTGCTCGTTTGCGTGCTTGTCTCCGTCATATTGCAGGCGGCTTCGCCGTTACAGATATCACGGAGTTCGTCGACCTCCTGTTTCGGCTGTTCATCTGTTTTATCAGATGTTTCCATTCGATCGTAATGTAGACCGTGGTCATTCAAATTTGTCTTGGATCAGCTCTGTCTCCCTCCTTGTCATACTCTTCCTATTTAGTTTAACGTCAATCCATAGGCGGAGCCAGCACCGAAAGCCATGGTTGCCAGATACGGAATAAAAATTCCCCTGTCCGATGCTTTAATTATAGCTCAGTGCCTTTTTTTCCAAGGTGATTGACAAGATTTCCTGAACATGAGCTTACCATATGTAATTTAATACACTTCTAATGTTTTATTAACTTTAGGGAGTGGACGAAGCGGTGTATTATTACGCTGTAAATTTTATGTCTGAGGAAACTGTTTTGAGTAAAAAGTTTTGCGGGAAAAAATTACATATAGTGTCTGTATGTGTGTGTGCGTGCAAAAGTAATGAAGCCCCCCAGAGTTTTGAATTATCTTCAATATATAATATATATTGTGCTATTGCAGTTTTTGAGCGTGTTGTGTGTGTGAGTGTGTGATTCATGTTCTATAACCTAGAAGAAACAACATGGCACATTTCATGCTTATATTATTTTTTATGTAAATTACATCTAATTAAAGGACATTGCAAAATCTACACAGTCTTTAAATTTGCAAAGAACAAAATTACACTGTGGCTCAATATACAAGCTCCAGCTGAATCACTGAAAATACACTTGCATATATCCAAAAATATATATATATATATATGTATAGAAATGTAACAGAACACAATGCAAAAGGCATAGTAATTACTTTTGATGTGCAAACATCCTGCATGGATGCCTGTCATGATAGCGCCCCTGTAACTAAAGGGAAACTATCAGAGAGCTCTGTAAGCGCCTGTTGAATAAACAGCCCTAAAGCAACAGAGCTGCAAATGTTCAAACCAATACATATGTCTGTAGTAGCAGGCAAGATAAGTGGAGAAAAAAAAAAAAACTTCAATGGAATACGCTGTCAAATTCACAGCTCAAAATGGCAAACAGGAAAGAAAACACAGTGGTTCTTATCCCAAGTGGTAACAAATATAAACAGTGGACCATCCACTATGTTAATCTGGGGGGGAAAAAAAAGAACAGAAAAATGCCCTTAAGACGAATGTCAAATTCAGTTTTGACTTCAGTTTTGGTCATTCATACACCTCTCTGAAAACACACTGTGCCTACACAGAGAACACAAACACAGTCTTTTGCTGATTCTTACTGTGTTGGTAGTATTTTGCACTCCATGCAAGACAACAGGCACAACCATGAAGGAAGTGCGGCAACATTAAGTTATCAAAATGTAATAAAATGTAATCTTTACGATGCACTGCATCACACCCAAAAAGCTATTTTAATAGTGAGCCAGACTTTCTCCCTCATGTAACCAGAGGCAAAAGAATTTGCTGAGGAAGGGAAATTGTGATGTCCATTAAACCCACAATCACCCCATCACTTGATTGCATGCACAGATCCAAAAGGGGAAAAGCCTCACCCAAAACACAAATACCAATGTTATACCACAGTCTGTTAAATAAGACCAGTAACATTTGCCCATCAGGTTTAAACATGATGTGTGTGGAAGGACCTGCTCCACTCTTCACGCTGCCCCCAGGCTGTGTGGAGGACTATGTGCAGTAACAGATGGGTTCCTTGGCTAATCCGGTTGAGGGAACTTTGGCTAAGGCCTTGAGCTGGCGGTTTAGTTCTTGAAGGCTCCGCAGCGGCTGGCCCTGCATATGAATTCCTTGAGCATGTTTCCGTCGATCTGCCAGAAAGCCGTCGTCTGAGTCACCTCGGTCAGGTGGTTAACGCAGAACTTAAAACAGAACTCCTCCAAGTCCTACAGACCAAAGAAGCAATCGTTATCACCGTTCAATTTCAATACACCTTTTGTAGCAGTATAATGATGGCCCACACATTTTAATTTTTGTTCTCTGAAAAGAAAAGTCTCCCTAAATATGGTAGTCAAATTAAGACAACATATTCATACTCAAACAGTAGCAGATTAGAGGAGGCCATGTACATATTTATTATTATTATCATTATTAGTATTATTATTATTAATCTTAAAATGAATCATCTTATTTTTAATCTCATAATGAATTTACAGCAACTGTCATTAAATCCAAGGATAGAGTCTGAACTGGTCATAGTAACCCTTAAATAGCTTTAGTGATTTTAAGATTAGCCCTGGATGTTTGCTTTCTAGAATTTGAGGAGTGTAGACTGTAGACTGCGTGACAAATACACTAACCTCTGCGTCATATCGAACTGCAGCAGACAGCAGAGAGAAGGCATTCTCCACAGTGATGCCTCTCTTAATGATATGTTGGCAGAGTCGCTTCAGCCGGTTTTCACAGTACGATGTTGCCAGATCCAGAAGTCCTGAAAGCAATGAATCGTTATTTATATATATTATATATATATATATATGTGTGTGTGTGTATGTGCATATGTGTGTGTGTGTGTGTGTGTATGTATATGTATATAGGTTAGGTCTTCTTGGCTTGATATCTTAAGCTCTGCTGTTGGCTTAGAAAATCTGAATCACATCCATATTTCATATCAGAATATGTAGCACTGTGTTTGTTTACAAAGCGAAATGCTTATTACTTTTCTCACTTCCAAACAAGACATGAACTGATTAAAAAAAAAAAAAAAACTGTCAAGGAGCTAAAACATGAGGTGAGATCTTTACGTTATGTTATGAGTGAGTCAGTGAACTCACCGATGGCGTCCTCCGGAGGCAGGTCTACGTTATCCGTGTAAAGGAACTCGAGGAAAGAGCGGTAGACTGGGTAGGAGAACTGGTCGATTTCAATCACCTCTTTCATATCTTCATTCCAGTGAGACTGGAACATGGACCTGAAGTGTTCACACCTGTGTGGAAACAGTGACTCAGCAATGGAAGAAAGAAAACCCCATACCAGCACAGCTGCCCAAACAGATCACACGGTTGAGACCCTTTAAACTGGTACTACAGACTGGTTCCTGACAGATCTCGGGTTTGTTACATCTCACTTAAACTGGCTCCTGACTTACTGCTGATTAATAGAAGTGTGAACTATTGTGACCTTGTGCTAAGTGTTGTAATGAGGAGTTACCTGATTTTCAGAATCGCTTTGTGGACGTGGATGTATTTCCCATCCACGCTAAACTTAAGGTCTGAAGTTTCGGGGTTGTCAAATTCTTTTTTCAAAGACTGGGCCACAGTCAAGAAGTCGTCATGGTCTAGGACCAAAAATGAAAAGATGAAAAAAGAAAAAAAAATAGAAAGGGGAAAAAAAAAAAAGACTGAGTGTAGTCCAAGTACAGATAGAGATCGTAGGGCTACGGTTATACATATTACATAACCAGAAATCCTGCAATGCAGTAGCAATGCTACATGCATAATTATAGAAAAATACTTCAAATAACCACACTCACACATTTAAAAAAAAAAAAAAAAAATCACATTACAAAAGGTTTGTCAAACTAATACTAGAAACTTATGATTAAGTGAATGGGCAAAGTCCTGTGTCCACTCATATTGACACAGCTAGACACACACGCACCGGTAGAGAGCAGACGCCACATGACCGAGGGCGTGGCGAAGCAGGCGAAGACGTCGTCGGTGCAGGCGAAGTGCGTGAGGTGCGGCAGGACGATGGACTGGCCTCGACACTGCCCCCACATGTACACCTGACCGCTCTGGGTTTTAGCCGCAGACGTGTGCGTGGAGTGGCAGGCTGCGACCTCCACGATCCTGGCGGAGGGAGCGGGGGGGGGGGGGGTGGGGGTGGGGGGGGGGGGGGGACAGGACGTAAGCGCCCGGGGTGTAATTCCGTGCAACCAGAGGGCAGCAACGTGCCGCAAAAAAAGGCCGCCGTCAAACCGGAGCTTAAAGTATTTCTGACGGCTTAGCAGGAGTCAAACCGGCCCTTCGACTGCTGGTAACGTCTTAGCACAGTTCAGCGTGCGCTGCATTTGAAATACCGCTGACAGAATCAGCGTGTAGTTATTTACTAGAATATTGTATCAGATGACACACATGGGTTATGTTGGAGCGAGAGTGATGACCTTATGTCACCACGTCTTTATTGGACCGCGACAGCAGTCATACGGCCAAAGCTTTGTATTATCCGCTATAAATATATTAAACAGATACCAAATATTTTCCTTAGAACCTTGATAAAAATATACTGAAGAACAAAAGTGGGTTCGAAAAAACATATCGGAGACTTTTGTCACTAAATTTCTGTTTCTAAACAGTAAAACGTTAGACACGGTGACACTGAAGTATGTCCAGAATGCTTTTACACAATTGGCCCAAAGTCACTCAGCTTTACAGTCGCATGACCCTCAAAACAGGAAAGCTGACTAACAGGAAACTCCCACAGGCTAACAGGAAGCATGGCTGAGAATCAACAATCCAGACTGACTTGGGCTTTCGAGCTGGCCATGACCCCATTTTATACCACACGCTGTTGTTTTGTTTTCTGGGTTGTAACCTTTAAAGAGATTCCACAAAAGAGCTGCACTGAAAATACTGATGTCCACAAAAAAAAAAAAAAAATGTACGATTACGACGACCCTCCAGGCATTGTTGGTACAGTTAAGCTACACGCAATCATGTAAAATAAATCACACGGCAAAATACTTTCACTGAGTCAATAAGCTGAATCAAACAGATGCAAACTTTCAACAGCAGAGCTTTCAATTGTTAAATAAAAGAAGTCGAACGACGTAGCATATATGTAACATTTAGCGTTTAATAAAATTTATCATATGACATTAAGACCTGTGACTCTTAATTCTGGTACTGCTTTGAATAACCCCTAAATTAATTATTACATAATTACTAATTATTATATATAAGAATTATGCCCCCCCCCCCAACAGCTGCTGTCTCACCTCTCCTTCTCTGCCAGAATGGGAACAGGACTGAGCTGATTAATTTTGTTGCCTGTGCCCAGTTGGCCATAAGTGTTAGAACCCCAGGCATACAACAAACCCTCATCTGTCAAGGCAAGGGAGTGTGCGTAGCCACAAGCAATCTGGAGAGAGAGAGAGAGAGAGAGAGAGAGAGAGGAAGATCAACAAACATTAGACAACAGCCCTAAAGCCTGGGCCGTAGGAAGTGACACACTTAAGGGGGGAAAAAAAAAAGCTGCGACGCTAACGCTAGCCTACCATTGTTCTCTGAGAATGTTCCTAATACGGTTATTTTCAGCTTTACAGAGCAAATAAACAAGCCCTCTATCACGAGTGTCTTTGTTTTTTTTTTCCCTGTCTCATCTGTGTTCTCTCTCATGTAACTGTCATGGTGAGTGTCAACATAAAGCACATGTAAGACAAGTGAAGCATTTCCATACTATTCAGACATATTATGAAGCATGTCAGATGGAGATGTGTTCAGTCTCACCTGCAGTACACACAGACCCTGTAGTCCGGCCAGACGACAGGGGGTCAACTGGTTCCCATTGTTACCCAGACCCAACTGGCCGTTTCCATTATAACCCCATCCATACACCTGTAAACACACACACACACAGTGAGGGACAGCTGTAAACACCTTAACGTAAGACAAAAAGAGAGAAATGTTCACATTAATGAAATACTTTGTGTCGGGAACCACTGAAAGCTTTAAATAGCTGAATCTGGACTGCTGTCCCAATGGCAAAAGTAATGTGTTATTTTCTGGTGGGAGACAGATTACAAAGCATTGCAAGGGAACATATTTCTTCACAGCTGTCAGCCCAGATGCAGTATAATGCATCTCCCAACAGGTCTGACTAAAATGGAAGTCTCTCAGCAGACCGTCTGCATCTAGTTTTAGTCAACGTAAAGCTTTCACCGAAGACCAAAAGCTGCCTATGGCCTTGTCTGCGATGGTATAAACTACTCATGTGAAAAAGTTCTAGAGCCTTCTACCACCACACAGGCAGTGGAGCTCTGGGTAATGATGTGAGGCAGTCGCTGTGCTCCTTACCTCGCCATTGTCCACCACAGCCATGGAGGAGGTCTGGCCACAGGCAATGTTCACCACTACCTTATTCTGCAGACAGCTGGATACTTTACGCGGAGTCGGCTGATTGGCGGTAGACCCAGAACCCACCTGTCCGCAGTTATTGTAACCCCAGGCAAACACCTGAGATTGGAAAAAAAAAAAAAAAAAAAAAACACACACACACACACACACACATCATAAAATAACAAATATGGGGAGAATTTGCCCTAATAATGAAAATTCGTCGTTTGATGAGCAAAGCATCTATCTTTACATGAGATCTAAGTCTATTCAGTTGCCAAAACACAGCGAAAGGTTATATACGCAAAACACTGGTATTATCATGTGAAAACAAACACCGTTAAGTGAGATACACTGATACACTGAGGTACACAGTTTTGTACCACATATTGTTGCATGACGATTTTTTTTTTTTTTGATGTGGCGAGAACAATACCTTGAGGCTTAGTGCTACTAGTCACATGCTCCTTATTACAGAGCTAAGCAGCTCATTCATCTGGTGAAGGGATTGGGGTGTGTGTGTGTGTGTGTGTGTGTGTGTTGGGGGAGGCACTTTGAGCTGCAACCCAACCAAGGCTATTTAATACGCACGTAAGCGATATATCTCCACAGGCTTTCACGGCTTTCACAGAACCATGTAAAAGGAGAAGGCTAATCTAGGGACAAGGGAAAAGAACAAGTGGGACAGGGAAAGGGTTCGCGCCGAGATTGCAAAACTAATCTTTTAAATGTTAGTGAATGAGGCCCTACCAAAGAGTGTTTAGGCAATCCCTCTTCAGTCTTAAAACTAACACAGGGCCTCTTCCGCTACCATTTTGATTAATACCAGCACTTTACGTTAGTCTGTGTCCCGACCTGAACCTTTCAAGTAAAAGCCACTTCGAGTATTCGCAACGGAAACGTACAATTACATGGAAACGAGGAATTCGGGGCTTTTTTTTTTTTTTTAAACCATTACTTGGAAACAGTTACAAGGACTGAAGCTGCCTTTTGGGGGGGGGGGGGGGGGGGGCGGTTATATTAATGTGATTAAGGCTGAGTGAAGCTGAGCTGAGTGCTGTGTGAGATGACTTGAGGTTTGACATTGAACGGGCCATACCTCTCCGTCATGTGTAAGTGCCACCGAGTGGTGTGAGCCGCAGGCTACCGCTGTTATCCTCTTGCTCTGTAGGTTTGTGGCCACCAGGACCGGTGACACGCCCTGATTGGTCGCCCCGTTGCCCAGCTGACTGTATCCATTGTGTCCCCATGCATACAACTCTCCCTCTGTCAAACAGTTATAATAGTAATAGTTATATTACTATTATAATGGTTATAACAGTAATAGTTATAATAGCAGTAATATTTAAAAGGTCTATGGTACTTGATGTGTAAAAGGAGAAGGAGCTCTTTGAGTATTGGTCTTACAGAGACAGAGCACACAAGCATAAAGGTGTGACACAAATACTGAGAGATGATGATGATGATGATGATCACAGTGATGAAGCTGAATTTTTTTTACCCTCTGTAGCAAGAAGAACATGGGGTCCGCTGCCATAGCTGAGACTAACCACCTTCTTCCCGGTCAGACAGTCCAGTTTTTTGGGGACTATGGTGCTTTGGCTGTCCCCTGTTCCCAAGCAATTACTGCAGTTCAGTCCAAACACGAAGACCTGCGGTTATTCAGATGAGACCAGTCATTTTAAGAACTCAGTCAAGATGAGGACAAAACGGTGGAGCGTCTGTATAATACAATCAAATGGGTTACATTAATGCCTAAACAGGCATGCAGCTACTAAATCTTCACATGTGAACACATGCAAATATGTACTTTTTACATGCAAATATCCTCGGAGTGAACAGGAGAGGAAGCCGGAGCGTTCACCTCATCGTCGTGAGTGATGTAGATGGCTTCATTGGCGGAGGTGCCGAAGACACAGGCCTGACGAATGGAGGCGATCTCCTGTGCCCCCATAAGGCTGAAAAGGGGCCATTTACTCACATCCAGCATAGCTGCACTCCGCCTCACTCTCACAGGGTCCGGGGATGGGCCGGGGGCAGGGGCAGGGGCAGGAGAGAGGGTGGAGGATGTGCCCCAGATGCTGTTGCTTCTGATACTGGACAAGGGTTACCAAGTTTAGAAACACTGTGCTCGGATTTTTTTATTTCAAATATTTATATTTCAGACAGTTAGGATTAATTCACAGGTTTGTACCAGCTGCACGGATTGTGGCAGCCAAGCCAATAGGGTGCTGATGTTTGAACATTTTAAAAACATGCGTGCACGTGCACGTGCACGTCCTCCGGAAAAAAATACAGACAAACGTATTTTCTTGCGGAAAATGGCGCGTGCCTGTAACTTAACATAAGATATCTCAGACAGGACCTATTGGCCATCATATGCTGGGGAGATCAATTGTGCAATTACACAAAAATGTGGTACCACCAGCTTTTGCGCCCATATTATTTAACGACTACGTAAAACAATCTGGGCTTATGAAAAAATAATTATTTGCTTGGACAATGATGTTTCAGTTCAAAATCTCTGAATGAGTAGCGGGCATTTCACTAGCTACCGACATACTTATTAACAGTGCAATTTACCCCCTCAAGGAAAAGCATTCTTGTTTAAATTGTGGATCAAAACATACTTTGACAGCTGGGGCAAACAAAATACATAACAGAGCTGGACCAGCTGAACCACAATAATGGACAGAATAGGTTACACTGATCAAAAGAGAAAACTGACAATAGACAGTAAGCTGCTAGATAGTCAAACGCCTTCAATGCAGCGACTTATGCTGAGCTGTCGATGCCAGAACCCTCTCACAACATTGTTGTGGTGGCTAACTGGATGGTATGTAGTTAGGCTGACTAGACACTTTTGTTCCAGTGGGTTTCGATATCAACAGTAACTAATTCGAACTGTCGATAACGGCTGGTAGCTGGGGTTTTTTTTTTTTTCGTTTCATAAACACCAGACAGGGCGAATTATTCCAAATAGGTAACTAGTTGTCTAGTCAACGTACCGTTAACCATCAAGAGGTGAGGCATTACACGATATCGACACAAACACACCAACCTGACAGTGTTAAGCGTTCTGCTAAAACATGTCTCTGGAGCAGCAAAATGAGCCAAGGCGATTTTGTTACGCAGCTTTTAACGGCTAGGTTGTTACAGTAATGTTAGCTGGCAAAACACAACTCATCATTAGCTAGCTAGTTAGCCCCGTTTTACTAACCGACAGCATCGCTCCATCAATACACCAGGTTGACTGAGAGGGAAACAAAAGAGAATATACATTTAAAGCAAAATGCTGAAAGACCTACCTAAAACAGATTTAATTTGGTAGTAGTATTACCGCTTTAGAGCGCCGTTTTGCTAGATTTTGTCAGCCGGTATCCTGTGCAGCAATACACTGTTTTGCAGTATTTTTTTTCTTCATCTGCACAGACGGAAGCCTCTTGACGTCACTACGTACAGCAATCGTATTTGCATATACATCTAACCAAGCGTATCGGAGATGTTGACAGGGGCAGTTTTTAAATTATTACCTCGTCGTTGTGGGAATACATAACACGGATGAAATATTTGGATTTTTTTTTTTTTTTTCATCAAAAAAGTTCTCTTCTCTAGTCCAGAAAACTATTTTTTGTATGTAGTCGTAGTAGTTAAACCACCGCTATAACGATGGTGGCTTTGTGAATTCCCAAATAAACGATTTTCAAAATGTCAGACCAGAAAGAAAAAAATGCAGAATTTCTGATTTGTCTGAGTGTGTTAACACAACTCTCGATCAGAAGGCGCGACGCAATTCGGAACGTCTGTCTTACAGCTATGTTCGCACGATAAGCCCGTTAATGTGTTGCATCGACAATTTTGCGATTTCAAAATGTGTGTGTGTGTGTATATATATATATATATATATATATATATATATATATATATAAAGCAGTAGTGTGAAATGACGTAAAGTAAAATTGCGTCGATATTTTAGGCACAATGAAACAATTGTCAAAAATGGGCAATATTTCAGGAGTTCTGAACTTCCCCCTCAACATAACAGAAACGGGCTGTGTGTATAATCCTTTGGGGCCCAAGCACACAAAAGCGTAACAACAAAACAAGTTTACTAGTATGCATGAGGTATGTGTTGCGGTGTTGCAGGAAAAACCAAATGTGAAATCATTTCAACCTACTACAAAGTGTAATTTCAGGCCACATAGAGAGCATGAATATTTTATTTACAATAATAAATAAAAAACCTCGGGCAATGTGTAAAAGTTAACATTATTTCCTCCATCTAATTAAGTTAAACACATCACATTGTAAGTTTTTACAACTACTACTTATAACAAACGGTAATAATAATAAAACCAGCAAAGGGGTATTTTCTGTGAGGAAAAAAAGAGACGGGTCTCCAGAAATATAGTAGGCTTTTCCTCAGCATTTATTTTCTGTTCCTGTTGCAAGATTTCTGGGAGGTATTTCAAGTACGTGGTTTAGTGACTGACCCGGTTAAGTTAACTCATTAAGTAGAAAACCTCCTAAGAGAAGAGCCATTAGCTTCATTCTACAGGGCTCTTCTATTCCGATGTTTACTACTTACTCTGAGTTAACTTAACCGGGTTAGTCACTAAACCACGTACTTGAAATACCTCCCTGGACAGGTAGGCTACCGGTATATTGTTGCTCAGTAATCTTAAATTCAGGAAATACAGTCTAGACATGTGTCGTATTTATTCCCTGACCATTTTAGTGTCGCTTTGTCAAACCTCGTGTTTAAAAATGAAATTCCATCGCGGTTTCTGCGTTATTGCCGAGACCAGCAGATTGTCCCTAATGACTCACAACGGCTCTCATTCATTCTTCCTTCTGCCCTGTCAAGTTTCTCTTTCCGAGCCATTGTTAAACATCTGACTGAGCGTTCTCTAGATCAGTGGTTCTCAACTGCAGTCCTGAGGGCCCCCTGTCCTACACGTCTTTGTTTTAACTCTTCATTATCACAGTTAAAGGAGCTAATCTAGGGCTTGATGATTAATTGATCGGTGGAATCAGGTGTGTCAGTCCAGAGCTCAGGATTGACACAACTGTGATAATGAAGAGTTAAAACAAAGAGGTGCAGGACAGGGGGCCCTCAGGACTGCAGTTGAGGACCACTGTTACTTGATGTCGTCGAGTCTGTGCGATGTTTGATTTCAGGACAAAAAAACAAACAAACAAACAAACAAACAAAAAAAAAAAAACGACAATTTCACAACGTCACATACTTTCGTCAATTAGCTAACGTTATTCAGGTGGGGTTTAATACCGTCACTCTAACCACCCTTTGCGCACTCTTGTTTAGAGATCCGGTCTGACGACCGGATTTAAATAGTTGTCAGTGTGTGCTGCTACTTGTTAATAATCTTAACCATTATCAAATGGATATTCAGATATTTCAATATTTTAATCCCAACACTGATCTGGCCCTTTCTTTGGCTTTGGTCGAGACGTCTTTTGGGAAGCTATTTGTGTGTTTGGTTGGACATGTATTACAGGACTTGTGAAAGTATGATTATATTTACACGCATGACATTCATTGGAAACATTCTTATATGTCAAATTTAAACTTCAGAGATGTTCAGCCTTTAGAAAAGTATGAGTGAACCACTCCCTGTCTCTCATAGTGGATTTTTCCTTGATGGAATACTTTGCATGCTCAGATCTTGGGTTATGCCTTACGTACCCTTGTGTTTGGTCAGTTAGTATTTCAACTGACTCACACTGCAAACAAATCGACCTTCATATTTTTCTAGTACAATTGTCACTTATTTATTATTTGGGGAAAATCTTTTAATAAATAACATATGACTACAAATAAATAAATAAATAAATAAATAAAAATAAGCCACACTAAACACTTTACGATGTTATGACACTCAATTACTATTCTGAGAGTTAAAAAAATAAAATAAAAAATTTTTAAAAACCCTCTAGGTAAGAAAATGTAACCTTCATTCCATTTTAGCAGAGTTTCAATGGAAAATCCCCACAAAAAGGGGAAAATAGAAAAAATGGCACACCTGCATTAGAAATGTGGATGAGCTGGTTTATACATGTCACATGACCAGGTAACAGCAGGAAAAAAAAAAAAAAAGAGAGAGAGAGAAGAGTTGTACAGGTTTAGTTCTCGCCACTCTACAAGTGTCTGGGGTCAGTTGCTGACATATTTGAAATACTCATCCAGAAACACACAGCTGCTTTGCATGCTGTTTCCAGAACTAACAGAGGAAGCACGAAAAGGGGAAAGGGACTAAAAGGAGCTTTACCTGTTAATGCAAATAAGATACTGTTAACAGCGCTATTCGGCTTTTACGGAGGGGGAAAGACCGTCACTTCTCACCGTTTCACCAAGGCAGTTCGGGGGAAACACGAGATGGGGCTCGCTTTGCCCAGATATTTCCACAAGAGTACTCACGTGGTTCTGATGGGACTCGACTCAGCCGGAAAGTCAACCTTACTGTTCAGGCTACAGCAAGGTGTTGTCATGGAGACCTCACCCACCGTTGGCTTCAACGTGGCCACCGTGGAACTGGATAAGAAGACGTCGCTGACGGTGTGGGATGTTGGCGGGCAGGGGATTATGAGGGCCAACTGGAGATATTACTTGGAAGGATGCAAGGCACTGGTGTTTGTCGTCGACAGCAGCGACCAGACCCGCATGGGGGAGGCAAAAAAAGCCCTGAAAAAGGTCTTAAGCGATGAAAACATGCGGGGCGTCCCTCTTATGGTGCTGGCTAACAAGAAGGACCTGCCAAACTCCATGACGATCCGACAGGTGTCTGATCAGTTGGACCTGCCCAGTTACAAGGACAGAGAATGGGAGATTCAGGCATGCAGTGCCCTCCAAGGCCTCGGACTCCAACAAGCCTTTCTCTCTGTGGCCAAACTAATCAAGAAAAGCTGAAAAACTGGGCTTAGAAATGATGATTACAGCAAAATATTTATTACTTAAGGCTATTACCTTAGAACAGAGATGACTCATCTGGATTTAAAGTCATTTAGTATATTGAATCACAAAGTCAACTGTAGAAAGCAAGTGCACTGACTTGAAAAGGGTGAGACGTTTTTTTCCCCCCATTTGTTAAACGATTGAAATACTCTAACTGTAAATGGCAAAATGGTATACATAAGAGAAGAATATTAACGATGCTTGCGTTAAATAGAGTTCACAATAAATCATAAAAGTTAAACATGAGAACACTTTCCTGAAATGATTTAGTAAACACTGACGAGACTCCTACAGTCCAGTGGGTTTATCTCTTATTTGAACAGTACAACAGACCTGAGAGCTAGTAATTTCTAAACATTAATGAACACCGTTAAAAGAAAAAAAAGAATATTCAAACAAAAATGTTTTTCAGATTTTATTTCAACCTTTTCAGCAGCAAGTCTTCAGTTTCATGGTGTAATAGGCAGTTGTGTACTTTAAGGAAAGAATGTAAACCGAACTACACGATAGTGCTGATAAAAACTCAACATGTTTGTCTACACATTCCTTTGCCTCCAGGAATGCTCTCAGTCTTTATGTCACATAGTATCAACTCTCTGGTGGCAAGAGTTGTTAGGTGTAGATGTACATTTATCTCTTATGTGATTTACGAGAACATAGGTTTTTATGTTCAGTTAAAAGAAAAACTCAATAAAAAAAAAAAAAAAAGTGAAATAAACCAGCACAGCTACGGTTCACTGACTGTTGCTCCACCCTCTTAATACTTATAAGGCAAGCTGAAGAGACTCCTGGCAAATCTATTTCACTTTCTTTTGATGCTGGTGTGATCTTTTCAAGCTGAGCCAAGACTGCCACAATAGAAGTCCTGGAACAAGTACCCATATCCCATTAAAGAAGACCAAATAAACCCAAAGGTAGAGCCAGTTGCTTGTATTAAGATTAGGACTCCCTATCAACCAGTCTGGGCAGAAGGTCATCCAGCCTCCATACAGCTCACACACACACAGTGTGATTTGAATGAAATGCCTGAGGAGAGAAGACAGGGTGAGGGGGTGGATAGAGCTTATGTAAGCACAGTTCAGGCTCAAAGGCCAAACCAATGATTTCATCTGGTTAAAGTACAAAGACAGGACTGATGTGTCCCTGTAAGAGATGTAAATGGGACAATTCTGTTCAACACAGAAGAACTGAAAACAGGCAGCCCGCAACAGAGCTATAAAATGTATTATTGTGTGTTTGTTTGGAGCGCTTTTCGTGACACTTTTTTGCGATAATTTTTTACTCTTCTCATATGTCTTAAGTTATCATGCACAATTCTGTTCAAGAACCTTCTGTTCTCACTGAAACCAGTAAAACAGAAACAGATTGCCAAAGGCCATGTTGAGTACCATAAAATCCAAATGTTTACAGTGTAGATTTTTTGCAAACAATTGGTGGTAAAAAACACACACTTCTCTTACAGCAAAAACTACCTAGAGGGGAAACATGGGCCAACAACAAGCTGCACTGAAAACAAGCAGCGTCGATAGAAAATTGTCCTTAATGACTAAGGATCAAAGTGTTAATATGGAAGTACTGTATATAGCAACTGTCTAAAACCTGACTCAAGACAAAGAAACACTGAGGCGCACAACAAAATAAATACGCGGGAGCACCCAGTTACGCTGTACCTGTAATGTTTGTCCTTAATAATGGCATAGACCAACAGCAGGGCTAGGAACCCATCCAAGACCACGGTGAGCAGCTCAAGGGACACTATAGTTGGATCAGAGTGCAACCAACGAGCATCCGCTTTTCCATATTCTTTCCCTGTTCAAAGTTTTCAAACGGATTAGCGACAGAGACCGTCATTTTCGAACTCTGCGCCAGTCGGTGAAGCTCTAGCAGCAAAACATTTGGAAGGGAAAAGATGGAGTTTCAACAATACCAACACCGACCACTAGATGTCCATCTATTACAGCACGCCACCAAAAATTGGAAAGCGTTTATCGTTTTGTCACCGGTCTTAACTATTCATTCGACTTATTCGTATGTGAAGGATTTTTTGTAAAAAAAAAAATAATTACATGACACTGTATGTAATATCAGGAAAGTTACAAAAACTCACAGAGCTCTGCAAGTAAGTTGTCTGATGTTGCCACGGTTCCAACAAGTGACATATACACAAATGGGCCTTCCTAAAAAAAAAAAAAAAAAGAAAAAGAAAAGAAAAGAAAAACCAAGGCGAAAATTAACTGCGAAAGTTAAGACATGGAGTATGCATGACTGATATGTCCTGCACTTACCAAGGTGATATGGACAATAGCGTCGTAGAACAACCACACGAGAACCCACCTATCAGTCCTCGAGCATTTTTTGCCCCATATTTGTGCAAAAACGTAGCCTGCAGCAAACTGGGCGGCGCAAGCGAGAAGAGACAAAATAGTAACTTGCGTGAAAAGTTCAGGCTCTTCCAAGTTTGCAGACTCGGCCATTGTAAATCTAGAACTGTAAAGTTCCAATAAAGTTCCTCTGATTGATCAACTGTTGAACTTGAGCTGTTAGCCCCGCCTCTCACTATATTACGTATACGCTCATTTATTGGTTACTGCACACATCTCTCCACATCTAGCCCAACCCTCTTCGTCACGTAAGGAGGGCACAAAAGGTAGTTTTTTTTTTGGCGCCAATTCTTTAAAGTTTATATTATTGCTTAAATTCCTTCAAGTAGCAGGAACTGACATTCTGAGTTCGTAAACACAACTTTTCGAAAAAAGGTAGGACTGGGCTACAATATGAGAGATACATACATGTGCAGTCTGTGTCACAGCAAATGATCTTTTTCTTATATAAAAAAACCCAAAACAAAACCTGAGAGCAACAACGAAGAGAATATGAAATGTATGACGTCATTTAACCTGCCATACGAAAAAAAAAGTAACCTTTCAACGGGAGACATCAAACCTAGCAGCAAACTGTTTTGACAACTGTATGTTGTCCGAATGTCGTTTGCTCAATTTAACTTGGGGTTAAGGAGAGGTCAGGACCCTGGACAGCGCCGGAGTACCCCACTAATAATTTGCCGTTATGCGTGGATGCGTCAAAATCGAGAGAATGTCTGAAATAGTGAACTTGACAAGCTGTCCTCTGAAAACACGAATAATCTATTAGCACATGCTAACACCAACTGTACAGATCTAAAATCATCAGGGCAACAAGAATCTCGACAGTGTAGCCCCCATTTAAAATCAAGCACACACACACACACACACACACACAGGTGAGAAAGAGAGTTTTAGTGAGAGAGAGACCGAGAGAGAGTTACAATGTCAATCAGAAGAGAGCGATAAGAGGCCGATGGCTAACAGCAATTTTATTTTGGTTAGGATCATTGATACATAGAGCAGGTCCTGAGGGGGAGGGGGTCGTGACGGATGAGAGAGAGAGAGAGATGGTGCATTACCATGGAGAGTTCTGGTGGACAGGGGTAGGGGATGTGATTTTTGGGTTGGAACTCTAGGTGACTGATGAGTAGGAAAGGGATGAGAGTGTGAGGGGGAAGCAAGAAATGGACGAGTGGTCAAATACAAGTCAGCCAGTAGAATTAAGAGAAGGACAATACTCCACAGCACAGAGAAAAAGCCCCACTGTAAAGTACTGTGTGAAGCCCCCGATACTCCAGCGATTATGGAGAGAGAGAGAGAGAGAAAGAGAGACACCCCATCCAGAGACGCCATTTCAGTAAGCACCTCTGCTGCTAAGCACTACGATTAATTAAGAAAAGTTCCTTTTTGTAGCTTTTTTTTTTTTAAATGAAAAACAAAAGGCACAATGAATTTCAACTCATTCTTATCTTTAATATGCACAAGAGTTGAAAAAAAAAAAACAAAAAAAAAAAAAAAACAGTGAGCCACCTTAAAGAGAAATCGTTTCTAAAATTTATAAAAAGATATAAACAATCAGAGGCCAAAATGCGATCTGTCGCTTTTTCATATTTTATTTTAATGTTTTTTTTTTCTTCTTCAGCAAGTAAAAATCTTGCAACAAGCATAAGCTTGTATCCTTTTCTGATACAAGACAAAAAAATTCTTAAATCTTTAAAGTGGCTCATTCTAGGTGTCTAGATAGTTCATGAATACACACCTGCTAGGGTTGTTTTTGTTGTTGTTGTTGTTCATCAATTAGAAATGGCTATTCCAAAAAACACCTGGACTGCCTGCATCACAATTCCCCATTTTCAGTAGTTAGCAGCCAGGGCCTTACTACATTAGTCCAAATGTATTTTCTTTTTTTTTCTTTTTTTCCTTTCTTTCTTTTTGTTTGTTTTCCAAATCCCTTTACAAGTATATGCACAGGGAAACAAAATGTCCAGTCACAATAGTAAGAAAGCCCATTTCCAATAATGGAATCATCTGTCATCACAATAGGCATGTTTAAAAAAAAAAAAAAAAAAGAAAAAAACAAAACAAAACAACCCTCCCTGTTAATTGTAAATCAGTAATACAATGTTATTGTTCTGCAGTGTCCCAACAAATGTCTAGTAGGGTGTGGCGACTCTTAATTTTCCTTGTGGTTTTTTTTTTTTTGTTTTTGTTTTTGTTTTTTTTTTTTACATAGCCTACCTTACATGAGAAAGTTGGAAAGATACTTTAGTTTGTACAGTTAGGTTGTAGCAAATGAATTTCTCAAATTAACAACAAAACAACAACAAAAATAAAAACAGAATCGCACTGTTATGGATTTCCCCGCCTCCTCCATTGCTTACATTTTCTAAATTATTAAGTGAATGTCGCTTTCCACGTGCGTCCGGCAAGAAAGACAAAAAGAAGGGTGGGGGGGTTGGGGCATGTCACAAGTGTGCATATAAGACTGAAAAGGAAATAGCAAACGTGGAAGCTCTACTGACAAAAATAATCACAATCCAATCGAATCTGTAGTTTTCTCTCGTTTTTTTTTTTTTTTTTTTGACCATCTATTCTAAACGCTGTTAACTTAAGTTTTGCGAAAATATATTCCTGCCAAGAAGAGATGAGAAGAAGCCAGGTGAGAGTTCTGAAAGGCGTGTGCCGGGGGTGTCCAAGGGAGGGGGGGGTCGCGTCGCTGTCCTCGAGTTAAGATTGGTTATTATTACAGATGAGAAATGTGGATGTATCCAGAAAGAGAGAGACAGAGACAGAGACAGAGACAGAGAGAGAGGTGTGTAAGCTTCACTGCTCTCTTCTCTGAAAGAGAGTTGAAAGGTTCCAGGCAAGACATCGTCACAGCAGCAGGTCCTCCAGGTAACAGCAATCATGCCCGGAGAAGAACAAAAAAAGACAAAAAAAAACAAAAAGAGAGGAGGAGAGAGAGAGAGAGAGAGAGAGAGAGAGAGAGAGAGTGCCTGCTCCAGCACACTTGTTGAGTAGCTTCTAACCCTCAGTGACACTTATGTTACTCAAAATTTCCTTCAATGTGTCCCACATTTCCATGGCAACTGAGAGGGAGAGGGAGAGAGTGAGCGCAAACGCTTTAAAAGTTCTCCTTCGCCGCAAAACCTTTAGGGTTGAATGCTTGAATGACAACTTATCTGTTCATGTCTTTTTTTTTTGTTATTATTTTCATTTTTTTTGTACATAATATCCATTGATTCATGATGACTTCATGAATAAAAAAAAAAAAAAAATCAAAGACAAAGAATTTTGTGGCGGTGGTTTTTTTTTTTTTTTTATCAGTTCCGTAAGCCCACCACTGTCTGAAATAGCCCCTCCTCCAGCCCCGGCCCCCCCCTCCAGAAATTGCAAGGGGGTTGGGGGGAGGGGTCCTGAGGGGGAATGGAAAGAGGGCCCATGTGGCTTAACACAGCTGAGATTTGGAGATTTGGATGTCTTCCGTTTGGGGTGTCTGGTGCACTGACTCAGATCACTTAGCGAAACAGGGTTGACTTCTGGAGAAAGGAGAGATTGCCGAGGGGGGAGAGGGGAAAAAAAAAAAAAGAGGGGGGGAAAAAAAAAAATCGGGGATTTTTTTTTTTCTGTCTTACTCCTTTTTCAGTTTGCTGATATGACGGCTGGTAAAACAAGTTCTCTTTTCATAATGTTCATGCACACATATGACTTGAGTCTGTGTGTGTGTGTGTGTGTGTGTGTGTGTTGGTGAACGAGAGAAGAAAGAGAGAGCGACATTTTTTTTTTTTTTGGCAACTGCAGAATGACAGACGAGGCGTTTGTTTTCCTTTTTTTTTTTTTTTTTTCTTTTTTATCCCCTCTCTTCTTCCTCTTCTTCTGGAACATTTAGAGGCATCGTGCGGATGCTTTGAGATAGTCAGATCCTTCAGTGCTTGAATTTTTTTTTTTCCCGAGTGTGTTTGTTGTTAGTGAATTGTCGGTGATGATCAGAAGGAGGTGGGTGGGGTGGGGTGGGGTGTTTGAGGTGAAGAGCAGCTCGGGGGGTGGGGGGGTGGTAGTGGTGGTGATGGGACCCACCTAGTCTCTCTCTTCAGAACTTGAACTCCTTGGTTTGTAAGTTGGACGCCGGGTCAAAATTGAAGGTGCCGCCCTGAGTGGCCTCAGGGATCAGGCTGGGGTCTTCGTCAATCTGGTGAAGACACAGGAGAGATGACTGAGTGAAGAGCTCCGAGAAGGTAGAGCTAGACATTCATACGGAAACAACGGAACTAGCGCACGGCTCTGTGAGAAAGACAGCTCCGAGAACTGGACAATAAAGCAAATCGGATCGCCTTCATTGAGGCAGAGCCAGACCAAGCTTAGGATCTTTATATGTTCAGATATAGGCTCCAGCCACTCTGAAACGATTTAATAATCATATGCACTGGTTTAGGTGAAGCTAATAATATTTGTAGTCAGTGTAGGAGAACATAAGCCTAAGGATGGGCCTAACTTTTTCCACTACAGAAAACTGCATTTGTATTGGCAATAGATGACCAAGTAAATATAAAGTTTTCAACTTGATTTATCAAGTCACGTTACAGTAACCTCTTCACGGCACTGAAGTAAAGATCAGATATCCAAATATGTGAAAAACGTATCATTTCCAGGGCTAAGCTAACTCATCACATTATATTATCCGTTTTATTAACACCTGTATTTTTTGTACAAGTCAGTTGTTAGAAACTGTTCACTTATGCCTACCAAGCTCAAAAGTAAAGTTAATTTAATCCAGCCTCTCTTTCAAGTCATTTGGTTAGTTGAAAAATCTGGAATATCCAGAATATTTGCAAATTAACTTTGAGTGCTTTACTTGTACACATGAGCAGATCTTGTGTGTGGAGTTCAAGCTCTATAAACATCGCTTTAACTGGAAACAGACATGATTCATTAGCGCAACGGCTCAGCCATTGAGAAAACACTCACGTCATCTCCTGAAAAGTATTGATCGATGATTTCAAACGCTAATTTGTAGATGTCCTCGTTTTCGTGCTGCTGGAGGTTCTCGATTTTTTCCAGTCCTGAGAGAAAACACACACACACACACACACACAAAAATAGGGTTCAGTTAAAACACTCCAAACAGTTACAGCGGTTTACAGAACACAACAAAAAGGAACACAATAACAATATCCAACTATACTTAAAGATCTTACCAAAAGCACACCTCATAATAATCAGGTCACAACGCAAGAGAGAGAGGTATTTAAATAGAAGAAAACTCAAAGAATAACAACTCAAAGAGTTCTGGAGCCTTGCGGTGACACAGGGATCAGTCAGTTGCTTACATTCAGACAGCCCTAGCTCATAAGCCATCTCCACAGGACGCCTGGCTGGCTTTTAATGTTGAAAATAATGGGGAGCCAGTTATATTTGAAATGGGTACGTCGTTGCTATGACAAGGGGATTAATGAGGTGCATTACATAAAAGCAGACTAAAAATGTAAGACCCAACTTCAACTAGTGAATTCAGACATTCACAGGGTTTTACACAAAGAACATCAAAGAGTCGACATCATCCGGTCAGGTTAGAGGGACCTAAAGAGGACTACCAGGGCTGCAGACACAGCTCCAGAGTGGCCTCAGGGTGTAATACCAGTGCTTGAGTTAGATGGGATGTGTGTGTGTGTGTGTGTGTGTGTGTGTGTCGGATTCAGTACCTCCGCACTCTTCAATGATTTCTGCGATGGTGCTGGCCTCCTCCCCGGCCATGATGAGGATGTTCTTCAGCCCGTCCAGAACCACCTGGACCACCTGAGAATCCTTCACTGACAGTAGGTTACAGAAGGGTGGGATTACGTTCTGCTGTACCAGGTACTCCACCTGCCGAACGAGAACGCGAACAAAACGCCCGGGTCACACGCGGTCACCGTTTTTTTTTTTTGCTTTCTTTCTTTTTTTAAAACCCGCGATGGCTTCTGGAAGTCAAAAAATGCGCGTGACTGAGGTTTGGGGTCGGACGTTTTTTTCAGAGCGGCTCACCTGATCCTTTCTCCCAGATATTGTTAAGTTGCTGATGGCCCAGGCAGCTTCTTTCTGTGTACCAAAATCCCCCTGTTCACACACACACACAGACACACAGAGAATCAGGACACGGCATCACAAACAGGCCTCCTCTATATACTCTTATCATTCAACACAGCCTAGATGCTAATGCGCGTGTTTAAGGAACTGAAAGAGAAAAATAACTTAAAAAGGTTTTGAAATGAATTGAAATTGAAGTTAGATTTATAAAAAAAAAAAAAAAAAAACCACTACTGGACATAAAACAACATTTTGAAGAAGTCATTCCCATTAGAGACACAAAGTATCTGTTCCTTTGCGTTTGGAGAAGCGTAATGAAGAAATGTTTATTAGAAATCCTAACAATAATACACTGAGAGCACATCGCTCCTGGATTTGAGGACTCATCGACACTAAACCATCGTCATTGGCTAATATCAGTCAATGGTTTATGTTTCCATAGAAGCGGAGGCAGACTGCGGTATGGGCTCTTTACCTTGGCCAGCTGGTGGATGATCATGGGAATGAGGCCAGCGTCAATCACTGCCTGCACCTGCTGCTGGTTCCCAGCTGTGATATTGGACAAGAACCACACCGCCTCCTACAGCAACAAACACACACATAGGGATTTCTAATGGAGCGCAATCACATTCACAGCACCCCAGTGAATGTACTGCTTTTACAGATGCACAGTCAAGATTTTCAAGTCCCGAATGCCGACAAAGAATCTAATGCTGTTACACCACCACAGAAAACAACTGGAATGGCGTTTTTTCACGTGTCTTAAGACATAGGTTAAAACCTCATTAGCTTCTGCTGTTGTCGTTCTTTTTGATCGGGCTTCATTATCTCATGTAGCAATGGCATTTTAAACACAGCTATCATCACCTGACATTTCAAAACTAGTGTGTGTGTGTGTGTTTTTTTGTTGTTGTTGTGACAATCAAATTAGTGAAATAAAAACGGGTTTGTTTTCTCTCCAGCGGTGAAACCCCTTCCACATCCCCTCAAACAAACTGGTCTTTAGAAAATGGAACAAACTTGGATCCAAACTGTCGTACAGGTGTGAAAGCCCCCCCCCCCCTTTCAGTTGTGGGACGTGCAGTGCTCACCTTGTTGATCTTCTCTTTGGGGTGTGTGAGCAGGTTGGGAAAATGGGAGAGAACGTCACAGTTGAGCACCACTTGAGTCTGCTCATCTGTCCCTGTCACAATGTTCCCCACCGCCCTCAGTGCAGCAGTCTGCATACACACACACGCGCACACACACACACACACAGTTTAGAGTGCAACCCCCTCCAAAGGTGACAAAACCACCAAGCTCAAAAGGATCTGTTGAGGACTAGAAAATGTGCGGGGGGGGGGAAGTGACATCACACGAAAAGGAAGGGGCGTGTCCTGTATGAGGCGTGCCGTCGGCAAAAGATAAAGGTGTGTTGAAATCAGGTGTGACAGAGAGGGAGGGGAAAAAACAAAAACAGAGGCTTGTTGTGCATTTGTTCACCTGAACTTTGACCTCTTGATGGCTGAGCAGGGGGACCAGGAAAGGGACTACACCTGAGTCAATGACCATCTGAATCTGTTCGTTGCCTCCGTCTGTCAGGTAGGACAGGGCCCAGACTGTGTCTACCAGGATCTGAATTCAAACACATCAGCACTCAGTACTCACACGCTGCCACGTCACACACGGGAGTTTTACAAAAGCTCAAAGCACGAATGACCGCACAAAGGAGAGTCTGATACTATTATGAATAAGATAAGCCAGAAGGTTTCACTTACATTTATGTCAGTGTGGTATATGAGTACACAAAGGGCAGGCAGGATCTGAGAGAGAGAGAGAGAGAGAGACAAAGAGATTCCGTTACAGTTGTGATTAAACGTATGCATTTCATTGTGCAGTCGTGTTTATCAGCCTTATTAACACGGTGCTGTACAGAGGCTGATCTAGAGCCTACAAGACATCACAACATCCAAAGTGAACAGTGAGAGTATAAAACCTGCAAAAGTGACAGCACAACTGTGACGGATGAAGCACAGACGGGGTGCGCACACACACACACACACACACAAAAACACACACCCGCACGCCGCTATACCCTAGAGAGAAGCACTATGCTGACTGTGAAACTGACATGGTCGATTTGTCAAAAATGAAAAAACAAACAAAAAACAAAACCTAAGTAAAAGTTACTGTTTGTGTATTGTTAGGGAGAAAATATATTCAAGCATGCAAGAGACTGCCTGATCATTCAACAGAAGGTTGTTCCATATGAGTCGGGTCTCAAAGCAAGACCATTTGATCGCATCGACAGATGAGTGGGGGGGGGAATAAAAAAAAAAAAAAACGCTAAGTCTAGAAAGTATTGACATTTGAATTATGCAGCTGAATATTTTCACAATGACGCGTCGGTCATAATTCAGAGAAATTTAATTACAGTCTGGGCCGACGGCAAGAAAGTACGGGAAAAATATGAGAAATAAATAAATAAACCCAAAGGGGGTCTAGCCAAGTCAGACAGGAGCAGTAGTCAGCAAAGCTGCAGGTGATTCATGATTTTGCTATGGGAGGAGAATGTCCCATTACCATGAACACCAGGAGCAAGCAGTGGCTGTGTGTGTGAGAGAGTGTGTGAGTGCGCGTGTGAGTGTATACTTAACACATATTCTAGGAAAAAAGGGGGAGGTGAATTAAAAAGTGTCTGGGTATGCGTGCCAGAATGACCAGTGGAACCTCTGTGGAGTGTACATTCCTGAAGGACCAGATCATCCAATGGTAAGGGTAGAATATGACTCATGCAAAACACACTGACACACACAAACACACACACACACACGCTGCTCACCTCCTGCACAGTCTCCATGGGTGGGGGTGGGTCCTTGTTCCTGCACAGGTTGACGATAACCCAGGTGACGTTACGGAGGAAAGTGATGGGGATGGAGGGGTTAATGAAGGACAGGAGGGGCTTGACCACGCCCAGGGAGATGACGTAATCTCGGCACTGAGGGCCATCACCTGGATGAAACAAACGCACGCGGATGAAGCAAACGCAGCTGAGTACTAACACCCCCATCCACCCCAAAAAAAGAAAGCAAACGGTCAGATATTTTCAAGATGTGTGTGTTACAGAAAATGGCAAACTTTGATACATGGTTTTCATTTCAGTTTTATCAGGCCTTCGTGATCTACTTTCATGTTAACCCAGACGAGAGGCCTCATAACGTCGACATTACAACCTGCACAACATCCACAGATCTGCCAAAGCCTCCAGTAACGAGAGTGAAGAGAGATTTTTTTTTTTTTTTTAAAGGCAAATGCGTGAGAAACACAGACCGGGCCCCGCGTGACCTACCGATGATGTTGCCAAGCGCCCACACTGCCTGTTCACAAACGTTCTGATGAGGGGAGTGGAGAAGTCGCAAGAACAGGGGGACAGCATCTATGAAAAGAGAGAGAGAGAGAGAGAGAGAGAGAGAGAGAGAGAGAGAGAGAGGGGGGGGGGGGGGGGGGGCAGGAAACAAGGGCACAGAGAGAAAGAGGGACAGCATCATTAGATCATAAACAGTCTGTCAGTAAACCGCAGACATTATCCCAGAGTAGAAAAGGCAATGCCAACACAAACAGTGGGACTTACTGGATTTGACCACAGCCTGAGTCTGTGCTGAGGTGCCCGACGCTATATTGGTCAGAGCCCAGGCAGCTTCAAACTGCAACGAGGGACTGCACAAGAGACAAGAGACAGGAGAGGGCATTTCAAACCAGGGCTCCCGGAGGATCTTCAAAAAAAAAAACACGTGCACGCCATCGACGCTCGCACGCTGGTCTGAGCCTAATCCAAGATCGATACAGGCTGAGCGCTGGTTTACAAACAACCCTCCTTTACCCTCCTTTACCCCCAAAGACACAAATTTCTGTGTGAGGTCTTCTAGAACGTTCCGCCGTAGCTACAAACAGGCGGAGATCTGCTTTATCGGCCCTCGCGAGGCGTTAGACCGCGGACCGTCGACGCCTCATCCAGCGTAGGGGCTTTGAGAGGAGCAGTTCATTTCTCCTCAAACAAAAACCAAAACAAACAACAACAACAAAAAAAAGTCCTGGGGCCTATTCCAGAAAGTGGGTTTAGTGAAAACTCAGTTGGTTAACTCCAGAGAAAGTAGTAAACCTCCTAACAGAAGAGCCCTATGGCTTTGTTTTGCTAGGAGAATGAAGCCATAGAGCCATTCTATTAGGAGGTTTACTACTTACTCTGGAGTTAACCAACTGAGTTTTCACTAAACCCACTTTCTGGAATACACCCCCCCCCCCCTTAACACAGGCAGACGGAGACGGTTCCCTTCCTGCCGCTGAGGTTTATTTCCGTCCCCAAAATCTGAGCTTAGGATCAGTTTGCCAAAATCCCTTTTGTAAAATGCAACTGCTGCATGAAAACATGATTTCAGCCATTTCAGCTGTTCCCTAAAAGCAGTTAAGAGCATGGCGCGTTGGGTTTGGCCCAGAATCAAACACAAGTGATCAGCAGGTGAGCGCTGGTCATCCTGCGTGATAGGCTAGACCTGACGCAGACGTTGACTAAATGCATCGAGCGACGCGTCGGAGACTTAAAGGGAGATGCAGCACGAGACAGACGCTCCATTACATCTCATCTATTATCTATTATATGAATATTAAGCATTTATGAAATGCATTGGAGCTCCGGTCGGTGGGGTATAGAGGTACGTGAATGTGTTTTATTTCGGTATGCAGACAACAGGGTGGATAAATTCCTGCCTAATACCACAGGTCTTGTATGTAGGCTATATTAATCACCGTGCCCTCATGCAACACACACACACACACACACACACACATGCAGTCTCCCAACCCCCCACTCAGCCTGTCCCGTTTTACGTCACGGGGCCAGCCCCTGTGTCTGACCATGGGAGTCCCCCCCCTTCCCTCCCTCCCTCCCCGCCTCCCTCTGTGTGTGTGTGTGTGTGTGTGTGTGTATGTAGGCTGTAGGGCAGTGGAGGCAGCAGAGCAGAACTGCAGTCGGCTCCAGTGTTCACATTAAATAAAGCATGCTGGGGGGAGGTGGGGTTGTGGGGGGGGGGGGGGGGGGGTGAAAAGGAGAATGAGCTAGCACTTCAGGGGCTCTATCCATCTCTCTCTCTCTCCCCCTCCCTCCCTCCCTCCATCACGCTCCAATTTCCACAATCCCTGTCACTCTCCTCCTGCTGTCCTTCCCTCTTTCTCTCTCTCTCTTCCCCCCTCTCTTCCTTTTTTCAGCCAGCATCCATCCTTTCGTTCTTTCACTTTTCCTCCCTCCTTCTCTCTCTCTGCTCCACCTCTTTTCCTCCAGTCACACACTCTTCCTTCATTGCTCTCTCGTTCTCTCTCTCTCTCTCTCATGCCACACTCACTTGTCGTCCCTCTCCAGGCATTTCACTAGGATGGGAAGGATTCCAGATTTTATCAAGTCATCGATGGGAGGATTTCTGTCACTGGAGAGTAATTTTCTGCCAGAGAGGGAGAAAAAAAACAAAAAAAAAAAGAAAAGAAAAGAAAAGAAGAGAAATTAAATCAGCTGTTCGGTCTGTCAACAGTCTGCTTCTTTCTTTTCCATTCTAAAAGTTACTCATCTTACAAGTCCAAAAAACATAACACATTACACAACCCAAGTAGAATCAATGTCAAACGGTTAAACTGATATATATATATATAAAAGCAGAGGCGGTGAGATTTATAGACGATAAAGGGACACTGATAAACCGACGGAGAGACCTTACCTAGCCGCCTGCACAGCGCTGAGCTGGACTACTGCGTTGTCACTGGTGGCATTCTAGAAAAGGACACAGCGGGAAAGAGAGGAAAAAGCGGGTAAGCACGTGGTAAACGACGGGTAAATCCAGTCCCGGCCGTTTATCCGCATGTGGGGAGCGAGCCCGGAACAATCTCTCGCTGTTCGCTTCTCACACACGTCAACCAGGGCCAAGCATCTCAACATCACAGAGAAAGAACATGGATCTGTGCAAAAAAAGCCTTACCTGTAAGATGGCGTCTAGTGTTACGTTTTGCTGTTTGATTAAAAAAAGAAGAAGAAGAAGGAGAAGAAGAAGAAGAGGAAGAAGAAAAGAAAGATCGTGTTCAGGTTACATTTGCATTAGAATCAGACGAACAGTGTGCGTTTAGCCTGTTTCATAATCCTTTGTCAAAGTCATCTTAAACGGAGTTACGAACTATTATAGGAGTCGGTGGGGTTGGCTGATGTCTCGTTCTATACGGCGAAGGTGTGACTCACCCCTTTGAAATCAGAATCTACGTCTGAGTCCTCCAGACTCTCCTCCTGTGGAACGTTTCGCTTCTTCAGCAGGTGCTCATCTCTTTTATTCTGCAGACGAAAGATAAAAAAAGAAAGAGAGTCAAAACAAACCGTCAGACCTGTTTGTGACTCTCCCGACGCTCACTTCATTGAGAGGGGGATGAAAGACTTCAGAGGAAACGCTGAAGAAAACCTCTCCCTGGAGATCACTTTGCCATAAGGACAATTTGCCATGATGAGTACAGAAACGCGTGAATTAAACGGCCTCAGTGCTGACTGGGTGTGACATGCACGCGCACCGGTAGGCTTGGTCTCTCCACTAAAATGTGGTGGGGGGGAAAAAAAAAAAAAAAAAAAAGAAAACCGTATGAGCTGTCGGTTAAGTCTCTATGACAGACTTAATCCCTCAACCTAAATCACAGCCGTATTGCCTCTGTGAAAAGCCGTTTGTTTAAATGTGTTATGGTTTGTAGAGGATGTAACACACATTCAGTTGAGAGAGAGAAGATTTCCTCTCTCATTCCAAGCCCTTAAGAATGCATCCACTGCAGGGTACTGACGCCGACGACGCACACACACACACACACACACACACACACACACACACACACAGTGTTCTGTGTGCTCTGCTCAGAGGAATGTGTGTGTCTAGCTCTCTTCGTAGTCTGTCTCTGGTGCAAAATTTTCTCCGGGCTTCCCCGCTGCCTAATATGGAGAGAAGTGCTGTGTCACCACCACCCACAGGAACAAGCAACCGCTGCACCTAACACCAGCACACCGTGTGTCGCACATTTTGGCTCCCTGTTCCGTCTGAACCGCCACTGACTTCAGCAGCGGACGACTGCAGGACAGCTTGTTTCCCAAAGCCGTGAGGGAGACAGTTGTTCTCTCTCTCTCTCAGAGATGTAAAGAGAGTGAAAGCTATGAGTCGTTCTTTTAGCCCTGACAGACAGAACACACGCACACACGCTGACGGCGTTTAAAAAATAAAGAAAAGGGGACAAAAATAAATAAGAGACAATGACACACTGACTGTTAAGCAAACACACACATGCATGCGCGCAGACACACACACACACGCGCTAGGAGTGAAGCGTCTCAGAGAGGCCATATGATTCAGCACAGGCGTGTGTTTTTGTAGGACAGAGGGGGAAGTCCTCCTCTCGCACAACTCCTGGGGTGCAGCCAGGAACTCCTCAGAGAAAGGGGGGCGGGGGGGTAGAGTGTGACCAGAGAAACTGTACATCAACAACCTTGAGGCAGAATATTAAAAAAAAAAAAAAAAAAAAAAGAGGGGGGGTGAGGCAGTTGAGGCACACTCTGCAATACATTCATTAGCACCAGTCCAGTCGCACTGTTCACTAAACCAGTTGGCTTGGGGCATGACACACACACACACACACACACACACCCACACCCACATCCACATCCACACCCACACCTAGCAGAGCTGAACACAAGCTCCTGTTGCAAAACACATGGCTCGTTTCTTTACCGTTTCTTTACAAGCAACACGCTCGGAGGGGTTGCTTTAGCATAAGGCTAAGGGCCAGATGTAAAACAGCAGGAATTCTGCCGTCTCGATAACTTTTACATACTGGTAAACGATTCCCCAGATTACTTAGATCAACCAGAGGCTACTAGCCGCTCGCCCCCGGCCCCGAATTGCCGCTCGCCGCTAACCGTTCCCGTTAAGTGATTTTGTAGGTGACAAGCTTCACGCTCGTAAACTCTGGGCCCGAGCTGCATCCCGCGGTAGCTTACTTTCCCTTGAGCTTTGGCATCACGCGTTCCCAAATAAGAGGCACATGACAGGGCTGGGAGGAATGGCATTCGTGAGGCAGGCCAGCCTGGACAAAAACACAACCCCCCACCCCCCCAGCCGCCCCCGAGGAACGGCAGGGAGGTGGGAGGAGGTCAAAAGTCAGACTCGGGGACCGAGCTAGAGATTCTGCACGTCTAATTTCAGCCCGAAGGACGGCGAACGCCAGATGGCCCTCCCGGTTTGGGATGAAAAACAAGATTGAAAATAATGATGGAATTTCAATATGGAACGCAGAAATGCAAAAGTTTAATATAACTAAAAACTGGAATTGGCAGCACTCCAAATACCCTCCTGACAACCTTTAATCCCTACAGGGGCAGAAGAAAATGACTTCTGAGGGATGGAAAGTCTACAATTCATCTTACATGCTGACACGGGGCGGGGGGGGGAGCAAACAAATAAACAAACTAACAACAACAACAAAAAAAACCCCTCAATGCAGGTGATCTGAAAAAATGAACAGAGCAGATGAACACGTGATTAAAACTTGTCGGTGACGGAGCTACACTGTGTCTGCTTCGCAGTCTAAAATGCCCTCAGCTTTCAAGCGGAAGAACGGATACACAGTTGAAATCCATTCCTACTGACCGGTGGGGAAGGGAGGGAGGGAGGGAGAGAGAGAGAGAGAGAGTCGCACTCAAGACTTAGGACCATCCTGACTGAGGAACACATTCAGATATTCGAAAGGAAGTGACCACGGTGCCGACAGCCAAACCTTCCCTGTATGTCAGTGAAAACCCAACATTCTTTTGGCTCTGACTGTTTCCTCTACGACCTTCACGTCCTCTCCTTCACAATTTATTCTCCTGGCTCTGGCGAGAAGCCTCCAGAGGCCAGATTCAAAGCTTCCTCCGTGGTGTCTCTCTCTCTCTCTCGTTTCTCCCAGCTGCTGTCCACCCACACGAAAAACCCTCGATGCTACTGCGGCTCGGCTGCATTACAAATCCTCCAATCTCGTAACCGTCTAATCAGAGCTGCGCGACCGGCCGCGGTGGTTAGCCTAGACGGCCAACCTGCTTAATGAAATGGTCCAATCACGTAACGGGAACCTGTCGGAGGGTGAGCGGATGCGACACACCGGTTGCGAGTTCTGTGCGTCAGTGTTCCCAAGTCAGGCGTTATGAAAGGCCAATACCGACCTCTTTCTGATCCATCTAACACCCCCCCCCCCCTTTGCTTACTGGTCTGGGTTGTTATAGTGAACTGCAATTTGTTAACGAACAAGTTTCAAAGGTGAGTTTAAAAAGGTGCAAAGTGTTGAGTGAAATACAGCCTTACACGCTGTGTCATATATGACTAGGATGAGAGAGAGGTAAGCTTGACAGCCCTTTGGCCTGTGAATAGACTTTTATACTGAACTCTTGGGTATAAACAAAGAATAAAGCTCAGCTATTCACTTACCTTTCTCAGTTCTACCGTCACTTCGTTGCGATGTCTTCGCATAGTCTGAAAGAGAACATACAAGAAAGAGGTCAGTAAATCAGCATCAGACCCAAAGGAGACTAAGATTCCTGGACCATTCTCTAACCATCAAGGTAAAAGCTCCCAATTACATGGCGGGTGAAGAAAGAAAGAAAGAAAGACACACACACACGCACAAATGGCAGGGCCAAGTCTGGCCACTTCAGAGAACAAAGAGGCAACCCTGCCTGGTAACCATGGCGACCAGAGATCCCAGCTGTCACTCACTCACTCCAAATAAGTATGCGCTGTGCTTTACTCCATTTTAGTCCATTAAACGCTTACAGAGAATGAATTCACCCAGGCCTCTGTCGACCCCTAGGACAAAACAGCGTCCGAGTTATGACTAGCCGGCTATTTAACTTCTGATCTCCAGGCCCACAGACTCTCATGGCCGACTCACAAGAAGCCGGCGAGCTACGCGCGTAATGGGTGGTTTTCCGACGGGTCTCCATATCTGCGGACTAAATCAGACCTGAGAGCCTGCTCAAAAAAAAAAAAAAAAAAGCCAAAAGCAACAGGGCCTGCAGGGCTAAAGCGCTCTCAAAATACAGGAGGCATGACGGAGAGAGATTCCACACGCTGGAGCCGGACGATGGGAGGATCGGGTTAGACCTTGTGACTGGGCATCCCGCTTATAGTTACAGCCGACCCTCAGAGACACTGTTGTGCAATAACAGGTCAGCGAAACTGAGCAGCCGGGCAGCGCGAGGTGGCTAATCCACCGTGCTGCTTCCACTCTGCCAAACGAGGGGTTTCCGGGGGAAACGACAAAAAACAACCAAATCAACGGGGGCCGCAACGCGACCAGAACGAATGAGGGTTCGATTTTCGGGCTGTTTTTACAGGTGCAGCTCAAAACGAACTATCCAATTAACAAGCATTAAGAAGAACGACAGTTACAAATGTTGCAAGTGTGTGTGTGTGTGTGTGTAGGAGTCACAACACCCTGAATGAAATAAAGGCACACATCGGCTTGGATCTGATGGCAGTCACAGCAGGGTGACTGCAGTGGAAAACAGCATGGGGGTCATAGGCCAATCACACAAAATAAAGCCATATGATCACAGGATCTCCACTATCATGACAGTGCCTGAGACAGCGTGAGAACAAACCATATCTAGTATTAGTCCCCATGTTCACTGTGCAATCTGCAGAGGTGATTAACCCATCAGTAGAAACATGAGACAGAGTTGTGTATACCGACTTAGTTAGATTTGTTGGCTCATGCTGGACTTGTGCATAACTTATGAATGTTAATTTCTCTCTCTCTAGTGATCCTGACCTTCTCTCAGACAGTGGGAGGAAGAGAAAAAGGGGCAGTAAGAAAGACTGCCACTAGGTCTTGGTTGAGCGTCTTCAGTTACAGCTTATGCATGCTTTGTTTTTCCTCCGCATATTCAAATTTCAGAATTCACACGCGTATTCTTTCTAACTCGAGAGTGTTCGCTTAACTCCGTTAACTGCAACTACGCAGCAACAGAACGCCATTGCTGCTAAATCCCACTTGTATGGAATAAAGCAATTTCACAGTTACAGAGTGTCTACCCCCCCCCCTTTCTGTTACATTAAAATGAGGTTCTTTAAAGCTGGCTGAGTGTGTGTGTGTGTGTGTGAGTTGGTCCAGGGATCTCTCCCAGCACAGCTCTAGCAGGGAAACCTGAATCTGCGCACCCCCCCCCCCCCCCCCCAAACATTCCTGGAATAGCTATAGCGTTGCTCTCTGGCTTCATCTACCGCCATGAGAGTGCGCAAGCATGTGCAAGTCACACTGCCTGTCTCTGTCAAAACAACCACCTGCGGTCCTGGTTCCACATACCCTAGGCCTGGATCACTTCACTTCACTTCTCATCTCTATGTGGGGGAAATAGAGAAGATGTATAGTGCAAGAGATAGGGCACAATCCCAACAACAATATCAGGCTGCAGTCTATGATGTAATCGGGGGTATTCCTCATGAAACTGTCTGCCGTATTGGTTTGTTGTTTTTTTTTAAACCAGTTACACAGAGATTCAACCTGCTTCGTGTTACGGTTCATACTATGGTATACTAACTAAACAAAGTGTTCTTAAGATCGATGTAGAAATGGGAGGAAAAAAGCCCAAATAGAGGACTGTATTCTTTGGAAAAGGAAAATAAAAGAGGAACAGAATCGCACAGTCGTATTCTCTCTCACTGTAAATGAAATACAGTCAGCTATGACAATAGAAAAGTTACTGCAACTCAGCTAAATAACCTGCCCAGCAATTGCTTACATTCACACCTTAAGACTGAGAGAAAATGTAAGAATGAGAGCAGAATCAGCGTATCATCAGTTGAGTTGGAATGCATGGCTCTATTCCAGTGTTTGTTGCCATGAAAAGGTGAGTTCAAACTGTGGTCAGCTTGCAGTCATTGTAAGCAACGTTCACTGAGGAAAAATCAACTGACTGAGAATATTTCAAGGAGCCACTGCTTGTTCTTAGTCATCAGAATTGTTCTGTAACGACTTAGCATAGATTACATAGATACAGCAAACTGATAAACAGCTAGGTCATGTGGCTCTCTGAACATCCACATTCTCCTGGTTGATTCTCTATTCGCTAGCCATCTCACCTTATCTTTGCTGTTATGGAAAACAAAACTGGCTAAAGCTTATTATCAAGGACGTGTAAATTTAAACATGGAATATTCCAGGCCGTTCACTTGATTTCGAGAGGACAAAATGTAGCGGATATCTGAAACTAAGCTTAGCAACAGGCCTACATCCATGTATTTATCCTCATGTGATCGTGCTGGTGTTTCTGCAGAAATTCAAGCCATACATAAGTTTACTAACTCGCTTCATCAGTACAATGGTTACAGTCGTTCGTCGTTTGAAAAAGACAAGTCATCCATAATGGAAACGAAAGCATGTTTGATGAGGAAGGTTAACCCAGGTGCCATGATGTTTTCCAACCTGGATGACTCGTAATACCTGGGGGTAAGCTATCCACCGAGCAAACTCCACTGGTAATGAATCAAAGGAACGGCCCGCTGTAGCCTAACGTTTAACAATCCCGTTTAATTACTACTGCCAAAGCAACTTCTTTTTTTTTTTTAGCAAACTGCCATCTGTTAAGACGTGTTGTACATATTTGTTTTATCTTGGGAGAGGGGCTCTGTTGCTTAGGAAAAACATCAAACTTCACGTAAAGGGTGAGCTGCATAGCTAGGTTCCAACGTTTAATCTTGATTTCAGGTCAGTATTCAGACATGGTAGCTTCCTAGCAAGGCTAGCATGTTGTCTAAAATTGAAATGTAGGTTGCTAGCTAGCCAAAAAGCTAACAAGATAATTCGGCATCAACACGGCTCGGACGACCACTGAGAAAAAGGGACCAAGGAACAAACGGTCGTCTCAGAATTGAGGCGAACCTGCGTAATACCCAATTCGATCTAACGGCAAGATAAAAGTACTCCTCGCTAGCCGTTAGACTGTTAAACGTTTGGGGAGTAAGGGGCAAATGCAGAGGCCTTTTCGTAGGCCGCGCCCGCTCCGCATGATGGTGGCAGCTGGTGGTAGTGGAGGAGGGTGTTCCGGAATCAAGCTTTATCTAAGCTAGCTACCCAAGTCGCTAGCATCAAATACTGAAATTACAATAAAGAAAGAGTAAAATGGATTGTAATCTAATCCAATCACACCAGAAACACAACGAGAACCGAACATATCGTTCCTTCAACCTACCTCGACATCTCGCCCCTTGTTTTTAAAGCTCTTAATGCGATGGTTTTCCAAGCCGGCGTTTTCGGCCATGGCTGTGTTCTGTGTGTAGTCCGTCGTACGGAGCTCCAGCGAGGGGAAGTAGAGTGTAGGACCGAGCGGTGAGCGACCAGACGTGACAGAACGTGGTGGGGCAGGAACGACGAGGAGGTGGGGCCAAGATGAAGCGCTCAATCAATCAGGGGAACGACCCAAAACCTTGTTAGCTAGAAATAATTAAGTTCTCGACACTTTCCAAAGCGTCATCTCCAGTGGCTGATATAGTGTTCCCACTAAAATTCAACAGATGTAACTGATTACCTGCTGTTAAGTAAAGTCATATTATTTTTTTCTGTTCTTTAAACTATTCCTGGAGTTAGCTGAAGAGCTAAGTTTGAGCGCCAGGGGTAGATTTGCGTCAGTCTACGTAAGGCGTGCGTATGTTCAACCAGCTGACCCATCTGAATGGAGAGGAGTTCAAACGATACGAGTACATGGGAGTTCACTGCGCCAAAACTCGGTTGGATAAACATGCAACAAAATGTAACATAACTCCGTCATTGTGATGTTTTGGACATAGTATATGTAGGAAACTACCTCGTTAACCGCTTACCATTCACTGCATTTTTCCAGTGGTAAATGTCACTTCGTATGGGGTGTTCTTGTGAAAGACGTGATTTAGCAGGATGCCCGTGAAATTGCTGCCAGCAGAGCAAGTATTTCTCAGACCACCTTTGTACGATTTAAAGACTTCTCAAGGCCAGTCCAAACAGGACTCTGTGAATACAAACCCAACATCAGTGAATCTGTCCATAGCGGAAAGAGAGGAACAAACATACCTCTGAAGCACGATAAAAGAAATTCCAATGCCTAGAGCAACACTTTTATTACTGTGAGAACACCCAACACAACTGTACTTATTTGATCAATGCATACAAAACAGTGCTGAGATCATCATACAATACAACATGTAATTTAATGGGTAGAGGGCAGTGGTTCAATTCATACACAATATTTCATTCTGATTAAATCTCCAGAAAGCAAAATATAGTAGCAGTTTCAGTTTTCTTCTGTAATCTGAAAAAAATCAAGTCAGCCAAATAAAGTCAGTCAACCCCCCCCCCCCCCAGTAGTGAGATATGACATTAAGAATAATGCTCCCATTTGAAAAATATACATTCATTGACAAGGTAAACATAAAAAGACTGCTGATAAAATTATAACAAGATCACTGTGATAAAATATGCAATTTGGAGAAAAACTGATTACAGAAACACAGCAGGAGAGAGGCACATTATGCATCAAGCCACTTACAAGGGCTCTATCTGAAACATAAAATCTGACTGGATTCTGTGATTTACTTTTGGTCTTAAAGATGTAATATCTCAGGTCTTAGAGCAATGTTTGTTTATTTATTTATTTATTCATTTATTTATTACCTCGGTAAAGCATCTCAAACTTTGTCAGACCTTTGTAATTTCAGGTTTAGAAATGACAAATTTGTAATTTCAGAGTCAATCAGTAGAACCATGCTTTCTGATTGATCCAGTAAAAAAAAAAAAAAGAATCGACATCAGAACATTAGAACATTAACGAGCAATATTTTTGATACAATGTTATATCCATTGAAAGACCTGAGACAGCATGACTGTTCACTGCCAATCTTAAGCAACAGGCTAATCATTAGGGGACATTGGGAGAGACTCTAAATGTATTGGCTTTGACTTCACAGAGGTTGGGCAACCTGCCACTGTAGAAATAACAGGCGCTATGGTCCAGTCTGGAGTTTTGGTAAAGTCACTTTGGATGAGAGTAACTTCTAAAGGAATACATATAAACGTATACCTTGACTACAGTACACATATACCAAAGTCTTTGTAGAGACAACATCTACATATAATAATTTAAGCAAAATATTTATTTATTTAAAGGAAACGGCACCATTTCCTCTTAAATCACACCTTTCTGAAAACAATAGTTTGCCTTAGAGTCCTTTAAATGAACAAAGCCACGACCACAGAGGTGAGAGTATCACAGCACTTCAGAACTGGGCACCAGTCTGGCACCATCTCCTGATGTGGGGGGGGGGGGGGGGGAGAAGAGACAGCTTTGCAAACAGAAAACTTGATGCACTTGAGGATCAACAGCGCTCAGAAGATCTGCTGCTCAAAAAGAATCTTCTGGAAACCTTGTGGTGAAGTGTGATAAAAATCACTAAACTGACAATCCAATATTGCACTATCGTCCACTGTGGAGAGAAACAGATGAGTGAACAATGAGTAAACAGCAGACTAAGTCCATAAACACATGTTTAAAATGTGCAGATTTTTGTTAACGCACACCAAATGCAGCAGGTTTCCCTGAGAGAATATAAGAGTAACTGACTGGATCATAAAAAATGAAAAAAGATTTAATATAAACACATGTACGTCGTTTGAACTTCCCTCACTTATCATATCGACAAACCCCAAACACTGTCAGCTTGGCATAAACCAATGAGGATAAAGCCTCGTTTGTAAGAGCACACATTTGTTTTATGACACAGCAAGTTTCTCACCGTATACTACAGGATAAACAGTTCCTCGAATCCCAGAAGCCGGACAATTCATATTCTTCCCATTCAGGTACAAATTCAGCTCCACGTGATCATAAGTCACACCCTGGACACACAAAGGGAAAAACAAGTAGAAACATATTACATGACTATGCAGGAAACATCTGTTCAAATGTACGTATGTAGATGAGGTTATAGAGGTTGTTGATATTTTGACAACTGCCCTCTTTAATTAAATCGATTAAAAAATATATGCTTCGTCACTAGAGCAAAATTTGCTTAAAGAGTTGCCAAAAGGGTTTTATATCCTCTCTTAAAAGACCAGGAGTAAAATATGCCATTTCATTATGCCACCTGCAAGAATGAATGTGAGCAGCATCAAAACAGTCACACACCGAAACCCGATGTGAAAATCTAACGATGGCAAATCTTTCATTTGAAAGTTAAATGATCGTTTATTTGGGAATGAAGTCTGAATGGAGGCAACAATAATAGTGACAGAGTACGTAGAAATGTTCAGTCCATTTTAAGACACTGTGGGTGAAGAGCGTTTTGAGTGGAGGGAAATGTGTTTGAGGTACTGACAAATATGGAGGTGAAGGCTATGCCGAGCCCACGTGTCAAAACAGATACAAGGTAAAATGACTGCATTTCATCCTCTTGGTTTTTTTTTTTTTTTCCTCCTACGAAATTAATAACCTCTAAACCCATACCACTGGTCTTTCCACGTCAAAGCAGGCTATGATTCTTCTTAATCTTTTCACATTAAGATATTTTTAACACTTTAATGGGAAAGGTACACACATCACTAGATGCAAGACTGTGTGGTTTTGTTACAGCTGTTAGCAATAAGTAACAACCTCACCAGACAACTGGGACAATTGTCATTACTGATGTTGACATGTTTTATCTAAAGGGATTAAAACTATTTTAGCCAGATAGTCTCTGTAATGATTGCTTCTATGCGTCATGGAAGATGTCTGATTCATTTTGTGTGTGTGTGTGTGTGTGTGTGTTCTTTGAGATTTGTTGGAATGGTGGAATAATCCTTCTTTAAAGCATTAGTGTGCTATTCTCCTGAACTGGGGTACTTTTGGCTTTGTCCTAATTCTGTGTTCCAGTTCATTCTGGAGATACTCTATGCAGCCAAGTTTGGGGCTCTGTTTTAGCCACAATATTGTCTAAGTAATACTCCACAGATCAAGTCTTTTAAGAGTAATTCTCCACTGATCAACTCTTTTCAGTCCTTCCTTGGTAACGTGTTTTTTGTTGTTGTTGTTGTTGTGACGGAAGAAGCGGTGATCGGTAACCTAAAATTGCCGAAATGCTGTCCACACAGAAAGTCAGCGTAGGACACAACATTCTTAAATCCACACGGGGTGATGAGTGAACTTTGTCCAGACTCCAAAAGACACCTTCGACCAGGCTTGGCGGGGGATGTAAAGGCGTAAAGGTAAACGTAAAGGCCGTTGGTTACCTGGCCAGCGGTTACCTAAAAGCCGTAGTCATTTTACGGCTATGTGATGAATATCGATTCCATCTGCGCATTTATTTTTTCATGTTGTACAGGTTATTTTCGTTTCATTTTATCCTATATAGTTGTGTACGAGGGAGGGAACATTGATGGCCTAACTGATGTGCTTTGGAATAGACTAGAGGACAAAGTATAGGTGTTTATAGTAAATAGGCTAATTGCATATTAGATACTGTCAGTGAATCTAAGTCGTTCGCAATGTTAGAGCAATCACATGTGATATAGCTCGGAACCATAAAAGGTCGAAACAAGCAGGCTAATATAATTTTACAATTCCTTAACGGGAAAAAGTTAAGTAAGGACACCCAGGAATATGTTGCGGCTCATTCCTTACTAAAATAACTTTTTCCTTTCTTTGTGGCCATGATATTGCCTGGTAGCTTTTACCGTCATATCTGCAAAGTTTGTTTACGTTTGGTTTTTATGACGTAGCAGAGGCGTTCACCGGCCCCAGGGCCGTGTAGATTGGCTCTGACCGTCTGCATAGTTTGATTGACGTCCGTCACAGCCTCTTGATGAACGCCTTCTCAGCTCTCTTCTCATCCAGTGGATGAAACCCAGACTTTTATAAAGAGCTTGGCTATGTTGCATTATGAGCAGGTTGCTGCTTTTGACGTAGCGCTATTAAATAGAGTACAAACTATGGCGCAACGGCATAAGCTCCTCGCGTGCCGGGCGGGTAAAATAACGTATCAATGTGTTCTTATTTCTGACAATTAAAATCCAAATGACCAATGAAAATGCGGGACATTATCGCAGTATGCGGGATGCGCGACAAAGGATCAAAATGCGAAGCAGCACAACGCAAAGCGGGACCCCTGGCCACTCTACCTCAATACAGCATCTCTGTATTAGTTTAATAGAAAGAGAAGCGTCTGTATTTTTGACGGTATTGAAAACTCATACCTTCGGCATTTCTATATACCCCGGAATGCCGCAAATACCTTGATACCGCCCAATGCTACCCTCGACCATAATAGTGACACTTCCTAGGTATCGTTGTCGACACAGAAACAAGCAGAAACACTCAAACAAGCCGTCCCCACAGCAAAACACCTCTGTCAGACTGGAGATGCTTTTGGCTTAACTGTGGTAGCATTAGGCTGACTTCAGTTGATCTGAGGTTTGGTTCTGGTGCACTGTAACATAGCTCAAACAATCTGTACGTTTATTTTTGTTTTGTAGCAGGATATTAACCCAGCCCTCCAGCTCATGAGATTGCAGGTCCTCTATTATGAAGATTCAAGAAACGTATCTGTCAAAGTGTCAATGAAATATTTGTGATCTATCTGTGGCCGCCTCCGTCACCGACACGATTCTCAGGACTCTGAGGTAACATGAGGTCACAGGCCTGGTCGAGACATGTTAGCTCCTGCTGGCTGTCATTTAACATCTACCTGGCAATCTGCCTTTAAGTGCTGACCTTAAATGTTTATCCTACTTGTTGTGAAAGTACACGAGTACAAACAAGCAACAATCCAGCCGTCTTTGCCCACTGTGGCACTATTAGCTCCATTTGTGTTCATCATTCATTACGGAAACTCCGTTTATCACCTTTACATTTACAAAAGACATGCTATGCATTCTTTGAGTGGCAAAAACTAGTCACTTTCAGTTTAGCAATGTACAGTATCGACCTGTTAGGCTGCAGACAATAACAAAGAGATTAGCCAAACCACCAACTGCGTATTTTCAATAACAAAAGTGCTTATTAAGATATGTCGCAGTTAATGAGTAATTACCATTTCCAACAAACGATAACCAGACAACCGTTGCCTTGGTAACTCACCACTACATCCCCCTCCTGTGGCAGGCTGTTAGCTGGGAGACGATTCTTCTCTTCGTTATTGTGATACACAGACCCATCATGTCTCAGGACCAAACTGTGGTTGTCCCTTCCCATAGGAACCTGGTTCAGGTTGGCTTTCTGAGTGGCCACTCCTATTCCCCATATGCCTGGGGGCGGCAAACATAGAATAATAACCGTAGCATGTCGCCAGTATCCAGCGTGAGAGAATAAAGTGATAAAGGATTGTGCTCGTAAAGCCACTTACCGGTAGACTGAATTTTGATCTCAAAGTAGCTCTTGTTCTGGTGCAGGGGAGCGTTGGCAAGGCAACCACCCGTGCCACATATTCTCCTCCCGCTCTTTACGATGACAACGTCAGTGCCTGGAATGTCATACAGTTTCAAAGCACAACGTAACCTTTACGTCTAGAAGTCAATTATGTCCAATTATTATTATGTGGTTCTAATGTCAGGCTGTTATTACTATGGCTGTCCTAAGAGTTCACCTAAAAGTCCTTAGCCTTATCCGACCTTATCAGACAGACGGTGATGACGACTATATTTTTCTCCAAACATAACATCTACTAACAAGTAGGCCAAACTTGTTTACCGGCACAAAAAGCAATCACGGTCGCCTACAGTGAGGCTGCTGAATCACTGACTAACTTCCCTTTCTCAGATTTTTGCTCCACGTAACCAGGTATGTATGATATCTGAGGTCGCATCGCTCACCCATGTGATGTGTGTCTAATTGGACCGTTGGCATTTCCTTGAGGGTTACGTGTCCAGGGCTGCCGTCCCCACAACATCCAAAACAACACGAAAACAACGACGCCATGGTGACCACTCGTCGTAAGACGAAAACCTCGAATCCAAAAATGATACGTTTTTTACAACAGACTACAAAATTACCATCGTGTTTGTGCCATTTCTACGGAGGTCACTTCCTACCCTGTATGCCCCACATCACGACTGTACAATCCGGAAGTGATGTAGTTACATGGAAAAAGATCATGGACATTTGAAGGAAAGTCAACAGCGACCTCTAGTGACTTACTATAGACCAGTACTACAGTAACTTATGCTGTTACATTTATCAGGTGTTCACAGCAGCGATGACAAGCACAGAGGAAATTAGCAGGATGTTATTACACCACATTGGCTTCAAATCTTTACGGAACATCAGTTATATATTAAGTGCGCGGTTTTAAACCGTTTCGAAAGCAGATATTTAAACATGTAATTAAAAAGGATGTGCAGGTGTCGGTGTGAGTTGTCAGCATACAGACAACACTACCGACTGTTACAGTAATATATATTCATCAGTACTTTAATAACCAATGCTATAAGAAAGAGAGGAGGGATGAGGGGAGAGCACAAAGTTGAATAGAAGATCAAAATCTGGGTGACTGGAGAGTCTTTGCCAACTGGTTGCCACTTTGCAAAATTGTAATGTTTTGCATGGCAACAACCCCTCCTCTTTGAGTATTAGGGAAGCACTACATCTTACACACTCTTACGAAAAACGAATGTTGCAACGATTGTTGAAAACTTTCTCCGTTTTCTCTTACATTTACAGATGTTTGGATATTTTAAGAAAAACGTGAGCGGGTTTGTGTGGACTGTCCGTGGGTATTAAGAATTTTATCCCTGACAAAATAAGCTTCAAGTGACTCAGTATGCGAAATCTGCACAGCAACAAGCGCCATGATGCGTTTTGCCCAGCGCCCCAGTCGCTGGTGCGCGCTGTTTCTAGTCCAATAGTAGAGCGCGTCCTATGCAGTGGGCTACTCTTCAGACTTCAATAGCTTCATGAGCCTTTTGGTAATATGATCAATTTGAGTGATCATTACGTCAGAATTGCAACCTGGAATTTAACGTAAATGGACGGGCAAATGGATCAAAGGAGGTAGTAGTACCATTAAATATTCTTTGGTTATGCATCCTACTGTCGACCTTGTGTTTCCTATAATAAAAGTCAGCTTACTGTATACTGATTAAAATTATTCTATTTGGAAATCAGAATGTTGTTTGTACGAAGCCAAAGTGTTTATTTGCGGATGTGATTAACCAGCGTAAAACATAAGATGACTTAAAGACATCAACTGTTTGGTTTTCTGGCTTGATTGCAATTCACTTTGGAAATAAAACTGTAAAATGAGACATGCTGTACTCTGGGACCGGTTTAAAAAAGACAAAAATGGTACTTTTAAAGATAAATCAAGCATTCCTGATCCAGCGGTGTGATCTTAACCCCATTTTCCACATCATGAAACAGGGGTACATCCAAATTTTTAACCTTACCATGGGGTCCCGCTTTCCTCCGAAAAAACGCCCTGCCACCTTTACCTCAGTGCGCTTCTTATAGATAGCGCGACAGCCTTTACCAGTGGATATGTGACGGTAGCGATGGATGAAAAGTATTTATGCACTCAGAAATGCACCAGTTTGGCGAGAAGTTAGTTAATGTGCATATGTACTGTCCAATATGCCATAAAGCTGTTTACAGAGATGGCTTTTATCGAGACCAAAGTCTTGGGAAACGTGTTAGCTGCTCTCAGAAGAGTGGCAGCAAATCTGGAAGATGTGAAACCTGGGAAATCTTGGAGCAGTGGCATGCTTTTATACGTATATTCATTTTTTGAATGAATGACTTTATGAGATTGATCTGTTACATCTGTTCACATAAGTTTCGACATGATTCGAATAGTCTTGTTCAAATGTGAACAATCGGCTTATTCTAATGAATTGCAGTAGCTTATATTTTAGTTGAGCAGCTAAATGAGTATAAATTGAGGACGGGGGTTTGTAGTGCGCCTAAGCTGAATCCTGAATCATCATAGTTACAGGGAGAGATTCTCTATCTGACACTGTGGATCAGATAGCTCGTGCCCCCACCCCCACCCGCACACAACTAATGCATGTTATTGTTGATTCCACCTGTTGAGAACAAGTCAAAGTAACATGGACAAGGACATAACTGAACTTTGAAATTCACTCATTGCATCACTTAGTCTGAAATTGTTTTAAAGTGCATTAGAAGTTAAAAGTTTTAATTTAGTTTCCAGATTTTGCCATCGGTCTGAAGGCTTGATTACAGGTTAGAGGATGAACACTTCATTGCAATTCAGAAATACTAACACTCTTCATTAGTTCATTTGGGGCATAATGTTACTGTTCTGAAAATAAAAAAAATGGCATGACCTCTACAAATAGTCTAAACCCCGAAATTTGCGCTGACTTTGCTAATAAGAATGTACAAGGTTGTGGGCTATTTATTTCTCTGTACTGGCAGCGCAGGGGAAAATAAATTTGTGTATATGGAAAAAATACGTCAACACAGAAAGGAAACCCACAATTTACCCTTTCACACTCGTGACACTAAACATTATTTTTGTGGCCTAACTTTATTTTTTCAGCCATTGTTCGCAAACTTATTTACAGCTCGATTGGTGGTGAAGCATGGTTTGAAATGACATTTAAATCACAAAAAGTTCTAATCACATAAAACCACTGTCGAACCCGACAATGAAAGAACACAAGAGGCATGAAAAATTAGACCGTAAGTCATGTTATTATATTTGAATAGATCACAGCTAATTCAACAGTTTTAGGACTGAGACTTAACAAACACACCGTGATGTTATTTGACCCGTCAATCTGACCTTTGACACGCACACACCACGTCTATAGAAACGAGAAAAGTTTGTTTAAATGGCCTAAAAGGGGATATGAGATTCGGCAACTGATCTTTGCCCAGAAGCGCTTTTTGCGCGAGGTGACAGGCAAATTAGGGTCGAGTAGAAATTTAAATGGGTGTCATTTATGGTAGTTTAACCTTTTCATCCAAGTCTTTACACAGATTAACTACACAGCTCCGGTCCATCGGGTACAGAGCATTGCAATTGTAACAAAACAATTTAACATTTTAAATTATAGTACCAAGTGAAAAATGGTAACCTCCCATTACTTTTGTTTTGTTTACGTCCGTGTTGCTTAGATATTGAATAAACGATACTCACACTTACCAAGTGCAGATCGCCATAGGTCTTGAGGACAGTATTGTGAGGGATAGGGCGATCAAAATTTAATTACACTCAACGTAGGAGGGCAGATATTTCAACACCAAAGCGTCAACTTAAAGAAAACATCCATATTCAAGACTGGCAAGAATGTCGAATGGTAAAGAGCTACATTTTAATGTCACCAGTGGACACCTTTTCGTAGTTAAGGACTGGGACCTTTTAAGCACGGAGTATCCAAGGAGCGGTCAAATCACACTACCCAGTGGACTTTTAAACCGAAGCACTGTTGTGTGAGGCTGCATTCTATAACCTTCATGATCTTGCTAACTTTTCTGAGGAGAGGTTGACACCCGAAAACTTAGGTTCTGGAGTTGCGCGTCGCCGTCCGAGACACATCCAGGTTCTTTACAATACCGTGGTCTCATAACAAGACTTCCGAAGCTTTGCCCGCGAGAATATCTATATTCGTGGAAGTCCATGTCGGCCAAACCGCAAGTCTACAAGTAGAGAGACCTTCGCATCATGACCTGGTTTTTCAGTGTCGTGTTGATGTCCTCACCAAGAAATGTTCGACTGCAAGGTGAGGTGATGACAGAGGAGGTTATATGGTGATCACCGAAAATTTCTGTATTTCAGTGAAAAGCACTAAAGCAGTGGAGTGGCAGAAAAGATTAATTTAAAAAGGGTTTCACCCTACAGTGTGAGAACCAATGCAACAGTGTAAAAAATGTCAGGAAGCCCTCGATATACATACAGTTTTTAAAAATTTAATTCACATAATCAAATCTCATATAATCAGTTAAAATTGTTTATTTCCATATGATTCCCATCAAACACAAAAACAAAGCACTGCCTTTCACTTAGACACATGAATAGTTTTTGTTGCTATTGTTGTTGATGTTTCTTTTTTCGTTTTCAGATTTGTCATCATTACACCAGACGACCGAAAACTTTTTAACTGCACCAGTGTTCTCGAGCTGCTGGTTGACACAGTTCTGAAGCAGGGATTCCGTCTCATCAGCAAAAGGACAGTTTCGGCTGATTACAAAATCGAGTGTTACTTGATTGAGAGGCGACAGACTTCAGATTCTTGTTTAGGACGAGCCTTTAGGCTAGACAACATTTCTGACCCTACGCAACAACTGAGAAAAAAGAAAACAGTGTGTGATATTATCAATAATTATATAGCCTATCATTTTTTTATGGCATGAAAAGGGTTTAAGAGATGTCTCTCGGGAACCTGAAACAATTTGAAGTTTCCCAGAAGATGGCGGCGATGTGTTATCTGGAAGACGTTACATTTTATTTAAATAAAATAAGAAAATACAGACGAAACGACTCTGTTGTCATCTCGTGAAGCCATGGTACCCTTATGTGGGGGATATGGGACTCGAAGCGGGATTTAATTTGCTCTTTGTGTAGCCTTTGATTTCTGTAACCATTTTAGATTTTATATGTGACACGACAATTTGGGGGTTTATGATTTACACTTCTTTGACTATTTATTCTGTCCCTTAATTGCAAACAGCACTTGAAGTTGCTGTGAAGGTTGTCGAGACAAGTGTAAACCGTGAGGCTGCAAACAATGAATAAGACCGACAGAGTTTTATGTCGCTAAAGTTTAACTTTATTTGTTTAAAAGGTAGGCCTTTCATCAAAATATTTTGAAAAGTAAATACAAAATGTCAGTTTAAGCTTCAGTACATTACATAAAAATGTAACCTGGGGAAAACTATCAGCAGATTTTATTACAGTTTCAGCATTGATGCTTATTGCTCATTTTCCTCAATAAATGCAGTAGCTAACATTTAAGTATAACCAACATTATATTCATATCGCTGCACACTGATCCTTGCGTTCTCCCAACTGTTCTAACCTCAGTAAGTACCTGCATCTTCACCAAAGATACCTTTGTAGTCGGGGAAGACGAGAGACGACCAGTAATCTCCCCCAAGAGGACCCAAAACACCGCGGACGGGATCGGCTAGCCTTGGTTCAGCAGCACGATCAATACTGGAGGCTTGGACAGTGGTTTAACTCCAATATTTACGTGCTGCTACAGCAAGGAAGCCAGTCACGAAGTTTGAAGGCCTAACAGACACACACAGACCACTATTTTACATAGTCCCCCTCCCTCCTTTTTCCTCTTTCCAGCGGAACCTGTCTGTCCTGAGGTTACTGCCGCAGCACAGTACGGCCTGCACCCCCGTATAACTCACAAACCATTCTGTGCTGCTACAGCACCGCCAGGCCACACACACGCGCGCGCACGCACACACCCGCGGCAGACGGGTTGCCAAGGTTGATGTTCCCACCTGAAAACACACACAGGACAATAAGCGTCTGATCGTTAAGAGAAAAAAATGCTTGTGTTAAATAAACAATCACATGCTGTCAATGACGATTCAAAACACCGAACAATACATAACCCATTTACAATATTTTTTTTCGAGGATGGAAAGTGATCCTGCTTAAAATTTGAGGAAATAACTTTTGTTTCATCATCGATATGGTAAATTTCTTCCTTTGTATACAGTTGGGTACAATACGAAAACGTCACAAAGACTCCAAATCTTTTTAACTAATAACAGGGACTAATGGCATCACGGTTTCCATTTCAGTACGGTACGCAGAGAATTTAATAAGTCAAACAAATCTTTGCGTTTCCTCTACCTTCAAAACTATTTTAGGATCTGTTTACACATATAGGTGGATGATGTAAAAGTATCGTATATTATTAACAGTAGCACAAAAGACATCATTCAGACACAGACACCGTGTAAAAAAAACTTTAGCACAGCTCCAAGAGCTAGCATGAAAGACACCTTAGCCAACTGTTCTGGACGATCACAGATGAGTTGTAATGAATTCACAAGAGAGAAAAAAACCTGTGTCTGCTAATGACCAAACTGACACTGACAGGTAAGAGCAAAGCTGTGAGTTGGGTGCAACTTCTCCACTGTGTCCAAGCTCTTTTCAAACAAAGCATCTGTAACAGGTTTATTCTCACCAACCACAAATATACTGTATTTGTATAGTACATCAAAAGCAATTAATATGAATGTATAAGTGTGTATTCTCTCTCTCTCTCACACACACACACACACACACACACGAGTGAGATGCAATCATGGAACTGTACAGTGCATTTTCAACTTATCCTGTCTAAATAACAAAGTTGCCTGAGGGAACCCAAACTGTTGTCTCAGTATTATGTGCACTACAATTAATTATTAATTAACACACTTTTCAAGAGCAATATGTTCAGCGAGGGAGAACTGTATTTTTTTTTTTGCCTTATATTATGTAATACAGCCAGGTGACAGCAAAGCTGTTTCAACAGTGAGACAACTCTGTGTCTGGCTACACCTGCTGAAAACGGACACCATGCCCTGTAGGAATGAGCTGTTCTCTCAAAACAGTCAACAAAATGGACTAATGCTTACACCCAAAATGATCTGCACAAAAAATAAACAATCTGATTTGCTGACACCTCGCAGCAGAACAAGAACTGAAAAAGAGTCACACTCATTACACAGTACCTTTCTTTCCTTCTTTGCCTTTTTCCATTTAAAAATATAGCAATTGTAGAAAATACTTGATATACTTTTCTCATGACCTCGACCCTTTGAAACCATTTTAAATTGATCATTTTATATTTATCAATCAGATATAGACAATAAAAACTTCATGACAATATCTGATTATTCCTCCTATGGAACTTTTTTTTTTATGTATTGCCCTAAGCTTTAACACTGGACTTTATTCTGTCCATTCAGATTATTAAAAGAGATTTTAGTGCAGACATAGAAACGGGACCAAAAGTAGCATCTAACATTGTCATTCACAGTCTAATTCCTCAGACGTCAAGTTCGCAAGACCTTACAAAACAAAATTAAATAAACAATAAGCAATCAAGCAAGCAAACGTTTGTTCTCTTACCTTTGTATAGGTTAGGAAATTTTCCAGAACCTTGGGTGTTATAATTGTGACACTCCTGTATATATTTCTGGAATGAAAGAAGGAAAAAAAAAACAAGAAAGGATTACTAGCAGGAATTTGGTTTTAAGTAAAGTTAGATTACAGACTATGAACTGTCTTCACCCCATAATAGATATCAGCATGTTATAACCCCAATCAGAGATAGCTAATATGACTGTGTAGAAGTGATACATCGAGAGTGTCTCTCTCTCTCTCTCTACACGCGCGCGCGCACACTCACTCACTCACTCACTCACACACACACACACACACACACACACACACACACACACACACACACACACACAAAGGCCTAAATTAAGCTGTATGAAGCAGTGGTTAGCTTTCTGGTGTTTTATTGACACCTTAAAATTTTGTCTTTCCAAATCAGCAGTGAATTTAACACTCATAACAGCAAACAAACCATACATCCCATATACAAAAAAAAAAAAAAAAGACTGGCATGGATATTGCTATGGTTCTTTATAAAGTCCACTGCACATTTCAGTTTCTCACACACACACACTCACTATCTCTCTTTCACACACACACACACACACACACACACACACACACACACACACACACACTCTCTCTCTCTCTCACACACACACACACACACACACACACACACACACATACATACTCTCTCTCTCTCTCTCCCTCTCCACTCTCTCTCTCTCTTCTTGCGGGTGTAGTGTTGTATTCATCATGGCCTCTCATGTCCACAAGGCAGTGAATCAGACTGCACTCACATCACAGCCACGCCAGGACACACAGCTATGTTAGCACACACCCATCAGCATCAGGCCCTCCCTACACATCACTACCAATCGTTAGCATGCAGCCCCCAAAAACACACTCACCATTTTCAGTCCAAAATATAGATATCTATTTTTTTTTTTAAGTTGTCTAACAAATATGAAATCTTGTGCTGATTTTTTATTTAAGAGTTAAAACTGTTGCAGCCCTGTGAACATGCTCTACTTTACTGTATTCTTTGAACAGCTCAGACAAAAATCTTTATTGTGGTGGTCCCGAACCTGAAACACTACTCATTTAGTCAGATAAGACGGATAAAATTGGCAAGCTTTGGGGTTAAAAACAAGACAAGGTTAGCAGATTTTTTTTAATCAGCTTATCAACTCGGGTTCTCATAATGACAAATGACTCAGCCATGACAATATTTCGGACAGAAATTCATAAGAAATATAAAATTATGATTTAAAATAGCAGTTATATATTGGTATCACTGTTTGCTTATTCATATTGAAAATAGTATTACTTTTGTAATTTTATATGTTGGCCTGCCTAAAAGAAAAAAAGACAATTCACTTCCTTCTGCAAAAAGAAAGTTACTTCAATAATTTCACTTTTTTTCTGTTGTACTGACATACAACAGAAAAAAATAGGTGTGTATCTATGTGTGTGTGCGTAAGAGAGAGAAAATGCGTCCGTTTGTGTTGTGATTAGCTGTATTTCTCATCACAAATGACAAAGCGAGAGCTAATATGCAAACAAAACAATCCTCAATCATTTTTCAACGTCCTACACATACTGACCAATCCTCAAGACAACATTAAACTCCAAATACGTAAACAAATAAAAAGGGAAGCACAAAGCAAAAATGTCTTTTGACTTTGCTTCGTACTGAAGGCCTTAGCAGTGTGAGAAAACAGCAGGCTCTAGAAGAGGAAGTGGGACCAGAATGCTCTTACCACATTCAAGACAGGACAGACCTAACAGAACGAGCCATACCAACAAGACTTTATGTACCGGCAATGTGTCCTGGTCCTGGTAATGTCAGAGAACACCTCCAGTGCTGCGTGTTCCTCTTAACAGACAGCCCGTAATTGACAGAGACTTTCATTTCTGTGTTTCACAATGTGTGTGTGTGTGTATGTGTGTGTCCCCCCACCCCCCTTTTTTTTACCTCCTACAGTACTGTCGGCCTGTGTATCTTCCTCAAAAATACACTAACTGATTTTAAACGAGACTTGTTCTAAAAATCTGTCTTATGCTAAGAGGGAAACATTGGTGAGGTTTTGCTAGTGACATAACTTTTGATTCTGGCTAAGTGGCCTCCACAAGTTTTCATCACGAGACATCTTGTAATGTTTAATAATATGCAAACCAGTTTTTACTCTTCAGTAAACCAGTCAAATAACTTTATTGCTGAGTCATGGTGTTTCTAGTGTGATATTGAAACTGTGGAGTGAAAATAACTGACAGTATTAGAACTATCAGGCCTTGGGGTAGCTATGGTGACATGTTAGCTGCAATAAGACTGTTTAAATAATATGTAAATCGGACAACAGGCCTCTGAACACAAGAGCAGAGCTGTTTCTGTGTCTCTATTTACTAAGAGTGGTTTCCTTATACAGGAAGATTAAAACGTGATTATTTTCCACTCTTTTGAAGTCAATATGGAACTTACTCAGCTACACACTGTTAACTGAAATATGACACATACTGAAACTTGACTAGTACACTTTTAAAAACAACACTTAGTAAAATAACAAAACCAGCCAGCATAATTTCACTCATGACTTTATGACTTAAATTATTTAAGCACAGGGTAGATTTACAGTTGTGGCAAAAAAAATTCTTTTTAAAAAAAAATTACATTTACAAGGGCATGCAAGTTGCCAAAAAATGAATCCTTCCGTATAATTTGGAGGGAATGACTTGTATTTATTTTAATGAGTGATATACAAATAAATCTTAAGTCCCTGTGTTTGACTGCAGCAAGAGACTGTCCCTAACTTTTTGAAATACACTGGAATCAAACGAGAGAGGGTTCCCTTTGGAACTTTGCCAAGAGTTTATAATTTTACATAAGGCCAGTCTAATTTGAAAGAGTAAGAAATTCATAGTATTTCAACATTTTATATTCTTGCTAAACAAATATTACTGCTATTTACTAGTCATAGTTACACACTTGCAATTGTAGGGCATGTGTAAAGTGAATATTGTGGAGATAGCTCGACTCAGAATGTACTAGAAACATCACTAGCGATGGAACAGTGCAACTTTGATTTTAGCCACCCATAAATTGAGAGGTTTTCCTAAATGAGACATTAAATATGCTGTTTCATTTCATATGCTGTTGTTAATTCTGGTTCAGTTTGACCAAATTCAGTCTCTGACCAAAAAAAAGTGTGTAAGCTGCTATATCTCCTTGTGCACAGAATTGTGCAATTTGTTCTAGTAAAATCTTGTTACTCACTGAATTACTGGAGAGCTGCAACAACAATTCACAAAAAAACATTCCCAGACTACACTGTAATATTTCTAGTTGTTGAATTACTCCCTTTGTAGTTAAAATGAAACTTTTTTTTTGATCATGTCTAATTCAAGACAGACTTAGATGAATGTCTGGAGCTGGTACCAACCATAAGAGGGACAAACCTACAATCAAGAAATGACTAGAAAAAAAAAGCAAGTGTTTTAAAAACCACCAAATAAACAATTCCCACAGTCGTGGCAATAAAATCTATTACACACACCCGGCACATGCATATTCATTGTGACTAAAAGGGAAGAATGAGCCAATAAGATCGTTTCTCAGCAGATTAAGGCCTGTTAAACCACTCTTTTTACATAAAAAAAAAACTTTATTAATTTGTTGTTTCAGTAGAGCAAATAAAGCTGAAAGTTATTTCAGGCATGTATGTAATTGCTATTTCTCAATTTTATGCACAGCTAGATTTTATATAGGTAAACAGTGTTCCTGACAAACTGTTCTATTTGACCCACATCATTTGTGTAAATTTTTAGAGCACAAAACTACAGCTAGATAGATTTATTTAGAGATCTCTAGCAACCACACCACCACAGAAAATCAAGCCCACTGCAAATGTAGTATGTGTGTGTTTTATGACTTCAAAAGACCAGGAATAGAACATAGAAAATCACATTTTGACTAAGTTCCACTGAATTTAGTGAATTCTGGATAGGATGACTGGTAGAATTCAGGAAACAATGCCATTAATGTTAATGGGCTAAATTCCAAATAACTGTGTCAATTAAAACAAACATAAAAACAAAGTAGCACTGCCTTTAAAAACTGACATTGTACAAAATCACAACAACTCTCATTTCAGTAGGGAAAAAAAAATCCAGGTTGATGTAAATCTTGACACACTTCAGCCACTTCGATCATTATCACTGTGGATATTAGATTACTTTTTCTGGGTAGGGTTTTTTTTGTTTGTTTGTTTGTTTGGTTTTTTGCATGCATGCACGCATGCAGTGTTATTTCCAACCACAAAGCTATCATGTGTGGTGTGTTAACACTAGCATAACTAATGACAAAAAGTCTGTTATAGTTAATGCCACCTTAGACATTCTAACTGTCACAACTAAGGGAAAAAAAAGCTTTATCAACACGGTTTGACTACTGCCTCTGAACAGAGTAAAAGACATCTAGTGTGTTCTCTCATGTGTAGCCTAAGTTAACTGGTCCCAAGGGAAAACTATAGTGCTCCTTGGGTGACGTTAAATGACATATAATTTCCTTCTGATACAAAATATTCGCTACAAAACTTCGGAAACAATTTGTACTCGAACATGATGGAGAGCACGCACGACCCGTTCTCTCACAAAACCAGCCAATATATAAAAATCCATTAGGCATGAATACAGTTACAGTGAAATTCGACAGACAACTGTAGATGACAGCCTGTGAGTGACCTGACTGAGATAAGACAAGGCAACAGACATTCCCAGTCTAGCTTAGTACAGCTCTTTACCCCAGGTGTGTCACGCCCTCGGTGAAACGCCCAATACACACAAGCCAAATCAGGCCCGAGCTCACCATTGGTAGCTAAAATGACCAGTCACACACACCTCAGCAAAATGTTTCAACTAACGAACTCAGAATACATTGTGGTTTAAGTTACATTTTCCAAGCTGGGGCCAAGAAAGCAAGACAATGATAAACTCACAGTTACAATACGCAAATTCGACACTATAAGACTGTAAATGAGAGCATCAAGTTCATCTGTTTGGTACGGAGGGGCAACCAGGACTCTATTCATATTTAATAAACATGTGAGAATAACAGTTACTATCACAGATACTGATTGTGAGGAGAATATCTACCAAGTTCATAAAATAGTAACAACAATGATACACTGTATTTCTCGCTAACACATGTAGCTGACAAGGTAGAGGAGGTTTGACTGCAACCGTCGCTACTGTACATTTTATTATGGTGTCCTGAAAGGCTGCAATTTACAATTTCCTCAGCAAGCTAAGATTAAATGTGCGTCTGCCATACAACTGTTACATCTAGGAGATGTACAATATTCTTGCACATAATCAAATTTTAAAATAAGTTGCCTTGATTTCATTTAGTCTCCACAACACATACGGTTACATTTTCCTGAACTATTAACTTAACTAACAAGTCTGTGATGTGATGCAGTATCCTACAGACTCCGTACTGCACTCCCTATTGTACCATGGCAAATTACATTTCAGACGGCCCTTACGGAACAAACTCAAGTAACATTATATCCATAATAGTGGTCTTGAAACGTTTAATTGTATCTACACTAGTTACAAAATAAAGTTAATCAACCGTTATCCGTCATAAGTGTGGCAAGCAAAATCACACTGATTTCACTTCACCTGGTAGTTTAACTGTATGTTGTGGCAAACTTTTCAGTAATCGCTCGTGTACACGCAAAATGGCGCAATGAACTCCCACCGAATAATTTATGCTGCAAATGTGTCATTGTAAAGTGCCATCAAGCACCTAAGCAGATGTTCATTTAATAGAGATAATCATTAGGTGACTTAGTTACAAATCATGCTTTCATGGCTTACCAGTACTATAGTCGATGGTCTGCGGCGCTGCCCGTCATTCAGAGTCCATTCGAGTTTATTCTACTGATGGGGCGAATGACTGGTTTGTACTGCGCCAGCATATCCGTTGCTCCCGCTCAAAACCGAAAAGAAAACGCACTAAAATGACTCACGCGGTCATACTTTCGTATACGAGAAGACTACTTGAACGTTGCTCTATTTTCCAATATTTTTAACGCATTTTCTGGTAGTCGCTTCTAATTTTTGTGAATTTTTCAAAAAATGCTGCTTTTCTGTGGTGCGCAGCTAAAAATCCAACTGCCTTCCCTCCCTCCTCTCTCTCTCTGTCTCTCTCTCTCTCCGTCTCTCTCTCTCTCTCTCTCTCTGCTATCAGTGCGTGCTGGTCACTTACGGTGTATTAATAAAACCTGTCTGTCCCAGCGCCCATTTTATCGATCAATCTAAGTTTATAATTCTGAAGATTAAATTATGATATTTTAATTTTCTCTTGTAGCTGCGCATTCTGTTTGTCAGTCCGCAGTGATGATGTTATCGCTCGCCACTTGAAAATGGCGCCGAAAGTGACTCTCCTCGTTCAAATTCATTGGAGCCGCCCCCACCAACATGTGCATGCCGGGAACATGAATTTGATGTAGCGGTTTGAAGATAGTGGGTTATACTTAACAGACACTTTTGGACAATAATTCAGTTGTTTCAAAATTGCACTTGCTTCGACGTGTTTTCTAAAAGGAGCGCACAGGAGCATAAAGTATTTCAGCCGAAGATCAGTTCAGACAGTGTTAACCGTACAGAGAACGGGGCTGTCACTTCGGCAGATGAGGACATCATTTCAGATAGGTTACACGAAAAAAGAACCTAGTTTATCGAATGAAATCCCAAATCGGTCACTTTTAAAGTTAGACTATAAGATTCGCCAGACTGCCAACACCTCGAGGAATTTATGAAGGGGGTGAAACCCCTTCTGAAATACTCTCTCATCGCGAACTGATAAAGTGACAGCGCAAGTGTAAAACATCTATTATGCTTTCAGAGGGCTGATACGCTTTTACGATTTTAGCTCTTTCTGACGTAGGCTCCTTGCAAAGCCAGAGCTGGGCATTTCAAACATTTTTCTACAACACGATAATGGTTTCGATATGATGGTAGGAGCGACATTTGCAAATATGCAAATCTGTTATCGTGCTGGCGACCCTCTTTCCTGATATTACAGCAGTAAAGTGGCCAGTGTGACAAGCAAGTTTTCCATTTCCACTTGGTTAGATATTGTCACTGAGATGTAAAATTAAAAAACAACAACAATAACTTTGAGAACATAGCTATCATAAGCAACATGTTAAGACTCCAAGCAGAGAGCATACAGTGGAAGGCCTGTAAAAGCACATACACATACACAAACATACCCCCAGCCCCCAACATGACCCAGATAATTATATTATAATTAAAGCTGATTAAATATAGAGTAGCAAAGGCTTAATCACAAAGTTGATTTATGAAGAAACTCAAGGAGTTGAAGAGCTGGATGACACCAAACGCTGTGTATGAGAAATTAAGCATGCTATGTGTCTCAGTCTAATACAGTATCTGTCTCAAGACTTTTTTTCTTTTTTTTTCAGATAGAATTTCACAGAGTGGAACAAGTTCAACGTAATTCCATTTCATAATAAAGAGGTTACACCTAAAAAGCTTTAAGAAGGTTTCAAAATATCCTCCCAAAAGTACAGCTAAACAAAAGGACCGTGAGTGAAACTACGAAATGCATTCATGACACAGCAGTTACTTCCCTAGCAACTGTTGTTGGAAAACTTCGCAAAGGCTGTAATTTACATGAAACATAGACTTTACATAGATAGGGGGGTAGAAATGACTGCTTGCTGTGCTAATGGTATGAGGGCTTGCTACCTGCATGTCCTGTTAAGGACAGAAGGAAAGGCTTTAAACAAAATGTGCTTTGTCAGCAAATGAAAACTGTGCCTGCAAAACAGTGTAGGTGGGGCAGTCCACTGAGGTATGAGCTGAGTATCGGATTTACACACCGCATAGAAAGTATAAGAGACTGATCTTACTGTTTTGTTGGAGCACTGACTAAATTCAAAAATGTGATCTCTCTCTAATTTTCATTCCTGAAATGACAAATATTCTATCTGTGAAATGCTGTGACAGCTTGCTATTTAACTGCTAAAATTATTTTCACACATCGCATCAAAAAGACAGCTTGACTCGAGGGAAAAAGGCCTACTTTGCCATATTCTCATATTTTTTTTTTTTTTTTGGATGGAGGACATTTTACACAGTAGCCATAGGGCTCATTAAACATGTTTTGTGACACTGAGGCAAAAAAAAAAAAAAAGACAACAAATTGTTATATACCATTCTAGTCTTCCAACCAGTAGTTCACTGCTTAAAAATAAGTTCAGCTACTTAGAAATAAGTGGTTCCCAACACAGTTACGTTCCATCCATATTTTGCTGTATTCTATCACCAACATGAGCAAATCAAAGGCTTTTAGAAGTTGAAAGTTAGAGAAATCTGTGCTGGGGCTGGAACTGAACCAATGTACGGAGTGAACCGGAATCCTTGAGAAATGTAAAGAGAATCCCTGCACTTACTGAACCTTTCCACAGTAAACCATCAGTCCAGGACAGACAGGCCTTGTCCAGTAGGACTGGAGTCCTCTTAAACTTTTATTTCACTTCTAATCTGACACAGGCTCCATCAATCAAATTATCGCAGGCTCCTCAGGACTTTGATTGCCTGAAGTATGTGCGTTCTGTGGAGGTTTGGACCAAAAGCCTGCATGCCCTGCGGCCCCGGTAAGTTTACCGCCCCCTTGCCAAAAATCATTTACCATCATTTTGTATTGAATCTGACTTAAATTCATAGATAAACGGTCCATTAATCAGATGCTATTCTGGCCTCACAGTCTGGGGGGAGGGGGGTGATTGTTTGGCTTTACTCCTAAAACTGGTTCACAGGCAGTGCACAATGAACAGTTTTTAACAGATTACCATTATCTGTCCAGTGTCTCTCTAATCTAATACCAAAAAATGCATTTTTTGTTGCTTGTTCATTGCACAGAGATAACCAACCAGAAGTTTAACATGGAAAATTGTCAAACAAGGTATGATTACTGTTTGAAATAACATCCACAAAACTGTATCATTAACAATTATTTTTAATAATTCATTTTAACCTTGGCCTCTTTTCAAGTAATCCTTTCAATGACAATGCACCACATAAAGCAAACTGAGAGAAAAATAAATAAATAAATAAACAAATGATCCACTTTATAAAATTACACCCATTCGTCTACTAGATAAGATACCATTTATTACAACTATTCAGATGCCACCAAATCATAAACACCATTTCACACTACAAAACGACACGTCGACCCCTATAAGCTGATGATTTGCCCAGACATGAGGCAAAGACTTTGAGTCGGATCTAGCTCACGGCCCAACACTCGTCAGACTTTGCTTTGTTGGTGTGTGAGAATGGGAGAGTTGTAAGGGGGGGGGCAGGAGGGAGTGGAGGGGTTTTGTTCTTTCATTGATGGGTCCAAAGAGAGACCCTCCCCCTCTCGCCTCCAGACATCTGTAGCAGCTGCACCCTCTGTGATCCTGTCAGAGAAGTGAGGGGGGCATTGGAGGGAGGGAGGGAAGGAGGGAGGGGGGGGGGCTGTTTAGGGATGCTCCCCCCCCCCCCCCCCCCCCACACACACACCCTTTAATAGAGGCCAAACCCTGCACACTTAAGTGACAACATCTATCAAAAGCCAATAGAGGCCTGCAGGTCAAGCCTGAAAACACAACAACGACCTTTCACCCTGGTGAGTGAGCTGGCCTTAGAACTGCCTGCCTCCCATGCTGGTTTATTTGGTTTATTCACCTATTAAAGACAGAGGCATACTTCTCCCTAGTCTCTGTTAAGATAGATAGATAGATAGATAGATAGATAGATAGATAGATAGATAGATAGATAGATAGACAGACAGACAGACAGACAGACAGATAGATAGATAGATAGATAGACTGATAGATAGATAGATAGATAGATAGATAGATAGATAGATAGATAGATAGATAGATAGATAGATAGATAGATAGATAGATAGAACTGTGCTTTTCCTTAACACATGCATACTGTTTCTCTCAAGCAGGTCTGTGAGCATAAGTAAGAGATAATAAGTGTGACTTTTACAGTCACACATGTCCTACGAAAAGTGTAGGGAACCACCAGCCACACAGACTGGTGCATACAAACGATTTTCTCCTTCACGTTACGAGCTCTGTGTCTCGCTCAGTAATGTTGATGGAATAAAGACTTCTGCTGAAGACATATGTAAAGATATCATGGGTGTAGGACACACTTGAAGTACAGGCTGACTCATATGAAGAACTTGCTCTGATCTACCAAATGAACAAAATGTAATGTAATACATGGAACATGTGAAATTAATATTGATTTGTCATATACTTTGCAGATCTGACAGACTCTCTAGATCCTGATTCTCCTGATTCTCTAATACAGGATGTGTGTTTTTGATTAAATGCATTACTTTTAACAGATGTGGTGTAAGACAGTAAATGACATGTATAAGCCTTGATTTCCAGTCCAGTGAATCTGTAGCAGTCAACAAGTTTGTTGAAGGCAAATATGTAACAAAGGCCCCTGAGTATTGTTTAACTTATCAATAATTTGTGATTGTAGAGAGTGACTATATAACATTGCCTTGTGTGCATTGTTTGTCCTATCAATAATTTGTGAAGTACCTGGTTGCCATTAAAACACAAACAGTGCTGGCTTTTATTCTCTGAATCGAGAGCACAGCTGTTGTTTCGACAATGCTTTTTGTGAGCCTGTAAGTTAAAAAGTATCACTGTTCAATGGGCCTTGAATGACTTAGGGTAAGTACCAGGTCACTGCAGAACCGACACAAGTTTCAAGAGTTTCATAGTAACCATAAAACTGCTGAATGTCAGCAAACCAGTAGTGGACGCGAACATGAGGTCGATTAACTAATGTATTAGCGTGCTTGTCAAAAGACATTGTGTATTACATACGCCTTTTTTCACATGCAAATGCACTTGTAAACATGCACGGCATTATTCTGGGTATGATCTGAATAGCAAGTCGCCAAAATAACTAAACTGTGGCTTAAAACGGGGAACAGAACTACAACGTTTCTCTGATCAAGGTTAGCAGAAGAAAATAGCGGTACAAGCTTCAGCGCTACGGACTCAAATCCAAACGGAAGTCCCGCCTCCAAGAGCTTTACTTCGATGATGTAACCCCTGTCCAAATTTAGCATGTTGTTGATGCCTCAGAAGTTTTTCCTCTGGCTGAGACTGCTGTCTATTACTCGACGTCATAACTATCCTGTTATTATTGTAAACAGTCTGCTTGCTCTTTGCTGTCGCCCTCCACCTAACGAAATTCTCTGTGGCCCTTTGTTCACAAAGTAAAAGGATCAACACGAAAGCCAATGACACGTTAAATATTTGCCACTGTAATAGTACATTCGAATCATTACAGAGCTCGAGAATGATCAACATGTGAGTATTTATATTCATTTAGGCACACAAGGCAATTTCAATAATTTCGAGCGGCGGCATGGCAGCTGAATGCACTGCTCGCTTCAGTCTCGAGGTATCTCATAAAACCGGCACTTCGCGCCTTGCTTTCACAAAGCCCCTCGCAACTGATGGTGAATTTAAAAACGGACGGAACCTATTTTCCGCGATAGGATCCCACACATTCATAATCGGAAACCATACGAATTTAATCTAACCTATTCAAAAAAACGTCATATTTAGTTTGTAAAATTGCCAAATTAAACCAACGACACGTTGTATTTAGTAGAAGAAGAGTGTCATCAAACGCAAATGAACAAAAAAATCCATTCAAAAGACTAGCGCCATTCTTTCTGTATCCAACAACTGTGTGAACCGCGCTTTGCTTGTTTACCTCGTCCACTGCTACAGGAATTTTGATTAGCTAGATAATGAATCGTAGCTGGGGTTGCTTTTGCCCGGGAAACAGCGCACAGCAACTTTCATCCTCAAATATAAAAACTGCAGGCTAAATAAAATGCACACTTGCACGTTTGCCATTAACAAAGGACGATCTGTCGTGTTTCCCCTTCTATTTTCGTGGACGACTGTAGACTGATATTGAATATGAAAATAAAAGCCAAAAGAATACGATTGGTTACTGGTACTTACTTCAGCCTCTGAAAGCTGGAAAGCTACCCATCCTAATGTGCAAGCCGATCCAAAGCACTAAACGAAATACTGTATTCCGGTACGTTGCTGGACTTCCATCACTCTGTCATTGAAGGCTCGTATCTCTTTTTATTGCAATTACGCCAAGCTTCAAGGAAGTTGTCCTTTTGTTCCAGCATTTATACATTGCGTCAATGTTGCGAAAAGAGGAGGCGGAGCGGTGACACTTCGAGAAAAAAAGCGAGCACACGACCTTATGTACACAAAACCAGACCCTCCACCCTAACAAAATCGACGGATCAGATTAGATCACGTGTTCGGGCACTAGAACCCTCTTCACTGTACTACACTCGAAGACTTACGCGGGGCAGGAGATCCACACGCTGGCTGGTACGTTGACGGGGCATATGGAAGTGGGAAGTGGGTACGAAGTGCCAGCCAAGTCTTCATCAATGCTCTATGATGGACCATTCACCGCAGCGTATAGTGACGGAGAGGCAGCGCGTTGGTTTGTAGCTTGTTTCAGCGTATTGCTGGTCTGTTGAGAAATCCCCAGACGGAAGCTATGATCAAGCAATCGCTGTCCGCTTGAGCAGAACACGTTCCCACCAGCAGACCATTAAATATGTCATTAACAACGATTCTATTAAAACTGGGCGGTATAGTGCAAACAATGGACCTGCTGTCCTTATTACAAGACAGTCCTATCACAAAGTTTGTTGTCTTTTGTTGCTGTCAATCAGTTTAATGTTACTTTACTTCGGCCAGTATGCGGTATTGACCGCCCTCAGGTAATACTGCAATCAGAAATATATATGACAAAATGTGACCTGAAGATGTGCATAAAAATTCAAAAACTGTGTTTTTCAAGTTCATTGTCTAATCACGTACCCACGGTACCAAACTTACATTCGACCTTACATATCAAAGCTTGGCATAAGTTTACGGAGAGTTCTACAACTGTCCGTTAAACCAGTAATGTCAACAATGTCATCACGTCTATTAATACTGAACCGATATGATTATAATTAAAATGAGGGAACAGCACATATGTGTATTTTATGATATGTTTAGTGAAGAACGTGTGCACTCTCTTGAATCATGTGCTCACCGAATGAGGGAAGACAGGCCAGGTTACTGCTGCATTTAACTCAAGCGAGAGGTCATCTCATCAAATGCCTTAAACATAATTTCTGTTCTCTACAAAGTTTTTGACTACGGCTTTTAATCGTTTTTATTCAGTTTAATATGTTTCCCAATGTTCTCTGAAAAAAAAGATCACCGAGTAAAACTTCTTTGTGTATGACCCCAAACTATCTTGAATTGTGAATTCCTATGTTATTTCCCTGTGGACTAGGCCGAGGTCATTGCTTCAGTTATACAGTTAGGAACCGTGTCACCTGTTACTCGATATAGGCGTAACTGTTTCTTCAGAATAAACTTTTCAAAGAAGGCCTGAATTCCTCCGACCTAGTCGAATTTCAAAAGCGAATAGAAAAACTGTTAGATAAAGTTAGGCAAAAGTTTATGATTTGAAACAGCCGAATTCTATGGTGATTTTAAATTAACTGGAAGGGTCATTATCTACGGGTGTTTTTTTCAACGTATTATTCGGTCTTCAAATCATTATGTGGTGTCGCTCGGCTGACATGAAGGTCTTTTTTGTTCGGAGGTCTGGTTAGTCAAGTTTGTTCAATTTCTGCGTCGAATTAAATCTCGTAGGCGATTTTAGAACTGTTCGCATAAAGTGGGATATAGATTGGACGGTACAGGTGTCAACAAGTCTATTGTTCAACGTATAAGTCTAAAGACTTTTTAACTAATGAATAAGAAGACGTTTAAAACTTACCATATTAGTATAAAATCATTAGCATTTTTAAGTGTATTTTTTGTGAGATCTTTGTTATTTTGTCTGTTTATTTAATTGTTATCGGAGTATTCCTCATATTTTGAAACGAAATAGCCTACGTAATTTCGCCATAGGAAAAGTTTTCTGATCATGTTTGTATAACAATGACATACAGAAAACTCCAGATGAGTGGGGTACAAACAAGACCATCCGTGAAAAAAGTTTCAATATTTCTTAGCGCACATAAATTCATAAAGTACACAGCTAGCGAATACAGCTTCTTTTTGTAATCACATAGTAATGATTCAAATTGGTTTGCCTACATTTGTGGCGTTTAATGTGCAGCACCGTTAAAAAAAGCAGGATTAGCATGTCAGTGAAATTCAAATTATTGTACAACGTCAAATTCAACGAATTCATTCGTTCATTCGTTTGTAACAAAAACTATATCGGAAAGTTTTTTTGGAGAAAGATGTATGGGACAGTTTCAGTTATAGAGTCGCTTAAGCAAAAAGAAATCTGGAGAAAATGATTTCTTAGTCATTAATGTGGTTTTGCAACTTCAGAATTGTGTTGCCTTTGCTAAACAGAGTTCCGCTTTATTGACTATAGCATTAATAGCTAACAAACAATGCCATAGTTATTTAATCATTAAAGACATATGGTTGGTTCCAGTAGCCCACTTGCCATCCAGATCCACAAGATCTGATCTGATAACCTGTAACACACACACACACACACACACACACACATACAAACATACATACATACATACATACATACATACATAGCCTAGGTATGTGTCTGTGTGTGTGTGTGTATATATATATATATATATACATATACATATACATATATATATATGTTAAATGTAAATACATATTTGCTTTAAGAAAACGGTTGTCTCCCGGATTTTTACATCCAGAAACAATATTCACAGGACGTTCTTTCATATAATAAAACATCTACAGCAATATGTTGAAAAGACAAAAGATTTACTAAAATCGTGAACCTATTTTACTTTTAATGCCGCCGATTAAAGAGACAATTAAGCGTCCCGTTTAAACATTATATGCCTCACACCAGGTGATAGAAATATAAGGCGTACTTGACTATCAATCAAATGGGACGCATTATCGAATTACCAGTTGAATCGACGGAAATAAGTATATAAAATACTGCACAAAACAAAGGCAAAATATTGAGCTCAACATCGTGCGAAATGTAATTTTGACGACTCAAGAGCCTGTCGAGGTAAATTCGCTGTAAATGTTTCATTATGTACGCGTGGTGAGTCTCTCTTTGTATTTTTTCAACCTCACACTGAAGTTAAAAGAAAGTGGAGGGTAGTCTACAAGCTATAACAATGATAAAAGATTCGATATAGGTCCTCAAATATGCAGTTTATTACTGAGAACTCAATCTTTGCATTATGTCTGTGGTATAAAAATCGATCATCCAAAATAAAACGATCTCATACCGTAAAATACAGATACTGTTTTTCAAAGATTAGTCTTTTATTCGGCGTTATCAGGAGTAACAAAAAAGTCCGTTTCTGAACTTCCACAAGACAGTCCAACCTTGTAAGAATCGCTTCTGATGTTTGTAGATCCTGGGTGTTATTTCCCCCCGTGAATATCCAACATAATTAGCTGATGCAAATTACAACTTTACATTTAATTTCTGAAATAAACGACTCTGTTTTATATTTAGACATGTATGTCCTAAAATCATGTAACGAGCCAAACAACCGTTATTAATAAAGCAATCATTTTTCAGAGGACAGCTGTCAAAGAAAGGGAGTGAGGAGCAAGTAGCAGTCAGTGTCAGTGTATATAACTGTCAGTCTGTTCGCCTACTGTAGAGAAGAAAACGTTTTTTTCATAAACTCTTCATTCTAAGAGAGCCTTCTAAATTCACATCACTTTTAAATGGGAAGTTATGGGTGTGGGCAAGTTCTAGTCAGAACGGGAAGCAACATACCGTAAATTGACTTTCAAAACAGTAGCTTGGCACTGAAACTGTAAACTGCTCTTTGCTGTTTGCCATATTAAGACATACGTGGACGGCATTCTATAATAATGTGCTAGAATAAATCGATATTGAAACTAGATCTTTAAATTTACTTCTTTTTCTACGATGTCACATGAATTGCCAGTAAGTCATAAAAAGTTTCGACGTTAGACACAAATTCTGTATGGCATTCAAACCCGAAAGAACCAAAACAGGAAACTGAAAGGTCAGGTTAGTTTCAGTTAAGCTATACTTTGTTTATTACTCATCCTTATTTTGTGAGATAATCGTGTAAGATTACAGAGTCGCACCAATATTAATGGCCTGACTCACTTTGTTAGCAGAAGAAACTGTATCTCTTTCAAAATCAGTATCGTAACATTCCCGGACTGGTCAATATATTCGAATAATACGCTGTGAATATTGCACGCAATTTGTTTTTTTTTTGCGTGTATTAACAAATACTGTTTGTGTCCTAACTGCTTTTATTAAACATTTCTTTAAAAGTCTAGAAAATATATTTGCAATTCTGTCTGTAACATGCTTCATTTATACATATGGATAGGACGGAGAGGAAAATACAAACGCTTTATTTCACATAATATTTACACTAAACTTACACCCAATTTATAACATAGATGTTTATCTATCAAAATCTGAAAAAAAAAAAATCCATATATTTTCAGGGACCAAGCACAGATGGATTAATAGCATTTGAACAGGGAGGGACAAATTTTCACACTCATACCTCATCAGATGTATTTGACAGCTCTGTTAAACGTGATGTTCTAATCTGAGAGAAGCGTGAGGGAGAGTTCCTGTCCTGTTTCCATATCTACAGTCAAACTGTTTCATAACAACTGCAAACGGGGACCGAGACTGACTCTGACAACGGGCATCCAAGGTGTCCCATGTCTCCTGTCTCTCGCCCGGAGGTCTATCTATATCCCACATCTCATGTCCCATCAAGTTAAATGGTTGTCTGCATTTCTGAGAAATCATCCCAAGTGTTCTTCTATGCCTATTTATAAAGAGTTGCTACCCTCTTCGATTACACTGTCTGCTCACCACTCCCATATGCCACCGCCGTGTCCACGTCCCTCTGACCCCTTTGACGCAACTTCAAAAAACAAGAAACGGATCCGAAAGGCTCATCCTTCTGTCGGCCAAAGCTGAGGACCAATACGCCGGCAATCACGTACGGAAATAAATCCTGAAAAGGCTGAGGTCATCAGGTTCGAAACCGAACACAAAGTCAGGGAATGTACCCTGCAAAATGCCAGGGCAGGGCAGAAAAAAAAAAAACTGATTTCTCCATATTTGAATGTCTTTGTATTTACGTGTCAACGCCAGTGGTACATTATAAGAACTGTCTAATTATAAATTCTTATGGAACCCTTTACATGGTTGAAAAATGTCAAATGGCCAATTTGTTCTAAGGAGTAACAGAGGTAATAACTGTACCTCTACACAAATTACACTGTACTTACAGAAATAGTCATTACATAAATACACTGCTATTAGAGACAACTAATTATATGTATACAGGGTTCTCTACTTTTTACATGTCGGGAACGTGATCTGGGACAGTAACCTCACTGTTTGGTTAATGTGTTCTGATATCTGTTTGTGTAGAGGGACTCTAGTATGATGACAAGACAATTTTGAAAATCTAAAAGGGCCGTTTGTGTTCCTCCCTCCGGGTGTGTGTGTGTGTGTGTGTGTGTGTGTGTGTTTGGGCACCAGAGGCAGACGCCGTAATGCCTCTCTACGTGTCTGCCATTTGTACTCATGGAGAAAAACTTTTGTAGATAAGTTTGATGAGCAAAGCCACAGAAGTTCAAGACCAGCTGCTGCTTGCAGTCTGATCCAGAAGTAGGTCAGCTGCAGAGAGGAGCTAGTGAGTTGGAACACTATTCTGCTACCCCCCTTATAAAAAAAAAAAAGTCTCTCTTCTCTCTGATTTTTGCAGGAATGATAATTAGATACTCAGTTTGACCTACTTGCCCCCGTAATAAATTGGTCGCTGCTCTTCATTTAAGTGTGAAATCTTGCCAGCAAGCAGGAGGGGGCAGGGTTCGTGTGTGTGTGTGTGTGGGTGTGCATGTGTGTGTGTCACAAGTTGTCTGAGACACATCAGACCAAACGAGAGTCTTTACGAGAGACAGCGCTTCATATGCAGAGACCAGACGATTATATGGCAAAGACTTCAAAAGACTACAAACGACTTCGGAATAGCACGTGTCACTGGACCAGATTTAGCAACAGAAACACTCCACTCAAATCTTGGGTAGTCTCACCGCATACTGTAAAGAGATTAACAGAAGTATGAAAACGTAAACGAGTTTTATGGAGTAACTCATATTTCTGGACTCTTGGAGCTGTTTCGGATATGATGTTTTGTATATGAAAATTTGCACTCTAATATATTTGCCCCCCTGTATTTTTGGATCAGTGTTGTGGTGATGTGTGTATGACTCCTGAGTTTGCTTGGCTGTCTGTGTGTGTGTGTGTGTGAGTGTGTGTGTGTGTGTGCATTTAATAGCTGAATGTATAAGTTCTCCATGCACACAGAGTATTACGGAATGCTATGCTTCTCATGCTCTGTCAGGGTGTCTGCATGCAGACTGGAGAGCAGTCAGCCAATCGGTGAGTTCGCTGACATACAGTGTAACACACTGAACTGACAAGGTCAGTACGTAGTATGTATCACCGTCTTTTTTTATGTATCGACTTACGTTATGATATTATCACTCATAACTATTATGATTATGGTTACATGATATCATGTTTCGGGACTTACTTAATGATATTATGTTTACTGGTGAGGTTAACCAGTCACCCCACCCTGTGCATTCAGAAGAATGTATACAGTTCTAGGAAAACATGACTTTCGAGGTGAGATAATAATTGTGCTTACTCCCTGTGAACTTAAAAGTTCATTTTAATGACCAAATCGTATCCAAAGGAGTGAAAATATTTGAGGTTTTTTTGGTTTATTTGGGGGTTTTTTTTGCCAACACATGAAATGTATCGCTGAACCATTTCAGTCATTGTCAGTCACTGGTGTACTTTCAGGGCAACACTCCATAGAAACAGTTTGGCCAACCTGGGAGCATTTGAATACATTAGGATCTTTTATCACAAAGCAGCTCTAATCTGTCAAACGATAACCCAACAGAGTAGGTAATACATGCGATTATAATGCCGTCTGTTCGTATCTATGGAGTTTCTCAGCTTTAACAATATCAGCATAAACTGGCCCTTTGCTATAGGAGCCACTATGACAGTTATGCCAAAGTCAGTCAGCCCAGTCACTGGTCGGCCTGTTTGGGCGACATGGACCTTTTGGACAGACACAGCTGTGTGGCACGCAGACACACACACACACACACACACACAGCGTCTGTGACAGCCGCAGCTGCTCTCCCGGCTGCGTGGCTCGGGTGCCACGGCGAGCGAGAGCGAATGCCGGGAATTCCTGCTCCCGACATATTTCCCAAGCATTTTTCGCTGGGTTCGGGAGCACCCGAGACGCCCGACCGGGCGAACGCGCCGCGGGTCGAGGCACGCTTTCCTGGCATCCCAATCATTTGCACATGCTGCTGAGTGTTGCCAGTGACAGTGTGGTTAAGCTGAAGAGATGTTTTAAAAAGCATGGGACACGATGACACTCAAGAGCAACTTTTAGCACTTTTAAAAGAAGCTCTATCAAGTGCCCGCCAGTTGAGAAGTTATTGGTCAATGATTCATTAAACACAAAGATGTTTGGAGCTTTAAAGACGGCGTGTGTTTGAATGACTGTATCAGGACAGAGCTGGGCCTTCACTATATGACATTCCCATAATGTATCTGTGGGCTGACTTTGTGTGTTTTGTGTAGGTATGCATTTTTACCGGACTTTCTGAACTATATGAAACCTAATGATGATCAAATGTTTATGACCTGTCAACTACTAAGTATGCTCTGGTCAAACAAGTTCAATTATATTATATTTATACATACATTGTACATTCTTACATACTTGGCTATGGTCTCTGCCTCTCTCTCTCTCTCACTCTGTCTTGAGTTCTCTGTCTTTGTCCCTCTTTCTCTCACACACAAACACACACCATACACACTCACCCGTGCTGTTGTCTTCATTCAGTGATGGTGTTGGGTCCCGTGCGCAGGGGGCAGTCAGAGATCCAGAGAGTGGGAAACAGTCCAGTTAAGAGGCAACGTGTGTGAGGCTACACTGAACAAGAGGCGTCTGACTCAGAGTTGATCACTGGAGAGAGGGAGAAAGACAGAGAGAGAGAGAGAGAGAGAGAGAGGGAGAAGGAGAGCGAGAGAAAGAAAGAGAGAATGAGAAAGAGGTGCAAGGAGAGAAGAAGAGAAAGAAAGAAAGAGAGAGAGAGAGAGAGAGAGAGAGAGAGAGAAAGAGAGAGAGAGAGAGAGAGAGAGAGAGAGAGAGAGACCCTCCATAGTTACAGAGAAGTGTGATGGAGGAGTAGTGGGGAGGAGGTGCAGCGGAGCAGATGGCACAAGGATGGGGTGACACTGGCATAAGCTCACTGGTGCCGCTTTGAACGAACGCTCGTCCAGTTCACACTCAAGTGAATCATCATCGATACTACGGGCAAATCCGCACGTTTACCATGAATGAAGTCAGATTTGGTTCAGACGAATGAGAGTTCATTCCTCCATTAGACCTGGGTGAAATTAAGTGTGAGGCAACAATGGCTGTTTGACAGCACTGCGTGGTGGTAGACAGACTCACTGTTCAAGAGCAAGATGAGGATGGATAAGTCACACATAATGCTGTCCTGCCCCATTGTATTTGCAGTCATAATATTTTATTTACATATTATTACAAAGTTATTATCCATTAATACAACAACTGAGTTGAACTAGTTATCTATCGGTCATTATTTTTTTAAACCCTCTCAGTAGATAGTCTATGACAAATTAATGAGATTTCATTAAAATATATAATCACCTTTTCATTATTAAGGAGGGATATTATCTCAGATTTCTATCATATTTCTTTGCAGGGGTTCACAGTTATAACTTTTTTTTTTTCTTTTTCCTCTTTTTTTTTTTTTTTTTACCAAACTCCTGTGATACATATAGAATTCATATATTCACACACACACACACACACACATATATATCCGTATAAAACTCTCTTCATTTATTCTTTCATTTATCTGTTGTTACTTGTTCCTCCCTGTATTTAGACATTTATCATTAAGGAGGTCCCACTCAGACATGCTTATTGTTATCAGTCAGAGCGAGTCATAGCCGAAGGATCTATTTATGATGTCACCCATTGTGATGCAATAATGCAATGAATGATGAAACTCTGTCCAGTCCTCAGGCTAAGTAGGTCTGAGGTCATCTCGAATTGTTAGTACATAATGTTTAAGGATATAACCATTCTAGGGAGAATAAAGGGAAGGAGAGGGTAGTGATGTCCTCAAGGACTTTTCTGGAACCTTATATGTGAGCATAAAGAATTTTCATCTTTACTGAATTCAAAGGAAACTCCAGTTCCTGTTGTTCAGTAAATACTTCCCTGACAGCTTTGGAATAACCTCTGTTTCAGTTATGATGCTCTTGTGCCTGTTATAACTCAGCTGATCTGAGATCTGTTTATAAGGAGAGAGCAGAACAGTTGAAGTATACTTGGATACAGAAGTCCACAGCACAGCCGTGTGGAGGGCTGGGGGAATAGTCCCACGAACAGAGGCCAGAATTCAGACATTTGAGACCCAGTAGAGAGCAGAACCCACAGGCTTGACTTGGTGGAAATACGCAGAGAACTTACGGTACCCGGTACCATTCACAACAACAATTAGCATTAGAGAAGAACACTTGGGAAAAGTGTTTCAGGCTCTAAGGTTACTGACAATATGTCGCTTATCAAAGCTAAAGATGCACCGTAATGCAATTAAGCATTTAAAGAGTTAAAAATGAAAAAGTGATGGAAAGTTGAACTATGAGATCTCGGATTCTTAGAAATGTGCATTTCACAGGCAAGGAATGAGTCCGTAACATCCAGAGCACATGGCCTATACCGAAAACACAGACGTATATGCTTTCCAAGAATCCCAGGACAGAATATTGAAAGGGTTGAAGTAGCCCTGAAGCAATAGGCTGGTATTTCATGAACCCAGAGTTCATTTAAATAATTAGGAGGAAATAAAGAGGATTTTTAGCAGGCTGGTGTTCAGGAGGAACTGTTGAATACACCACTGTAACGGCTGCAGGCAGACACACTTAAAGATACACGCCAAAATCTCTCCAGGAGTGTGTGTGTCACAGATAAAAATGACAAAATGAACGGGGCTTTACCCCCACCCCACCCCCAAAAGAACCCTCACTCGAGTCACCAATTTTTTTTTTTACAAAAACCGAGAGGTTCAGGAAGAAATGAAAGGGTAGGAGTGATTAGAAGATAGAGAGAGAGGGAGAGAGAGAGAGAGAGAGAGAGAGAGAGAGAGAGAGAGCATGTGATTCAGAACAGAGCAGCAGGCAGAGCCTCTACATGGATCCATGATTTACTGGATCAGAACCAGGGGAGAGGATTAACTTGGGAGGCCTTTAAGACTACCTATTGAGAGAGCCTGGATGAAGAGGGGATAGAGAGAGAAAGAGAAAGAGAGAGAGAGAGAGAGAGAGATTTTAAGAGAGAG